>NC_089821.1:140631269-140996299 GCF_035046505.1 Tiliqua scincoides | reverse complement strand
ACAACAGCCCCCAGCCAGCCTACCTGCTGGGACTGGCACAAGCTAGCTCATTGGGCATCCAAGCCCACCCACTCACAGCCCCATCTACCTCACCACTGCCCAGCAGTCCACAGGACCACTGAACAGTGGAGCTCCAGTGCTCTACCAGTGCTATCCCAGTGCCAGCCAGCGCTGGGCTAGCACTAGCACTCCACGGATGCTAGGGCCCGCAAATGTGCCTTACAGCATGTTTAGGATTGGGCCCTAAATCCCCCATCCTACACAATTTTTGTTTAAATAACCTCATTTTATGCTTTAACTCCTCACCTTTCTGGTGTTGGTTGAACCATGGCGTTCCTGAAGGGGGGAGCAATGCAGTAAGTTTCTTCAGGTGCTGGGATGCCTTTGTAAAATGCAGTCCCTCCCCCTTCGCTTACAAGACATTCAGGAAAGCGAGAGCAAAGCGGAGGAGAAGCCTCCATTTTCTTTCACAGCCGCAACTGGCTCAGAAGCTAAGGGGGTGCTTTACATGGTTGTCCCAGCACCTGTAGAAAGTTACTTTTTTGTCTTCCCTCCAGGAATGCTAGTGG
The DNA here is from genome assembly GCF_035046505.1 of Tiliqua scincoides. NCBI lineage: Eukaryota > Metazoa > Chordata > Lepidosauria > Squamata > Scincidae > Tiliqua > Tiliqua scincoides. Next base: position 140,995,730 of record NC_089821.1, on the reverse strand, counting down.
GCTGAACTAGCCTGAGTCTTGCACAAGTCCTTCTGGATCCCAGATGCAAGGGAAGGCACAAGGATGCAGGTCTCTTGCTATCTAGTGTGCTCCCTGGGGCATTTGGTGGGCCACTGTGAGATACAGGAAGCTGGACTAGATGGGCCTATGGCCTGATCCAGCAGGGCTGTTCTTATGTTCTTATCCCTGCTACATACTAGGTTTGGGGAGAATTCTTCATGTAATTGAAAGGAAGGCTTCCAAGGATCTGTCACTCTCTCTCTCTCTCACTCTCTGCCTGGTTTTATCCTCATGATCGTAACCAAGTCTTCCAATTGTGACCCTGGCACAGGGGTTGTGTGGGGGAAAGGAGGCAGGTCTGACACCAGACCCCCTCTCCCCCAATCACCACACATTGGAGTGCCTCTATTTTAATCTGTAAAGGCTGATTGACAGCAAGGCACAGTATCATTAAGGATGAGGTGCTTCTGTTCATGGCAATACTGACACATGTGGATAAGCCCATGAGACTTTTGAAATGGCTTAAGTGCTTTCCAGAAGTGAAGTTTAGAAGGACGTTGTTTACTTTTTGTCAATCTGGATGTCCTGACTTCAACCCTGTGAATACTGGCTGGATGAGAAAGGATTGAGTACCTTGAACAGCTGTCCTCAAATTAGGACTCTGCAAAGGAATTAGAAACAAAACCTCTGCCATGTATACCCCCCCCCCACTCTCTTCCTGATCCCTTTGGTTTTTTTAATGGCACAAGGACAGTCGTGTTAAAGCTGTAAGAGATGCAGGGTATAGCCAGAGTTGTTGTCTAAAAAACTAGGAAAATTTCTGTTGTATAAGAGAGAGGCACAAAACTGGAGTACATTGAAAGCTCTTGCAGAGCTCTTAGAAAAATAACCCTTTATTAGTACGTACTACAAAAGCCTTTCATTGCTATGAATTGAGAAGGCAAGGGGGCATGGTGAAGCCAAGCCAAGCCAAGTCAATACAACCGGAAGGTTTAAGGCGATTGTAAACGCCTTGGCAGTGGTCATTCTGGCCACACAGCAATTCCAGCCTCATTTAGTGAGTTTTAAATGGAAAACTTTAGCGAGATGTGTCACTGGAGTTTACTGGCGATTTATGGACAAGACTAGGTTTGGGAAATGTGAGCAAACCATGAGATGAAAATTGTTTTATCTTTAAACTGGATAGGGTGATGTTGGGGAAAAACAAAGAAAAAAAACACTAGGAAACAGATTTTAAGGAAGGAATCCACTTCGTTGTTTAAGTTTGCATGGGCACAAGGGATGGAATAGAGCGAGGAAATGTGTTCTGGAAGCTCTTAAATATCCATCTCCCCATTTACTTCTTATTTTACTTCTATTTAGCTCTTATTTAGATCTTAAATACCCCCATTTACTTCTTATTTTACTTTTGCCTTCTCTGCTAGCTCACATGTGTGTGAAAAGGCCTTGGAGGCTAGCCAACTATGGGCCCAATCCTATCCAATTGTCCAGCACCGGTGCAGTAGAAATGCAGTCCCAAGGTAAAGGAACAAATGTTCCCATACCTTAAGGAGGCCTCTGTGACTGCTGCCCACCACAAGATGCAGTGCATGCCTTATTGGCATGGCTGCACCGGCACTGGAAAATTGGATTAGGCCCAATTGGGCCCAAAGGCTACAATCCTATTCACACTTTCCTAGGAGTAAGGCCCATTGACTCTAATGGGACTTACTTCTGAGTAGATGTGCATAGGATTGGGCCCTATATCTTCACAACCACAAAAGTTTCTAAAAAATGGTGGGTTCTCATTTCATTCCATCTCTGATTTCACTCCAGATAGCAACACCTGTTGTTTGTTAAAGAATCCATAACTGAGAAATATAATCCTTTGATGAATAAATTAAAAAAATTAATAATGAAGTATTTTAACTTTTGCAATACAACAAACAGGTTACTTGAATCTTGGCCTGTTCCCCAACATCAGAGAAGGGTTCATCAGGGTATGCAGAAATGGGACAACTTTGCTAAGAGATATTTGTGACACCAGCACCCAGCAGGTATTGGGTATCTGTCTCTGGTTGACGAGATTGTGCCTGCACCCTCCTGAGCCAAGAGTAGATCAGAACAACCTTATGCTCCCTGGTATGTTCCTTTGCTCCTTGCTTCCTGTATTCAGTTCAGAGAAATCACTACATTGGGACATTTTCTTATAAGTACATTTACTGACAAGGAACACATCCAGTCTGTCACTTCACACAGCAGGTTGGATCCTTTCCTTCAGGGCCTCTGAGAGGAATTTTATCAGGGGGTACAAAATTTCTTTTGAGCCCCTTCCCAAAGGTGTGGAGGGCAAAACGGGGGGGGGGAGGGTGGTGACAGCTGGAATAGTCATTAGATTCCAGGTCTACTGGATTTCCCGATGCAGAGCCCAGGTCTATCTGCCCATGTGGCATCAGCAGCTTGATACAGTAATATGGAAAACTAAACACATGCCTAAGTCTCTCTAAAAAATTTTAAATATATAAAGTCATTGCAAAAAAAAAAAATTAGCATCATTGTATTTTGGCTCACACTTGAATGGAAAGTGTCCTATACAGACCAAAACTTGCTTCTGCAGCAGCTGCGGTCCCACAGCTGCTGCCTGAGCTCCTATACACTCCTTCTGGTAAGCGGATCCACAAGCAAAGAGCTACTGTAGCAGGCCAGTTTCCTCTCAGATTTGACACTGTGTTAAGGAGTGCTATGTAGGAGTGTCAAGGAGTGACCTGATGCCATCCCTGTTGGATGCCAATGCAGAGAAGGACCAGTCTGCCAGCAAACATCCAGAAGGGGGAAATGATTGTAATGCCTGGCATTGATTTTGCTGCAGTGTCTGTTACTGATCAGTTATTTATTTAGTAACAGTATATTTAACATCCCCAACATAATTAACTGTGGATGTTTTAATGCTTCGACTGCTAAGATACTTGTTTTTATCCATCACAATATCAACATGATTTAAAATGACAGAAGGCTGGACGTAGCTTGATCCCTCCCTAGGACAGGGCTGACCCATCCATGAGGCCAACTGAAACAGTCGCAGCAGGTTGGTGGGGAATGCTCATCTCTGCCTAGTTGCCTCCACTAGGAATGCATACATGGCACTCTTTAACAGAGTGTCAAATCTGGGAGAAACTGGCCTGCTACAGTAGCTCTTTGGCTTGTGGCTCTGCTTACCATGAAGGAGCGCATGGGAGCTCAGGGACACAGCTGCAAGACTACAGCTGCTGCAGAAGCAAGTTTTGGTACACACAGGACATTTTCCATTCTAGTGTGAGCCTAAATATGCTAATTTTCGGCAAGATTTTTCTCTATTTAAAGGATTTTAGAGAGGCTTAGGAGTGCGTTCGGTTTTCCATGTTACTGTATCCAGCTGCTTATGCCACATGGGTGGGTGGACCTGGGCTCCAAAGACTTTTCCAGCTGTCTCCTCCCTCCACCCTGTCTTGCCCCTCCCTGCCCCCATTCAGCTCCCCGGCACCACCCTCCCCTGCTCTGTTTTACCCCTCCCCCTTTGCAAAAGGGTCCTAAAGAAACATTGTACCCCCTGAGAAAATTCCTCTCAGAGGCCCTGGGGGAAGGGAGGGAAGGAAGGATGGATGGATGGATGGGGAGAGGGATGGAGGGAGGGATGGATGGGGAGAGGGATGGAGGGATGTGGAGAGGGATGGAGGGAGGGAAGGATGGATGGATGGGGAGAGGGATGGAGGGAGGGATGGAGGGATGTGGAGAGGGATGGAGGGAGGGAAGGAAGGATGGATGGGGAGAGGGATGGAGGGAAGGAAGGACAGATGGATGGGGAGAAGGAAGGAGGGAGGGATGGAGGGATGTGGAGAGGGATGGAGGGAGGGAAGGATGGATGGATGGGGAGAGGGATGGAGGGAGGGATGGAGGGATGTGGAGAGGGATGGAGGGAGGGAAGGAAGGATGGATGGGGAGAGGGATGGAGGGAAGGACAGATGGATGGGGAGAAGGAAGGAGGGAGGGATGGATGGATGGGGAGAGGGATGGAGGGAGGGAAGGAAGGATGGATGGATGGGGAGAGGGCTGGAGGGAGGGCTGGATGGATGGAGAGAAGGAAGGAGGAAGGGAGGGAGGGATGGATGAATGGATGGGGAGAGGGATGGAGGGCTGGATGAGCGAGTCATGCCAGTGGCTGAACCGCATCCCAGCCCAACCCGCCGGAGCTGCGCGTGGTGCCCGCTTCGCTGGGCAGCTGCGAGGGTGAACGTCTCCTGCTGAGCAACCAGGGAGCAGGTCTCGCCCTGCTGCCCCTTCTGGGACTGGGGGTGACCGGGGGGCAAAAGGGGCAGCGCGCGCGCCTCGGGGTCCCGGAGCTCGGCGGCTCTTGCCCGGGAGCCCGCTGGGCGAGCCCGCAGTCTCCCCGGGCGGCGCCGGCCGCGAGCCCGGCTCGCCCCGCGCTCTTGCCTGGCCCGCCCCCGGGAGCGCCCGCGCGCTCCGTCTGGGCGCCCACCAGGCGGCCCCGGCTCCCCGGCGGAGGCGAACTCATGGCCGAGCCACGGGCCGCATCCCCGCCGCGGACACACCCGCTGCGCCAACGCACCACCCCCAAAGGCGAGCTGCTCCGCCGCCTCTTCTCCCCTCTGTGGCGTCACGCGGCGCTCCAGCCCCGCCCTCCGCCAGGCGCGCTCCCGGAGCTCCGCCCGCCCAGGCTCTTCAGGCGGGCTGCGCGTGGGACAGCAGCGCTTGGGGGCGCGGGGAGAGCAGCCCTGAGAGGCCCCCCTCTCTTTCCCTCCCCCGCCCCCCAGGCAGGGCTGGTCCGATCTATGCAAGTGGACAGCAGCCCCCGGGAGGCGTCCCTGCCTGCAGCAGTCCAGGGGGGGGGGCTTTGCACTCTTTGCCCCTTCGCAGCCTGTCAGGCGCTTTCAGGCCCCCAAATGATGGCACCAGGTCTAGGGCTCCAGACCTAGAGGGAGACCCAGGAGGGGAGCTGGCCACAAGAAAGCCCACCTGCCCACAGAACCTGTGCAGCACCACAAAAAGCCCCCCCCCCAGACCCTGAGATCCAAGGGCGGGGAGGGACAGAGCCGGCCAGCCCCTGTGTCCCCAACCCCCTTTCAAAGACATCTAGGCCGTCAGGTGCCATCACCACCACCTCCTGTGGCAAGGAGTTCCACAGACCAACCAGAGCCAGGCTGCCCCTGTCCAGCCTTCTCCTCCAGCACCCCTGTCTGTCCAACCCCCTTTGAAAGGTGTCTAGGCTGTCAGGTGCCATCACCACCACCTCCTGTGGCAAGGAGTTCCACAGACCAACCAGAGCCAGGCTGCCCCTGTCCAGCCTTCCCGTCCAGCACCCCTGTCTGTCCAACCCACTTTAAAAGTCATCTAGGCCATCTAGGGTTTGCGTCAGCCAGTGCAGGAGGCCAGTGCATCACCCCCGTGGGGCACAGACCCGGGTGGTAGGCATGGTGATGTACCATTGCCCCACCCCACTGATTTTTTGGCTATACCTTTTGATAGATATTTCAACATGAGTTTTTTTATTGCGTTCTGCTGTAAATTACGCACTGAATGGTATGTAACAGGATGGTATTATTCCTAAAAACCTGCGATTTTGGTCACTAGTGCGCCTCCCCCCCTGTGCATGTTAGGCGGTGCAGCCCACACCCCCCAATAACACCGCTGGATTGAACCCAGGAGTTTCTGCATTCAGAACAGATAAACTACTACTGAACTGTGCCCCACTCCTCCAAGTTAAGGTGCGTAAGTAGGCTGAATCCCTAGACAGGAATGTCATCAGGTCTTACTAGACCCAGGGAGTGGCCTGCCCAGTGGACACAGGACCAAGCCCTGGAAAGGCATCTGTGGGACAGGGTGCAAGCTCTCAGCACATTCAGCAGAGCGCACCTGCATATATTGGAGCAGCAAGGCATGGCAAATGTCTGCAAGAGCCTTCCCATCTCCTAGAAGCGGGGGCTTTGGACTCAGAAGGCAACCAGGCTCGGTGGGTAGAACCAGGAAGGGGGAGGGGTGAAACAGAGCAGGGGAAGGTCATGATGAGCCCTTAGGCATGTCACTAATGGTTGCGAATTAGAGATGAGATCAATCCAGAATGTTGTTCATACAATCTCGTGTGCTGGAAATAGAGACTGCTCATGTAGTTAGAGCAGCCATTTTCAACCACTGTGCCGATGCACACTGGTGTGCCACGAATGGTCTACAGGTGAGCCGTGGGAGTTTGGGGTAGGGTCATTTATTAATAGGGCCATTGGGGATGTGAGCCCCCCACCAACAGCATGGTGTGCCTTGTCCATTGTCAGAAAACTGATGGTGTGCCTTGACAATTTTAGTCCCTTGTCAGTGTGCCATGAGACGAAAAAGATTGAAAATCACTGAGTTAGAGGTTTCAAATGCTCATTGAAATAAAGTCACAGTTGCTATCTGCCCATTTGAACAAGGAAAGGGTATAAGAACATAAGGACATAAGAACAGCCCCACTGGATCAGGCCATAGGCCCATCTAGTCCAGCTTCCTGTATCTCAGGGCAGCCCACCAAATGCCCCAGGGAGCACACCAGATAACAAGAGACCTGCATCCTGGTGCCCTCCTCTGCATCTGACATAGCCCATTTCTAAAATCAGGAGGTTGCACATACACATCATGGCTTGTAACCCGTAATGGATTTTTCCTCTAGAAACTTGTCCAATCTCCTTTTCAAGGCATCCAGGCCAGATGCCGTCACCACATCCTGTGGCAAGGAGTTCCACAGACTGACCACACGCTGAGTAAAGAAGTATTTTCTTTTGTCTGTCCCAACCATCCCAACACTCAATTTTAGTGGATGTCCCCTGGTTCTGGTGTTATGTGAGAGTGTAAAGAGCATTTCCCTATCCACTCTGTCCATCCCCTGCATAATTTGGTATGTCTCAATCATGTCCCCCCTCAGGCGTCTCTTTTCTAGGCTGAAGAGGCCCAAACGCCATAGCCTTTCCTCATAAGGAAGGTGCCCCAGCCCCGTAATCATCTTAGTTGCTCTCTTTTGCACCTTTTCCATTTCTACTATGTACTTTTTGAGATGTGGCGACCAGAACTGGACACAATACTCCAGGTTTGGCCTTACCATCGATTTGTACAACGGCATTATAATATTAGCCGTTTTGTTCTCAATACCTTTTCTAATGATCCCAAGCATAGAATTGGTCTTCTTTATTGCTGCTGCACATTGGGTCGATGCTTTCATCGACCTGAGTAGTATAAGGGACCCACCTTCTGTCAAAATACCGGAACCATGTGACCGGATGCGGAAACCCCTCCCCCGCCCCCGGAAGCACGTGACTGGATGCGGAAATACGTCAGCGGAAACCACGCCCCGGAAGGGTGTGGAGGGTCGGCATGTGACCCCTCTAGCAACTCCTCACGAGACCCCTGACCACGTGGTGGAGGTTTCAGAACGGCAGGACCAGGGGGGTGGGTGGCGCCCGAAGGGCGCTTTTTACTGCGCCGCCCCCCGGAAATGGGGTGCCATGTGACCCCTGTAGGAACTCCCCTCGGGACCCCGGACCAATAGGAGGGGGTTTTAGGGACCACAGGACCGCTGCGTGGTGTGGAGGGTGGTCCCGAGGATATGCCAGGGCATGTCTGGACGAGGGGGGAAATTTAAACCGCCGGGGAGAGGGGAGAAACCCTCTTTCTTTTGCAACCAGTAGAGACTTACCACAACAAACAAGCAAAAATAAATTTAAAAAAAATGGAGAGACCCGTGGAACTTGACTTGCCAGAGTGCTTTGGACTGGGGAGACCCATGGAACTTGACTTACCAGATGGCCAGTGTTTTGGGACGACAATCAATTTTTATAACCAGGAGCCAGAGGACATGGAGCAAAGTACAACAGCACCAGAATGGCTGACACATCGGAATCGTGCTTTAGAGCCAGAAGATGAGACAATTGTTGACCCCATCAGTGTGGAAAATGATTTATTCCAAGAATTAGAGATGGGTGCAGGACCCTTTTGGCCAAAACCAATGGTAAATATACACGCTTTACAATAAGTGCTTGTGACATAGAAGGGTGATGGGAAGTGTGCTTATAACAGGGGTGTGTGTGTGGGGGGGTCTGTGGATGTTTGTGCTTATGGATCAACTATACATTTTTTTTATAACCAGAGGTTGGAGGAAATGGAGCGCAGGATGACAGCGCCAGAATGGGTGACATAGTGGAGTCATGCTTTAGAACAGGGAGAAGAAGAAGCAAGCATCCCCCCACTTGTTGGGGTACACACGGCGGCTGGAAGCCAGGAATTAGAGGGGGATGCAAGACCCGGTTGCCCCATTTCACCAGTAAATATATGGAGGCTGAAGTTTGGGGCAATGTATTGGGGCCTGCTATTCCATCGTGTATATTGTGTGTTGAGAGCATTTTTTCTTTGTCTAGACAGATGAGCTGGTTAGAAGTTTCCAAAATCTGTCTATTGGGGAGCCTCTAGGACAACCGTGCAAAGGCCTTTGCCCCTGAATGACCTGTTGTGGCAAAAGGAGAAGGATCACCTGTAAATAAAAACATTTTACAACAGACATTTGTGTCCATATGTGTGCTAGTCAACAACATGGCAGATCAAATTTTAAAGAGCATATATTATTCACCAGGGTCAGTCGGGAGCTACGGAGGAGTGAACCTCCTCTACCAGGAGGCTAAAAAGCAAAGTAAATCACTGACCAGAAAACAAGTTAGCACATGGCTTTCAGAACAGGATGCTTATACACTGCACAAACAGGCACGAGTCCATTTTAAAAGAAACAAGACTATTGTCTCGGGAGTGGATGCACAATGGCAGGCAGATTTAGTGGACATGCAGCAGTTCTCTAAGTACAACAGCGGCCACAAGTATATCTTAACGGTGGTGGACATACTGTCTAAATATGCATGGGCTAGGAGCCTAGAAGACAAAACAGGAAGGCAGGTGTCTGGGGCTTTTCAACATATCTTCAAACAGGGAAGAATACCTCACAAGTTACAGACTGATTCTGGCAAAGAGTATCTGAATAAGCCTGTAAGGGAGTTACTAAAAAAGCACAACATTCACCACTTTGTTACCAACAATGAAGTCAAAGCCGCAGTTGTGGAGCGTTTTAACAGGACTCTGAAAACAAGAATGTGGAGATTTTTTACAGCTAAGAACACATTCAGGTATATTGAAGTGCTGCCACAGCTTATAAGGAGCTATAACCATTCTTTCCACAGAACAATCAAGACACGACCCGTGGATGTTAACAAATCCAACACACTATCTGTCTGGAGAACAGTTTATGGAGACAGGTTACACAGAAAAAAAGCTGCTCCCTTGTTCAGAAAAGGAGATCACGTACGGGTCTCCAAGCTCAAGGGGGTTTTCGAAAAAGGTTATGAACAAAGTTTTACCACAGAGGTTTTCATAGTTGACCAAGTCCACCACAAAGCAAAAAGACCTGTATTCAGGTTAAAAGATTATGCGGGGGACCCAATTGTTGGGACATTCTACCCTGAAGAATTACAAAAGGTGAAGAACAAGGACCAGGTTTACAGGATTGAAAAAGTTTTAGCAACAAAGGGGCGGGGTAACAAAAAGCAACACTTGGTGAAATGGTTAGGCTGGCCTGACAAATTCAACAGTTGGGTTGCGGATACAGATCTGCGTGAACCTGCATAGGTGAGAAAATGGGGGGAAATGGATTTTATATCACCCTACCTAGCAACGCATGCGCTAAGGTATTTCCTCAGAACACCAGCGCCTCTTTCACCACACAGCTTGCACGACCCCTGGAACTGACAGGGGACTGGGAAGTTGGATTAGCAGAAATACATTACCCACACAGCTGGAATACAATCACTGAGGATGCAACATTTGAAATTTCTAATGGGGTGAAGAAGTGGGTGTTTTTTCTACAAAGGGGCTATTATGCATCCATACCAGAGCTGCTGGATCACATGAACAATGTCATGCAGGCCCACGAGGACCCCCCGGAAATGGTTCTGCACTATGACACCGTGGCCAGGAAGGTCAGGCTTAAACCCCCCTTTACTTACACATTTCTAGCAAACGGGGAGCTGGCCTATATATTAGGGCTGTTCCCTGGAAACCCTGTCAAGAAACTACCTTTCACCGCAGATATAACAGCAGGGTTTTCCACTTTGTACATTTAGTCAGATATTGTAACACATCAGATCGTGGGAGGCTATTATGTGCCCCTGCTACGCTGTGTGCCCATACGCGGGGAGAGCAGCGAAAACGTAACCATAACATATGACAAACCTCACTACGTTTCTGTGAACAGAGATCATGCAGACACCATCTCTGTGGAGATAAAGACAGATCAGAACAAAAATGTGTCATTTCGCTTTGGCAAAGTGATTGTGAAGCTTCACTTTCGTCCCCGGAAAACCTGCTTGTTCTAAAAGATGGTTCTTTTAAAAAGTTGTGGGGATCCTGCCCTTTATAGCAACTATTACAGGGCACAGGCGGGACATGGCCTCCCTGGCTGCCAAGGCGCCCCTGTTATGTATGGGGCAGGGGTTGGAGGGGTATTCCGAAGTCTTTTTCAAAAAGCTGTTCCCCTTTTGAGAAGGGGGTTCGAGATTATCAGGCCCCACGTAAAAACAGCGGCCCGGAATATTGCCAGAGACGTGGTGGGAAATGTTTCTCAGGCCATTTTGAATAAAGTGAATACACAAGAGGGGGCCGGCCTTGTGTATATGAAAAGAAGAAAAGGGCTTAAAAGGAAAGCAGCGCAGGCGCAGCTAACAGGACCGCCACGTCCCTTTAAAAGGAAGGCTAAAAGGCGCCAGGTGACACAGAAGAGGGTGGCAAAGAGACAGCGGGGAAGAAAGAAGGGGCGCTCCAGAGACATATTTTAACCCAACATGGCTTTTATTCATGGGGCTTCAGAAGAATGCACTAAATCTGAAATGGACCTGTTCCAAATAGCCCCTACACAGACCAGTGTAGAAGGAAGCATTTTTATCGCGGTGCCCCCTCTGGCAGCTGTGACAGAGTCTGCACCGCTTGAGTTTTTCATAGCTGGAAATGGTGAAGACTACCTAGACTTGAATAATACGCTATTATACCTGTGCTGCAAAATAGTGAAAGAAGATGGAACCAACATTGCCAGGGCTGCAGAGGTGGGGCTGGTGAATTACCCGATCGCAGCCATCTTCAGCCAGCTGGATGTGACACTAGGAGACAGGCTCATAAGTCAAAGTAATAATTGCTACCCTTTTAGAGCTTTTATTGAATCCGCCTTGAATTTTGGGGGTGAGACGCTTTCAACCCAATCTCTGCAGGGCTGTTTTACAAAGACACCCCAGGGGAACATGAATCAACAGGCCTGGATGGGGATAACCAAGGCTTTATTAGAAGAGCCGCCCTGACTGCTGAAAGCAGAAAAATAGACCTCCTGGGGCACCTCCATGCAGACTTGTTTTTTCAAGAAAAACTACTGTTAAATGGGGTGGACGTGAAAATCAAGCTCACGCGGAGTAAAGACGCATTCTGCCTTATGAGCGATGATCGCGGCGTGCACTACAAGCTGCAAATCCTGACTGCATCACTGTTTGTAAAGAAAGTCAGAGTAGCCCCAGGTGTACTTCTGGGTCACGCCGAAGCATTGCTTACAGCCACAGCCAAATACCCCGTGGATAGAGTTTCTATGAAAATTTTCAGCATTGCTGCTGGAAGCAGAATATCCAATCAAGAAAACCTATTCCTGGGGCAACTACTTAAGCTTGTTGTGGTAGGCCTTGTGGATAACGATTCATTCAGCGGCGCATATGATAAAAACCCCTTTAATTTCAAGCATTATGACATAAACTTTTTTGCAATTTACCAGTCTGGACATCAAATCCCGGCAAAACCATTTCAACCTCGCTTTGATGAAGGAAACTGCGTGAGGGAATACATGAGCCTGGTTCATGCATCTGGTAAACACATGAAAGACAAAGCCTTGTTAATTAACAGAGAAGATTATGCAAGAGGCTATACCCTGTTTGGCTTTGATCTCTCACCCGATCAAGAATGTGGCAGTCACTATTCCTTGATTAATACAGGGAATCTGCGGGCAGAAATACGGTTTGCCAGGCCCCTCCCACAAACTGTGAATATGATTGTATATGGTGTTTTTGACAAAATTATTGAAATTAACCACAGGAGGAGTGTTTTGTTTGATTATATGTAAAGATGGACACGCTGCAGTTAACACGCCTGATGGATACAAACTCCTATACCAGGAAGATGTTCAAAGGTGTATTTCCTTCTGACCAGCTGCCTAAAAAGAAACTTCTGCAGAGACCACTGGGGCTAGTGGTCAACACACATCCACACAACCTGCCTGGAGAACACTGGCTCGCGATATACCTGACAGAAGACAACCACGGTGAATTTTTTTACTCCTATGGACACCCCCCAGACCATCCCCGCCTCCCCAGAGCCATCATGACATTTTAAAGAAAAAAACGCCTCTGTAACGACATTTCAAACAAGGCAACTACAGGCCCCAGACGCTGTGACCTGTGGGTACCACTGTGTGTTTTTTCTGGACCAGCACTGTAGGGGCCGGAGTTTTAAACAGATTCAAGAACTGTATTCTGATGATTTACCAAGGAATGACCGGATGGTGGTGCAATTTGTAAAAAAGGAGAGGAACATGCACCGATCTGCCCCCTGTGTTTTTCAACATGCCCAGACATGTGTCTCCTGTAATGATTTTTGTGGCCGTGTTTCTCAATAAAGTGCCCCCCCGGCTTAAAAATGAAACTTATGTGTCTAGTTTATTTGTTTGTTTGTTAATAACAAGGCAAAGGCAGTGGGGGTGGAGTTAAAAGCTTATTTTATTCATAAACTGAGCCAATTAAGGGTGTTAGATTGTCTTTGCTTTCTAGAAGATCTCCTGGATGGGGTGGGCACCTGTGGCAACTCTGTAACAGGGCCTGGATTTTTCATGTGTTCCAAAATGTCCTTGATGGTGGGATTCCCAACAACTGTGGATGGAACATTAAGTTCAGCCATGGCCTGGAGAAATAAATCCCATCCTTTAGGGATGCGCCGGGCAGGCAGAGCATGAAGCTGGGTGATCCCCTTCACCAAGTCCAGCATATTGGAACCAGGAACAGGTTCCCCTCTGTAAACAAAAGCACCTTTTTCATCCCAGGATGAAATACTTTGATTCTGCTTTATTTTGTTTAACAGCAGCCGCGCTTTGTTCTTAAATCGGGCAGGCAGGCTGTCCAAGACCTCATGAAAGATACCTGCGTGAGTTGCAGGGGATTCTGCAGCAACAGCACCGGGCTCAGGGGCTGATGGTAAAAACAAACTGAGTTTTTCCTTTTCAGCATCAGCCTGTTTGACATGGACCAGGTATTTTTAAAGCAGTGCAGTATATTGTTTAGCTTTCTCGTCCTGGGACAAATCCCGCCTCTGAAGAACACCTTGCATTTCACCATCTAAGGAATACATGGCTGCAGCCCTGATGTTTTCCTCTCGTGGAGTAGGTGCCTTGAGTTGCTCTAGCTGGTGGCTAGGCACAAGGTACATTTTTTCAGCATACTCTATTACTGGCTAGTTAAAAGGCCAGTTATTAGTGGAATAGCAAAACTTAATAAGGGGCCAAGAAAACCGCCCGACTGCTTAACAAGCTGCTTCTTTCTTTTCAAAGACAGCCTTTTATTGCTCAGTCTTTTGATAAACGCACGTTTTTTTCTCAACACTGATATCTGCCGGGCAGATAGAGGTATGTTGCCTTTTAAAGTATTGAGCGCTATTTCTGAGATGGCAGAAATTAAGTCACATGAAGCATGAGACAGAATGAAGTGTCTCTGGCACGGGGAAGCCTTGATCAGCAGTTTTAAAAGGGGCAGATTTCTCTTAACGCAGTTAGACATGTTGTGGGCTGGCGGGCAGTTACAAGTGAGAAGCCAGGTGCTTAAGTCACCTCCTTTTGTTGTGGGTTGTGGTTTTTTTCATAATATATACAACAGGCCAATCAGGGGGAAACAATCCCGTTCTTAGTCTGTAAGCTTCCGGGGTGGTTGCGCACAAATCCACCAATAGATAACCATAAGGCTTGGTGGTTGCATCCTGGAAACTCTCCATGAAAAACTTACTGTTTCCTGGGTACATCTGGCGGGCCAGCGTTACGACCTGTAGTTTATCCCTGGGGTTTTTGAACAGTACCGTATATTTTGCATTTAGGGTGATCGTGCGACTGGTTTTCCCCTGGCAGAATATATTCTGTGTGATGAGAAAAACACTTAGATTACGGTGATGTACATATTTTGTAAAGACGTCGCCAATTTCCGCGCTGTTAGAAGCAGAGGTCATTAGATCATCCAATATGACAAAGTTCACTTTATTTGGGGGGAGCAACTGGTCGTCACTGAAGGATTCAGGAAGACCCTCCATGAAGCGAATATGGGGGTATTTACACAGGAGTTCTTTGTACAAAGGTTGCCAGCAGCTGTAGCACCAAATAATATTTTCAGCCATAACGGAAAACACAGTATCAGCATTATCCAGCATATTTTTTATAAAGTATGTTTTCCCGCAGTGGCTAGGCCCCGCTAGAATGGCTGAAAATGGGTGCCTCCAGCGCACATCCATCTTAAAAGCCGTAAGGCAGGGTTTTGAAATCTTTTACCAGAACCCTCTTGTCATATACTACCTTTAGTGTTTTCTTTAGGGGCCCTGTTTCAATATTCCACTGCTTTTTATTTCTCAAAATACCCATTTGCTGTACAACAATTTCTTTAGGATTTGACCCGTAGTCCAGAACCATCTGTTTCAGGCTATGAAAATTTACATGCTCTGAATTAGCCGATGTCAGTGTTATTCCTTTAACCTTCATAGACAGTTTTTGAGAAGGATATAAAGAATAAGCATATGTCTTCGGTCCAGATGAAACAAACTCTGTGATACGCTCATGTGGCGGGATCTCGCTTGTCAGATCCCCTAAATAGTCGCCTAAGGGAGGGCACCACACCCCTGGGCGGTGTACAAATATCACAGAGTCTGTGTCATGGTACAGACACCTCTCCTGTAACCTGTCTAACAGGTTATAAAGCTCCAGCCGGGCATATGCAGTTGTAAAAGCCCCTATCAAAACATTAGTTTTCCCAGACAGTGTAAAACGCTTCTTAGCATGGCGCCACGATACACTCACAGTTTCATCATCAATAATTTCAAAGCCTGAGACTTCATAGTCTGGAGAAAAGGCATAACCCATGAGCTCCGTAGGGTCCCTCACAATGGTGGTATTCAGAAGGTTTGAACGCTGTGCAAACTTCCCCCACAAAGAGTTTAGAAACAGTTTTGCTATTTGACGCTTTACTGGGTTCACAGCGATATGATCCGGGCGTAATTGAATCCCTTCTCTCTCATAGTAATCATTAATATATTTGTTTTGTTTCTCCACATCTGTACACCACCCTGGATACCCTGAAGCCTCCTGTTTCTGGCGCAAGTGCATTTTAATGTAATCTGAAAACAGATCCTCAGATTTGTTTTCAAAATGCCATATTTCTAAAATTTCCAAAACTGTGTACCCCTTTTCTATAGCCTTCATTAACTCCACACTGCACCATGTGCTTCTAGGGCTCTTTCGTCATCTGTGTGGTGGCACGGTTCCTGCTGCCTAGCCTCTGCGCATGTGTGGCACAGAGGAAACATGAGTTTCTCCCCCACCCTCACTGGTAATACTGGGAAAAAGAGACCTCTTGGAGGGAGCACTCTAGTTTTCACAAGACCAAAGTAGTCAGAGAGAGGTCCAAAATTATTAAATATGATTTCTGGATGCCCAATTGGATAAAGTTTAGTCTTATTGACAAAGGGGTATAAACTTGTGAAATCATAATAACAGATCTCTTCACCATCTGTAGGCTTATGTTATGGCATTGGTTCTGCCCCCAAAAAGCGCATCCCGGGGTTTTAAAGCCTGTGGGAATTTTTTTTCACTTAGAAACCCCCTAAGCTCAGCATCTGTTTGACACATCTGGTGCCACTCGTGCTCCCAAATGGTCCTGACATCAAACCCCTTGTTTTTGAGATTGGCTGCTTTAAATTGGGTTTTGTAATGGAGGTCACGAAAGCTTGTACCAGTCATGGGGTTTCTAGCATTCTCATTGTAACAATTAGGACACCCATGAAAAAAACAGCCGTTAAATTCAAAGGCAGTTGGCCTGCCCTGGACAACTGCAAACCCATCCAGAAAATAACTCCCCACCTGGTGTTCACCTCCTTTTAGAGCATGCCTGATCTCAATTCCTTCTTTATGTTCAAGATACTGAAGCCACTGTATGGCCGGAGTGGAAAATCTCTTTGTCTGTCTGTGGTAATTGTCCCAGGGGAGAAGAGCAATAGTTTCTTTTTTTAGGAACATGTATCTAAACATGGCCATACAAACACTAGCAAGCGTCAACAACTGGAAAGGATCTATGCCCTCATTCTTACCCTCTCCTTTAGTCATAGTTAGGATTTCCTCCCTGTACAAGAGGCAGGCCTTCCTCAATATTTTTACATCCTGCTGGCAATAGTGCGCAAGCTCTCTCTAAATAATCAAAAGTGTTATTTTTGTTCTCCTCATACCAAGAGAGAAAATCCTTCTTCTCACCTGGCATCATATTTTCAGACCCATAATATTTTTTATCAGGAAAAGTTCCCACATAAGTGCTGTTTTCAGCCGTGTTAAAAAAATGTGGGGAAAATCCTTTACACCCCTCAAACCCCATAGCCTGTGGGAGTTTTGACAGCTTCATGGGAAGAAAGTTTAAACTATCTATAAACCTTATGCCCAGTCGTTTTACGGCCACACACATCAGCTTGCCCCCCTGCACAATGAGATCTATGTCCATTTTTTCAGCCAGTAGTTCCCGAACTACAAAATAAGAATCATAACCTTTGGCGTTATGGGCCAAAAAGGTGTAGTTCTTGAACTTTTTGTCAATAAACTTTTTAACAAAGGCAGAAATGCACCCCTCCCCTTTGAACTCCCAGGTATCTTTTTCCTCCATACCCATTGCAAAAATGTAGTTGACTACATGGGTACCTGTGTCTTGAGAGCATTCAAAATCATAAAAGATATACCGTTCTGATACCTCAACTTCCTTAAGAGGGGGCATGAAGCACTGGTGACTCTTTATAGGGCCAAGCGGTTCTTGGCATTGCTTGCAGCACTTTACTGTGCATCTGTGTTTTCTAGGGAGATATGCCTCACAGGTGTCACACATAATTTTAGCCCCACAATCTATCTTGTTCTCAGCTGCCAGTTCTTTATGTCTTGCCAGGCAGTGTGCAGATTTTGCTAATAATTTACAAGTGTCACAGCGTTGTGCTTTGCCCGGTGCACACTGGGGTTCCAAACATAAACGGCAGCGATATGCGCAGTTGTGCGTATGGGTATAAGCATTTCCACACAGAGTGCAGTAATTTTTTCTACCAAAGAACCCTTTCACGTTTAGGATCCCATAATAGTGGTCATCGTGCAGCAGCAGAAAGCAGGACTTAGGATATATAGGGGGCCCTGTTCTAAAAATACCCCACCCTTTATTGCCGTGTATGACCACCCCGATATTCACGTGTAAATGGCTTTCAAAGATTGGCACATCTGTTAACATTAACTTTTGCTGAGGCGTAATACACAACTCGTCATACATTTGTCTGGTGTCCTGCATTAACTGTGTTACAGTTTTCCCAGCTGCTAGGACTGCTAGAAGACTTCCCCCAAAACACAGGTTATCACCAATGTTACCAAGGTCCACAAGGTGGCGCCGCTTTTTATGTATGATTTGGCTATAGAGTATAGAGCTGACCATGCATCTACCACACCCCCCCTTATTTCTGATTACACTCACTATGAGGCGTAGTGTACCATCAAGATGAATCTCAGTGTTGCTCTGCATAAGATGTGAGATTTGGTTCAAAAAATCTTGAGCACTCAGAGCCCCTCTATGCCTTCTAACAGAAAAGAGTGGATCATTTAACCCCCCGCCTTCTAGGCGCATCTGAACCAGATCGCCATCTTGCAAGAGGCCATTTAATTCATCAAATAGCTGTTGAATACAATTGCTTATTGCCTCTTGCACCAGAAGGGGGTGGCCCAGTTGCTCAAGGTTTTGAAACCGAAAAGACATTCCAATTCGGAAAACTGGTAAATGGGGGGCATGCCACTCCCACTGATTCACCCTCTCCAGATAGACTTTTGAGGGGTCATTATCGGAATCTGATTCAGCACTGTGAGATGTTCCTGAAGGAGGACCCTGTGTTTCTGGAAGATATGGGGGTTCGTGGTCTGGTTCAGAGCTGTGAGATGTTGTTGGAGAGGCTGGTAGCTCTGGGGAAGGAGAACCGGTGTCATCAGATTCCACTCAATCAGGGAGTCCTTGATCAACAACCAGGTTTTCTGGTGTGGGTTGGACCCCTGCCCCAAATTGACTCAGAACCCCTGGGTAAATTTGGACATGTTTAATTTCTTCTAGGAATGCTACAAGCTCAGCCTTTTCCAGAGTCCTAGCTATGAATCTAGACCAGTGTTCTTTCAAACGGGCATTCAATGCTGAAACTTGTGTTGTGATCAAAGAGGTGAGGTAGCGTTCTCTTTCCTGTATGGCGTTCCTGCCGTCTGAAAACATGTATCCTGTCTCCATTTGCTCATGGCTAATGCTTGGCAGTGGGGTAGTGTCAGTAGCCTTTTTACACGGGGGCTCACCTTCACATGTGCTCTGTGTTACGGCACGTTTTTGAGGGTTGGCAGCTGTAGGGAAAAAGAGCACATTATGAAACCTTTCCAAAGGACAATGGGAGGCTGTTGGGGAAAAAACATTTTTAAAAATGCGCTTTTTAAAAGGACTTACCTCTCTGGGGGCTGGTGTTGGTGTGTGACTTTGGTCTCACAGCCTTAGAGCCTTCCCCTGGAAAACAAACATCAGGACATTAAATTTTTTAAATTGTCTGAATGCTGTGGAAACCCCCCCTCCCCCAATATTTAAAACAGACCTGTGCGCTGCAGTGCCTGTATGTGTGTGTTTTGTTTTTGAGAGAGTTAACGCCCATAAGAACATAAGGACAGCCCCACTGGAGTGGCAGGGAGTTCCACAGACCAACCACATGCTAAGTAAAGGCTGCTGGGAAGGAGAACATTTTAAAATGGGCTTTTTAAAAGGACTTACCTCTCTGGGGGGTGGTGTCGGTGTGTAACTTTGGTCTCACAGCCTTAGAGCCATCTCCTGGAAAACAAACATCAGGACATTAAATTTTTAATTTTTTTATTTTAAACAACTGTCTCAATGCACTGGAAAAACTGTATTTAAAACAGGGGCGGGTGTATGGGTACCTCTGTGGAAGGTATAATGTCCCATGGGTGCACAGATTGTTCTGGGGGTTGCAGCAGTATCTGAAAGAAAGAACAACAAAAATTTAAAAATGGACTAGCCCTAAACGGGTGTGAACACAGGCCTGCATGCAGAGCAAAATCATGGCCTGGGTCAAGGATCCTTACCTAGGGCCACTGTGTGTCTTGGTTGTCTTGGTGGCATTGGATCTGGGGGGGGGGAAAGAGCTTTAGTGTTTTGTGAAACAAGAAAAGGGCCTCCCCCCCTTTTTTTTCTTTTTCTTTTTAGCTTTAAACAATAGGAATTACCTCTCTGGGGAATGCTGGAAGGGGCTGCCTCTCCTAACATGGGTTCATCCAACCATGCTGAGTCAGGGAAGAGAATAGACATTGATTGCCGTTTTTATTTCTATTTTTTATTTATTTTAAAAAAGATGCAATTTCAGACTAATAATCAAGAATACCTACCAGCCATCTGTGATTCCGTGAAGCCTCCTTGCTCTGCCATTTTCACAGTCACCTGGGTAGTAAATACTTGAAAAAAAACATTCAAGATTTAACAAACAGACAATGATTTCAGGCACATCACATAAATGCAAGCCTCACTCAGAAAACTAAATCTATAAACAGGGAATTTATCCAGAATGCAGACAACTTTCCCCCCAAAATAGCTACCCAGATTCAAGGGAGCACAGCTAGCAACTAGGCTGACCCCAGCAAAACGGGGAAAAAACAAACAAACTGCATTTAGCAAACCCCATGCCCCACCAAACATCCACCCCCCTCCCCACTTGCAGCAAAAACAACCACAGGGCTTGCCACCCAAGATGGAGGTCTGTATATACTCACCTGTGTGGGAGATAAGTCTGTCTGCCCAGGTTCAGGTGGAGAGAGGAAGATGGTGGCTGAGATTGGTGCTTATATGGCTCTCTGCCTGGCCTCCTATGATTGGCTGCTCCTTTGGCTGCTTGGTTGCTTGCTCAGAATTCTGGGAGTGGTCTCCGCCTACCCCCAGCTCCTGCAAAGAAAAGATCAGAGCCGCCCACCCAACCACCCCCCAAATCCAGCAGCTTCAGGTTGTTAATGAGCATGTGAGCTTGGGGAAGGTGTGCTGCTAAACTGTTTCCTTAGGTTTGAATTGATTAAATCACTGTTTAAATGGAGGCCTGTGCTGGTTTTCCACACCCTGTGACCAGCCAGCTGCTAAACTGTTTCCTTAGGTTTGAATTGATTAAATCACTCTGTTTAAATGGAGGCCTGTGCTGGTTTTCCACACCCTGTGACCAGCCAGCCTGTTTTGAAACAAAACTTTTTTTTTATTCCTGCTTTTTACACATAGAACATAAAAAATACTATAGTAACTACAGAATGCTAAATTGAAATAAATCTTTTTATTCCTGCTTTTACACATACAACATAAAAAAGTGTACAGTGGCTACAAAAATCTAAAACACAGCAATATTTAAAAGTCAATCATTTCACAAGGAATCTATGATAATTCATTCTCCCCGTGATATGCTGCATGTGCTGTACAAACCTCTGATCTGATAATTTTAAAATCTTGTATAACATTTTTTGGGGTTCTGGCGCCTTGTGCACTGTTTCAATGTGGGACAGTGTGTATTGGATTGTTTCACAATCCACATCTAGACAGTGCATTGTAAAACCAAGCATTAAAATAAGATGCAGTATGGCGGGTACATTCAAGTTCCAACACAGTTCTCTCAAACTTGTGTCTATATCAGACTGTCTCCAGTTGACACACTCATGTGCTAGCTGCCCAGGGGCATTCACCTGGCAGCCTTGACACAGCTCATGTAAGTAGTTCTGTAAGCACAATTTCAGCACGCTGTGAACAACTGCTCTGGCTATTCCACGTGTTGCACTTGAGAAGTTTCTTGGTAGGATATTATCCGCTTCTGTCAATTGCAGTCCTAACAGATGTCTCAGTGTAACGAAAGATTCTTGTTTTTCTAAAAGATCCTGCAAAATATTTTTAGCCAAATATTAAATTTTCTTTAAAATATAACCAAACCTCCCCCCCCACACCCCACCCCCAGAAGGTCACCTACCAAATACTGTCTGTTCTCAGGTAAGCTGGGGCCCTCTTTCTCCACAGGTGGTTCCTTAAAATAATTTAAAATTGATTAGACTCCTCTTTCAGAACTATTCACACATCCTAAAACATTTTTTTTTTGTTCACAACTCCAAAAGAATCTTACCTGTGCATTCTTGGCTTTCAAAGATTCCACAGCGTCATGCTGTCCAACATTGTTCTCGTTTTTATCACACTTGCATGGGACAGATGGGTAACAGCGGCTTTCTTCATTTAAGGCAAGCTTGTACATAAGGTGTAGAGAGGGTTTTTCATAATTGTCTGAGCTGGTACTGTGATAACGCTTCCTCTGCTTTTTTCGCAGTGGGGCTGCTGCATGGTTGCTTGGCTCTGTAGGCCTCTTGGGTGTCTCTAGGGAAGAGACCGGTGCATTTTCCACAGTGGCTGCGACTGTGGCTGTCGCATTCTCACTCGGTTGTTCGCCGTGATTCAAATATGCAGCCCAGTCTATTGTTGCAACACCTTGCTCTGGCTCCAGATTATAAAAATTGATTGTCGTCCCTAAACACTCTGGTAAGTCAAGTTCCACGGGTCTCTCCATTTTTTTTATTTTTTTTATTTTTGCTTGTTTGTTGTGGTAAGTCTCTACTGGTTGCAAAAGAAAGAGGGTTTCTCCCCTCTCCCCGGCGGTTTAAATTTCCCCCCTCGTCCAGACATGCCCTGGCATATCCTCGGGACCACCCTCCACACCACGCAGCGGTCCCGTGGTCCCTAAAACCCCCTCCTATTGGTCCGGGGTCCCGAGGGGAGTTCCTACAGGGGTCACATGGCACCCCATTTCCGGGGGGCGGCGCAGAAAATGGCGCCCTTTGGGCGCCACCCACCCCCCTGGTCCTGCCGTTCTGAAACCTCCACCATGTGGTCAGGGGTCTCGTGAGGAGTTTCCTAGAGGGGTCACATGCCCACCTTCCACCCCTTCCGGGGGCGTGGTTTCCGCTGACATATTTCCGCATCCAGTCACGTGCTTCCGGAGGGGGGGGAGGGGTTTCCTCATCCGGTCACGTGGTTCCGGTATTTTGACAGAAGGTGGGTCCCTTATACTACTGACCTGTCCACCACCACCCCAAGATCTCTCTCCTGATCTGTCACAGACAGCTCACAACCCATTAGCCTATATGTGAAGTTCTGATTTTTTGCCCCAATGTGCATGACTTTACACTTACTGACATAAAAACACATCTGCCATTTTGCTGCCCATTCTGCCAGTTTGGATAGATCCTTCTGGAGCTCCTCACAATCACGCCTGGTCTTCACCACGCGGAAAAGTTTGGTGTCATCTGCAAACGTTGCCACCTCACTGCTCATCCCTGTCTCCAGGTGATTTATGAAGAGGTTGAAGAGCACCGGTCCCAGGACAGATCCTTTCGGCACACTGCTTTTTACCTCTCCACTGTGAAAATTGCGCATTGACACCCACTCTCTGTTTCCTGGTCTTCAACCAGGTTTCAGTCCATGAGAGGACCTGCCCTCTAATTCCCTGACTGTGGAGTTTTTTCAGTAGCCTTTGGTGAAGGACTGTGTAGAATGCCTTCTGAAAGTCCAGATATATAATGTCCACAGGTTCTCCCACATCCACATGCCTGCTGACCTTTTCAAAGAATTCTATAAGGTTTGTGAGGCAAGACTTCCCCTTACAGAAGCCATGCTGATTCTCCCTCAGCAAGGCCTGTTCGTCTATGTCAGCGGTGCCCAAACCCCGGCCCTGGGGCCACTTGCGGCCCTCTTAATGCAGCCCTCAGGGAGCCCCCAGTCTCCAATGAGCCTCTGGCCCTCCAGAGATTTGTTGGGGCCCACACTGGCCCAACACAACTGCTCTCAGCGTGAGAGCAACTGTTTGACATCTTGCATGAGCTGTGGGATGAGGGCTCCCTCCACTGCTTGCTGTTTTACATCTGTGAAGCAGCAGTGGCAGTGAAGGAAAGGCCAGCCTTGCTTTGTACAAGGCCTTTTATAGGCCTTGATCTATTGCAAATCCTTCATTCATTCATATAAGTTAAACTTTAATATACTCATTTATGTAAATTTTTTCAAATTTTAAATGTAAATTAATTTTCCCCCCGGCCCCCAAAACAGTGTCAGAGAGATGATGTGGCCCTCCTGCCAAAAACTTTGGACACCCCTGGTCTATGTGTTTTGAGATTCTATCTTTGATGAGGCATTCCACCATCTTACCTGGTATAGATGTTAGGCTGACCAGCCTATAGTTTCCCGGGTCCCCCCCCTTTCCCTTTTTAAAGATTGGTATGACATTTGCTATCCACCAAACCTCTGGCACCATGGCCGTTTTGAGAGACAAGTTGCATATTTTAGTCAAGAGATCAGCAACTTCATTCTTTAATTCCTTAATAACTCTTGGGTGGATGCCATCCAGGCCCAGTGACTTATTGATCTTTAATTTATTAATGAGGTCTGAAACATCTTCTCTTTCAACCTCTGACTTAATTCCTTGGTCAGGAGTTGCTGTTCAGGCAGCGGTATCTGCCCGAGGTCTTCTGCCATGAAGACAGATGCAAAGAACTCATTTAATTTCTCTGCCATCTCTAAGTCTCCTTTTATCTCCCCTTTCCCTCCCTCACCATCCAGAGGGCCAACCGCTTCTCCGGCAGGTTTCCTGCTTCTCACATCTTGAAGAAGCTTTTATGATTCCCCTTAATGTTGCTGGCCATGCATTCCTCATAGTCTCGCTTGGCCTCCCATATCACCTTCTTACATTTCTTTTGCCACAGTTTATGTTCCTTTTTATTCCCTTCATTAGGGCAAGACTTTCATTTACGGAAGGAAGCTTCCTTGCCCTTTATGGCCTCTCTAACTTGGCTGGTTAGCCATGCGGGCACCCTCCTGGACTTAGTGGAGCCCTTCTTCCTTTGCTGGATTCTATCCCTTCCTTAACATAAACGGCCACCCCACTTCCAACACGCCCCTGCCTGTCTCTCCAGTAGAGTTTATAGCCTAGGATTGTGGTATCCCACTGATTTTCCGCATTCCACCAGGTTTCCGTTATGCCCACCAAGTCAATGTTTTCCCTAGTCACCAGACATTCCAGTTCTCCCATCTTTGCTTGGATATAATAATTCCTATGTGGAGAAATGTGATGGGAGGCCCAAGGTGAGGAGGAAATCTGCTGCAACTGCTTCCGTATATGTTCTGTGGCAGCCTTGATGTTAAAAGCAGAACACAATGGGGGAATATAAGATTAAAGGTGATTTACTCCCTTGTCACGTGGCTAACACATGCAATGTGGACCACCTGCATTGCTTAGTCCAGAAAGAGCATTACGAAAGTTGGGCCTATTGGAGCAGGCCATGTTTAGAAATTTCTGCAATAGTTCTTCTTTTACTGGAATTGCACAAGTACATTAGAAGTTTATAATATTATGCATGGGTAGTATAGAAAAAGTGGGTTGAAAGAAAATCTCCTATAAATACTAAAACTTGGGGCTCTCCAATGAAATAGATTGACAGTAGATCGGCAAGGTACAAAAAAAAGTACTTCACACAAGTTACTGAGGTGAAGTGGAGCACGACAGTATGGTGGGGGAAGAGTTTGTCTCTGACAGAGCATTGAGCTAAATCTCAAAGCCTTGAGTTCCCCACTAAGTAGCCCTAGTGCTTGTCCTAAATCTTACACATTAGAGAAATACGCTAGCCTCTCTGTCCCATAAGGCAGGCATTTAAAATCTTCAGTAGGCCTTAGGCACAGGTCTTGACACAGACATGAATGAACAAGAAGGTAGACTAAAAATGAATGAAATCTTTTCACAATCCAAAAAGAGTGAAAATCAGAATCTTCCCAAATGAAACCTATCAGATAATGTAATATCCCTCTACATCTAAAATAAAAGATCAAACGAAAACTTTTTTTTGGGGGGGGGGAAGCAAAAGAAGACTGGAAAGATGTGGAAAACTTTAATGGCTTGGGAAAAAGTAACCAAAGGGATGGGGTTGTCAGCTGAGGAGTCTCTCAGAAAAAAAAGAGAGAACATCAAACTACCATTCAAAGGGCCTCTTTGAGTCTATCCCTTTGAGCTGTGATTCCCAAACTTTTTCAACTGGCGGCTCCCTTGACCTACTGGGCCACTGGCCGTGGTTTCCTATAAGGGCTACGATGCTAAATATTGTATAGGGCAGCAGGTTTTTAACAAGGATTCCATATATCCAGGGAGCAATGGCTCACAGTTTGGGAACCACTGGCTTTGGGGTAAGGTTAACACACTTCAGATTAATATTATATCTCATGTAATTTCTGTTTTCATGCAGCTTTTCTACTTATACCACAAAGATATACATTATTAATATGCTTTATTTTGGAAGTTCTTATGGGGATCAGCACTGTCCAGGATTTCCTTGAAAAGGACAGTTATTTAGGGAATGGCTTTGGACTTCCTGATTTTCATGTGTATCTTCAAACTTATCTTTTAACATCCAGTATCTATTGGGGCTATTATGTTTAACAGGGAACACCATCAGACCACTACTGGAAAAAGACACACTTCTACCAGGCCACATTAGATGCTTAAGGTCATTTAGCATGATCTTAAAAGAACACTACAGTGGGTCCTTCTTATCTGCACACTTGGCATCTGCAGATTTGAATATCTTCAGATGCCAAGCCGGTGGCTGGAACCTCAGAGAACCTTCTGGATGCTTCTGAAAGGCATGTCCTTTCAACTCCCCCTCCCCATAATTATCCATGAAATTTGGTATCCTGAAATTGATCCCCCACAAATATCAAGGGCCCACTGTTCTTTGAATCGTGCCTTTCTGCCCAGGTTAGCAGAGGTAACTGTCCGTACACAAAGACAATTTTTAAATTGGCGTTTTAAAACTTGTTTAAAAACAAAGTTGCAAAGCAGTGGGGGATAAAATATTGAATTATAATAATGATGCAAATTTTATAAGCTAATAAAATGTTCAGTAAGCTTGGGTGACAAGGTTACATGCAGAAGCTCTGGTTGTATCCAGACCAAAGGGAAACAGCTAACTGATTGCTGCCGGGGGGTGGGGGTGGCGGCACATTGTTTTTGCAGTTTGAAAAATTCATTATACCATGAAATCTGAACAGTTGATCATTAAGTCCTCTGATACCAACCAGAAAACTCTGCAAGGACTTTGTCCAGAGTGGGCTAGATAAACAAGGAGAAAAAAAAACCCACTGACCTAAGCGTATTATGGCTTCTGTGGGCATTTATATTTATGACCTTGCCTAACACTGCAGTCCTATGCTGCAGTTGCACTGATGTTGCCTCTGCATTGGTGCAATGTCTGTCATACCCTAATTGGCACTCCATGGGCCAGTTACTGAGCTTGCATGTAATGCAGGGTCCCTACTACAGCAGCGCACCCATTTAGCCACAGACACTCCACATCCTTTGCATCATTGCAGGCACCTGCTATATGGTGGCCCCAGCAGGGCTGCCAGTTTACTGCCCTCCCTGTCTCCCAGAAATGTCTGCCTTATACAGCATTCACCAAAGGACAGCCGACACTCACTCCCTGCTCATAGTTATTTCAAAAAGAAAGGACGGTTTGTAGCAAAGATACATTTGACAATATTGAACGGTCATTACTGGGTGGGGGGAAAGAGACATGAGGCAGAGATGCAGCATCGCTGTGTGGTGGCATGGGATTCCCTCCCCTCCTTTGCTTACCATTGTGAGATACATTATCTTTGTACCTCCTTTGAGGCTGTGAAGTAGAAATTCCTCTTGGGTGTTTGTGCATGGAGTCCTCCTGGGGCAGAGCTCTTGTGATAAGATTTCTGAGAAGACAAATGTTAACAAATAATCTTGCCCTACTGTTGTGTTGCCCCATGATGTGAGTGACAGCAGATTTTGTGTGCTCCTTTTGTATGTCAAGTGCACTTTCTCTGTAGTTCTCATCACATAGTTCCCCTTTGTTTGCTCTTTGTGTGGATGAGGCCAGACAGGTATAGCCCTGGGAAGACTAAATACTGGGGTTGCTGTACTTTGATTGGCTGCCAAATGTATTCCTTATTCCATACTCTGTCTATAAGAAAGTGCACAGGTCAGAGAGGGTGCTATTACGTGAGTTTTTCCAGTACTTTTTCCTTCCCTATTGTTTCTTGCCCAGTGGTCATTGATGTAGCATTTTGCTGATGTGACACATTTTGGATGTGTCTGTCATCCGGAAGGAGTTTAGGGCATGGTATATGTCAACTCTTACTCATCTTGACCATGTCCTTCCCAATCCCTTCCACATTTCCACCCCTAATTGATTTGAGACCTGAGCCAATTCCCAGTGAATGCAAATAGCAACAGGATCATAACACACAAGGAATAAAAAAAATAAAAAAAGAAAGACCTTTCCATGTAGTTGAACTCTGGAAAGTATGTTCTGCTGACACTCCTGGAATTGCTTAATAGATTGCTGAACAAGGAAAAAGCCTCTCCAAAGGTCAAGAGAATGAAGCAGAATATGATGTGTATTTTAATATACACAAAATTTTACTGCTGACTTAAGACTATCTCCAAGTCAGCCCATGTTCAGAGAAGATTCCTGGGCAGATTCCCAGCAACACAATTTCAAGATATCAGATCAGTCTACTGGATGGTTCCCATTACCTGACTGGAAGCACAGTAGTCCCTGCTGAGTAAACATGCAGATAACTTTAGGGTGACTGTGGAGGAATGCTGTCAAGCTGTTATTGGGGAACAAGTAACAGAAGAAGGCTGGTTGCTGGAATGGAGAGATGTCAAGGGAAAAGAATGAATGGTGTGTGTGAGGGTGAGAGCCTCTGGGTGGGCTGAGAGCACTGAATGTGGCCAGGTTGCTATAGTTGGGCATCTGTCCTCCACCCATGTGATCAGTGACCTGGTTGGGAGCCAGGGGACCTGCTGGTTGTGTGCATGAGGGAGCAAGGAAGGACAGAATAGCTACCTGACTTTCTGCCATACCAAACATCTGTAGCAAAACACAAATGGGCAGCTCAGACTCGATTTTGCCCCAGCTGGGTTCATCTTTCTTTCCCAGAGAATTGTCAAAGATGCAATGATTCATCTAGGCCTACCTCTGATACTGAAGGGCCCCCAACAGTTCCCCTCCAGAACTCTGTATAAACCTTTCATTTGTGAAATAGACCTCTGTGTACAGTTCTTGGAGTAAGCCCACATTGACACTCTTTTTCCTTTTATTTCCAGTACAAACTTTTTGTTCTTTCTTTCAGTGCTTTCCTTGGCTCTGGCCTCTCCTGCCTTTTGATGTTTCTTTCTGTCTTGCAGAGCACACACCTTCTTATGGCACCACTATCTTCCATGACCCCAAGTTCTCTTATTCACATTGTTGAACTAATTCGTTTTTCAATGTTTGCCTTGATGCCAAGAAGTACTATCTGGAGCAGATCTGTCACACCATCTGTTTCACACCCTTTAGAAACTCACTTCTTTTAAGAAGTTAATCTCTAACACTGCTCATGTCTCATTCCTCTTCACAAAACTCAAAACTATTCTAGGCATATGTGGAACTGTACACAACATGCTTGCTATTATTGTGCTTTGTCTCTTTACAAGAGACCAGAAGGCCTCGAGGTGAGAAAGGCCACCTGAGGGGATTGAAGGAAACAGTTTCTCTTTTGCAGGAGAGATCTGTGAGGGCTCAATTCTGTTCTTTCCCCAGCTCACATTTAACGCTAGACCCAAACTGTGGGTCACATGCACATGTTGTTATTCTGCAAGAGACAGCAGAAAGGATATCAACTGTACATTAGAGCCAATCTCAGTTTTACGTTTGCATTGCACAATACAGCAAAGGCTGGTGTAATGTTACCAAAAAGGCTGTTTTGTTTAGGGGAATTAGTATATTAACCTTTTGGAAACTTTTGGGACCATAGGCTGGATAACAAGACAGCGTAAAGCAAAGAGATCCCTTGCCTAGCTTAATGAGGAGACTGGGAGAAAGGTAACTTTCAATCAAAGGATTATATTTTTATTGCAAAAACACACAAAGGTAAACTTAATACACATGGAGAATTGACAAGTATAGATTTCTAGTACTTGTGTATAGTGTACCTAGCTAGTGGTGGCCGCATGTGCCATGTACTTGGGTGCATCCGAAAAGGAATCAGAAACGGATAGGGTGTAGGGAAGCATTCCAGGGGTTCCCTAATCTGCCAAACCCAGTTGCTGACTAAAGATGGGGGAGAAGGGAGGAATAGATAGGGAAGAAGGGAGAGGGTTTAGACGCAAGATATATTTACCTATCCGGGGGGGGCAGTTGGAGGAAGAGTTCTGTGTAGGACCACTCCCGCAGGAGGGCAATCAGAGAGAGAGTTGCTCACATGCTCAGAGACATGTGCTCTGAGTTCTCTCTTATAAGGGTTGTCTTTGACCTGGAAGTTGACCTAAACTGACCGGAAGTATCCCAGAGCTGTGCACATGCTCAGTATACACCCAGGTGAAAAAAAAAAAGGTGGAAGGGTCCAGCAATCAGCTATCAGCAAAGCCTGACTCTGGGGGAGGGAGGCAATCTGCATAAGGTGCTTAAGAGTACAACAAAAGAACAATAGACCTTTTCCTCTGGAGGTGCAGGCTTGTTTTGCATAATCAGGAGACATTCCTTGACTGGAGGAGGGGATGTAATCACCACTTTGCAAACTTGTGACTTCTACCAAGGCCTTGGACTGGGGGGAAGGGTGCCCTGTATTCTGAGGTTTGACCTGCATGAGTTTTTAGTCCATAATACATACAAAATCACAACTTGGAAGGGAAAAGGAGATTTTCACGTAACAGGATTCCCCGCCTTGGGGCCGAGATCACATGAGTGGTCTCATGGCCCCACACCAAATCAAACTAAGTAGAACACATTGAGATAAAATTATAGCAAAAAGAGGAAAAAAACAACAACAACACAACATCAATAATGAAAATCTCTTGTGCTGAGAAATCATGTTTGCTTATAACACAGCTCATTAGTATGGTGCCTTGTGTCTGGGGCGGTACAAACTGCTTTTCACCAGCATCAGGGTGGCGAAGTTGTGGTCTTCCTCGAAGGGGTGTCGTCTGGCACAGCTGGAACTCAAGAAGGTTGTGGATCCCGTTGCATACCTTGGACCTATTCATCTGGAGCGATCGCCATGGCCTGCTGTCACCTTGTTGCCTTGCTGTCTCGCTGAGAGAGAGTCTACAGGCTGAGTGAAAAGTCAGATTGTTCTGACAGCCATGCTGTTTCCAAGAGAGGTACAGTCCAACAGAGCATGGGTCCCGCTTGTCTTGCCGTCCACGCCAGAGTTTCCAGGGATGCGAGGTTGCTCAACTTGTGTCCACAGATGGATGCTTGAGGTGTCTTTTTCACTGGTATTTCTTTCCCCGCCTAGCTACTAAGACATCAAGTACACCAAATAATGCTGAAACAATTCATGATTTCTGAGGGTACCAAGAGCTAAACACATTAAAAAAAAACTTTAAGAAAAACCATAACTCTGTCTTGCTTGGAGGTCTGTTGGTTTTAGCTATAAAGTTCATGGAGAAATGTTTCTTGATGCAAAAACCTTTTCCTTCTGCTCACTGCATCTCAGGTTGCCTTCCTTGGAACAGAATACATGAGGTAGACTTGTTGGGATTACATTTACATGAATACAGGTTACATGCATAAGGTGTATAGAGATTGTGAAGAGAGAGAGAGAGAAGAGAGAAAAAAAATTTGGAATTTATTATCACCCAATTTGTGCTGCAGTACCAGATTAGCATTGGATAGCCAATTTTTATGAACTGGACTTGACTGAGAGTCAGGAGGGCTGATAATCATTCTGAGTCTCGCACTGTCCATCAGTTAAAGTGTCTGTTGTGGGTGACATACAACAGGCAAAGTGAGGTGTTATTTGTAAATAAACGAAATAAATTGTCATGAAAAGCCTTCTACTATAGAAGGAAATACTTCATTAGTATTTAAAAAAACAAAACAGATATAGGCTCATTGCTCAGCTCCTGTAAAGGAATTTGAGATTTAAGTAAATTTTGTCCTTTGGAGGACATTCGTCCTTTGGAGGACATGTCCTCGTTCCTTTTCTTTGTTCTTACTTGCTGTTGAAACAAAAAGGGTTAAAACAAAAGATAGCCTTTGCTAAGGTAGGCATTAGAGGTTTTGCTTTGTTTGCTTCTTGCATTAAGTTGCTAGAACAAAAAAAAATTAATCACCACTTTGCAAACTTGTGACTTCTACCAGGGCCTTGGACTGGGGGGAAGGGTGCCCTGTATTCTGAGGTTTGACCTGCATGAGTTTTTAGTCCATAAATCACAACTTGGAAGGGAAAAGGAGATTTTCACGTAACAGTAAAGCCTCGTATGTGCAGACCTCTTTTGTCTTTTCTTACCACAATGTATAGCAGACACAGTCATGATGATGTGAAGAAACATCACAAAAAGCATGAGGTGTATGGAGGCTAGGACATGGTGGATTTCCCCCACTTCTTTTTTTATGCTGAAGTGGGTCCAAGGTGCATAAAACATGGGTTGGAATACTGGATCTGGACCTAAATCCACCAGTTGCCCACCCTACTATCGTTAGGAGCACTAGTATAACTACTTCTTGTATGCCCAGTCATCTCTTTTGTCCCATTCTCAGTCATTGTTCTCTCAAATGGAAATAATTTTCTTTTTGTGTGGGTGCAAATGCTCCAAAGTGCATTTGGAGCACAGTCAAATGGAATGTTTACCTTTATTTTATACTTCTTTCTTGGAGGTGGGGATGGACAAGCCCTTCTGTCTCCTCCCTCCTTCATCCAGGACTTTGGCAGCTGCCTGACCTTCTTAGATCCAAGAGCTCATCGCTGGCTCACCCTGGGAGAAAATGGCTCTTGCTGCCAGCCTGGTTTGCATTCATGTCACGTCACTGTGAACTTGGTAGACACAGCAGGCAGTGCTCATTGTTTCTTGTGTATGGTAAGAAGAGGGGGAAAGTTCTTTGGCTGTATAAATGGCTTCATTCTTCCTTGCAGACCCTCAAGCAGAATCGCAGTGTGTTAAGAATCAGACGTGACTGTGAAAAACAGAAGCAGAATATTCCCTAAACCAGATTTGTGGTTTTGATTTGTGTTTTCCAAGAGATAAAGTCCTGGATTTCACCCACCTCTCTTCCCAGGAGCCCTGCCGCTTGCTCACTGTATTCATTTTCATACCCAATGGATTTATGCAGGATTTCAGCATGCAAGTCCAAACGCTATATAGGGTGACAGGAAAAAAGAATTGACCTTAGATGTATTAACCTGAAATTAATGTTTGTCATCTAGTGAAATAATCATCTTAAGGGTGTACTGTTTTCCTGTATTCCATTTTCAGACCCTTATAGGCTTTGGGGCTCTGCCACCCTGCCCACTTTGCTACCCCCCCCCCCATTTTTGTTTTCGTTTTGCTTAACATTCAGCTGGGTGGAGAGTTCTGGAGAATTTCGCTGCTCCACAATTTTGTGCCATTTTGATTGGGTATCGCCTGATTGTGGCTATATCATGCAAGATTCTCTCAGTAAGTAATCATAGACTGCTTTCTTGGTATTTTCACTTCGTTCCTAAAGCCTTTTATACAGACTGCACTCCACTGACTTTTAAGTAACTAGCTCTGAATGGCCACGCAAACAGTGCACCGTCAGGAGCCAGCTTCCTAATGGGCAGCCCAGTCCTATTCAGAACTGGTCCATCAGGGCTGCACAGTCTACACCTTATCCAGCACTGAAATGAAGCAAGCCAAACATCTCCTTTGGGTAAGGGAACATTTGTTGCTGAGCCATGTTGAGCCCCAGCCTGTCCAATGGGGCTACGCGCATAAAGAGGATCTATTTGTAGTTTGCTTTGGCCAATATTTCTTTGGCTACTCTTGCCCAACATTAAATCCTAAATCAACAAGCTTTGATCTTTGATGTGACAGATTAGGAAATTATTAGTGTTGAGAAATTCAGGCTTCAGATGGATGGTCAGAATCTTGATGGCTAAATGGCATCTTTCTCTGCATCCTATATCCATGTTTCCTTCATGGAATTTCAGGCAGCATCCAAAATGCTACACATACCCATACAACACACACACACATACTGTTTCATCCAAATTCCTGCAAGGTGGGTTAGGCTGGTCTGAGGTCACCCAGTGAGCTCCATAACGAAGAAAACATTCCCACTTCAGTCCCTGACATTTGAAGAGTTACACCACACTGGCATCAAGCCTCACTGATAAGTGATTTGTTTTCAGTGTTTCAACACAAGTAGCACTTAAAAAATCCATCTAAACCATTCAGAAAAAGATAAATTCTAATGTATTTTATTAAAAAATTATGATAAGTTACCCTGATGTATTTTAACTGAAGAGTATTTCCAACAAAAGACTTCATTCAATCTTGGAATTATTTTGCCTTTTTTCTGTGGATATCATCAGGGGGCTGCAAGCCTGCATTCAGTAACTCAGCATTTCTCAAACTGGGTCAGGACCCACTGGGTCATGAGCCAATTTCAGGTGGGTCATGTGCACCTAGCTCAGCTACCACAGAAAATACAGAACTGAAAACACAGAGCTGCTGGGCAGGGCAGGCTCCTGGTGGGAGACAGGCATGGTGCTTTGTCCTGAACAGAAGGGAAGATAGGACGCTAGAAAGGGGGTGGGCTGTGCGGTTCGAGAAGGATCCAAATCTGTGTTCTGCTTTGCCTTCCAAAGCTTCAAAAAAATTCCAAGCTATGCAAAATAAGAGCATGAGTGTGCTGTGTAATGGTGGGCAGACCTCATTGGGCAGCAGGTCTGGCTCAGTTGGTAGAGCTGCCACCTTGTATGCCTGAAGATCTGAGGCTGCCAGTTCGAAACAACCAGAAGTATCCCAGAACTGACAACACGCTGATATACTGATGAGCTGACCCTCAGTGGCAGAGAGGAGTTGCCGTCAAGTGGAGAGTGGGAGGCAAAGGGCCAGAGAGAGGCCAGACCGGGAAGGAATCCAGCTGGAATGAGGAGTTCTATGAAAGAAGGAGTTCTATGAAATAGTTCTAGAACTATTCCATTGTAAAAATCCCTATGGGGGTTTAGAACAGGCTGCCTCTGTAAACCGCCTTGGATTAAAGTCTGAGGAGAAATCCGATGACCAAAGAAAGGCGGTATATAAATACCTGTATAAATAAATAAATAAATAAATAAATGGACCTTTGGCTGATCGCAGTGTGAAGCCTAAATTGATGATGTCACTTCCAGCCATGACATCACTTCCAGATTAATGACATTGCTTCCAGTGGGTACCAACAGATTGTCGTTCTAAAAAGTGGGTCCCGCTGCTAAAAACTTTGAGAACCACTTTGGTAACTCATAAGGTCATGGTGCACATCCATGTATCATTTATACTCTCGCCTAACCAATAGCTGGATGGTGTTCAAAGCATAGAAGACTTTGTGGCTGCAATCACACCTGACATTGTGGAACTATAGAATCTGGTTCTATCTTAAGAAGCCTTAAAGCCTAGGTTTCATTTTTAAAGCTGCTATTAAAGTGCCATATGACACATGCACGAGGGAGCCGTTATGAATGCCATTGAACTTATGAATCTTATAGCTCTGTTGCAGCCACTTACATAATTGGGTGGACAAGCTGATTTTAAACAGAAAAGTCACTTGCCTGGTTTACTGGGTGAGCAGCTGCAATAGAAACTTCACAGGCACTTCCAGCTCGGTGGGTGGGTGGGTTTCCTGCAGCCTTCAAGGACTGCAGCTCAAAAGGCCATCAAATCTAGTTCCTGCTTGGCAACCCCATCGTGCAAACTAAGCACATCATCTCGTTTGCAACACAGAAGAACAAGCAAAGAGAAAATGCTTGCAAACAGATAAATCCAAAATGGTGCAAATGCGTGATCCAAGCCACACACTGTCAAAAAGCCACTAATTTTCTTCTCTGCCCTCTTCTTGTCTCTGCAGTTATCAGTTTAGAAGCAGTAAAAGGAAGGACAAGAGGCCCTTGTGAAGGGAGGTGTTGGGTACCCCACGTTTACCCAGACATTTGATGTTGCTGGACTCTGCTCTCCCTTCAGTGCTACTGCTTTGCCTATGCCTCCTGCCCCCCCTCTCGCCCCCCTTCACTGGACTGGACTCAGTGTTATACCATTTCAAAAAACCAGCAAGTGGCTTTGTCAGGGCTTGTTTATAAACTCACAGTGACACCTAGTGGCAAGGTAGGTATAAATCTCACAGGCTAGTTTTTATGTTCTGTTTTGTTTAATTTTTTTAACCTGGAGGGTTGAGGCTTCATTCAAGTGATGATGACCCACCTGCGGTCTGAAATGATACAATCCAGCAAGAAGTGGATCATGCAATTCCCCTCTTGTCCACAAGTGTGTGTGAAAACAACTGCTATTGCTAACAGTGTCTGGGACATTTTCACAACCACAAGTGTTTATGTTGTTGTTGTAGAGTATTTTTATTAGCTAACTAAGGGAATGAACACCATGAACAGACCTACTTATTGCTACTGTCTTTCCCAGCAGTCAATGTACAAGGGTTTGTATTTAGTACATCCATTTGCTGATGGGGTTTAGTAGTGACACAGGCACATCTGGGCTATTAATATTAATGAGCATTAATTAATAATGGACATTGTAACAACCCTGTCCCCTCCACCCTCCATTTTATGAGCTTCCTCTTTGCTTGAAATAAGAAAGCAAAACTAACTCTTCAGCGGCAGTTTGCTTGCCCACACTGACACAGCAGCAAAATTCCCCACAGCAAAAATAGCAAGGGCACCTTTTTTCTCCCACCCTCTTGAATGAAATGAAGAAGCTGCAATAGCTGAAAGTAATGTCAAGATATGGGAACTATTTCAGATTCATTTTGTCTGCAATTGTTTTGCATCTTGTTGAAACATCTCTGAATTGCGGTGGCTTGAGCCTGATTGAACCAATCTGAATTAAAAGACAGCTTCTTAAGGAACCCTTAACCAAAACAACTGCAAAAATGAAACAAACCACTGAACCAAAACAAAATGGACCCCTTTAAAGATATTCTGAACAAATTGCATTACCTACCCAAGGGAGGCCTGTTCTCTTTGGCTAGAAATGCCCTTTCCTCCTAGCTTGTTCTTGATGCTTATGATGGAAAACCATGTTGATTAAAGAAAAAAAAAGAAAAGAATATTATCAATCAACCCATAAACACTATTGCAGCCATGCTTGCTTCTGATATTTGCTACAGCTTCACTAATCCCTGCTTAACCTCATTCATTTTCTCTTTAAGAACAAAACTCCATGAGATTTGTTCAAGGACCCTGGATTATGTCTCCTCTGTCAGACTATAACACTCATGGAGGATTAGTGATTAAAAACCTCCCAGTCATCTCTGACCCACAGCTGTACACCTAAATATTCTCTTTCTGTTTCTGATTTGGAATTCTCCCAGTGGAGTTTAGCATCCGTTGGTTCATCCACTGAGGGAGGAGATTTTGGAACAAGCAGCATATGACTGACTGTAAACCCCCACCATCTTTCCCCAGGCAGCCAGCCACACTGACCAAGCGCATGCCACATGCAATGGTGGGAGGGCGACCAGATGGCCTGGGAGAGGTAAGTAAAAATGGGTATTTACCTCTCTGTAGACTGCCTGGCCATAAATGGGTTTCCTCAGACCTTTGCAAGCTATTTTTCTGCCGTATGTCCAAGGACAGGGAGGAAGTGTAGCAGACTGGAAAAACAGAGATAGCATCCTGGTGCACACTGCTGCCTCTAGGATCCACCACTTCAAGTCCCCAAATCACACCTGCCCTCCTTGCTCCCTTCTCCAGACTGCCCATGACCTGCCCCTTATCTGCTCCAATGCCGGCTGAGTCCATGTGTAGCAGGCATGTGGAGTCACTGGCTGTTTCTGCTGGCCACTCTGATGCACATGACGGCAGCACAGCAGTTGGTGCTACTGCTGGAAATTGGAAGATCCACTGTTACAGGCTCTCTGTAGGTTTGGGCTGTGTGTAATGTGAACATACACCACGCTGTTGCCACTCAGTCACATGTTTCAGATGCTATTTCATTCATGTTTTAATCTTTTTGGCTTTCGCCCCCCATTCACTGTTATACTCCAGAACGAGAGGTGATAGCTTCCTTTGTTTTTCAATCATTAGTTTTAATCTG
This sequence comes from Tiliqua scincoides, assembly GCF_035046505.1. Lineage (NCBI taxonomy): Eukaryota > Metazoa > Chordata > Lepidosauria > Squamata > Scincidae > Tiliqua > Tiliqua scincoides. The sequence continues at coordinate 140,958,209 of NC_089821.1, read as the reverse complement.
TTTTAATTAGTTTAAAAACACAGTATCACACTAAGTGGACCCTGATCTGATAAGAGGAGAGTAGCAAGGTAGCTTCCTTAGATCAGTTTCTTGTATAATAAAAAGCAGAGAACCATGGGAACAGTTTTGTCTTATCTGCCAATCGCCTACTCAAAATGAACCATTGTCTATCAGCCCAGATGCCCACCATGTTCTTAAAGCTTCTACAAATGTTCCATTTTTTAAAGGGAAAAAAGCAATAGTGACATAAGCACAACTTTAAAAAAGAATCAGAATACAATCAATTATTGACATCTTTTAAAAATCAGTCATATAGCTACATAAAGGGAGAACACTTTCCATTTTAAGGCCTCTTAAAATTTATTTGGTGATAGTTAACCACAGCAGTAGCCTGCCTTTCTAGTGTAATGCTCCCTTGCCCAGAGGTGTGTGTCTTTAACGGGATGGTGGTGTTCAGAGATCAGAAAGGCCCACCTCATTGCACCTGTTTCCCAAAGTAGACACCACAGTCCAGACAGGAAGAGAAATGGAAGGGGCTCAGTCCTCCACCCTTGTATTTTCTCCTCAACAGTTCTCATGGAATCATTCAAACAGGTCTGTCAAGCCCTCCGGCCATCATTGGTGTCATTGACTGGGTTTTTAAACCTGCAGCTGCAGTCTGTGCATTCCCTCCCCATCTCTCTACCGAAAGATCAGATGAAGTGTCTGGCAACATGGCCATCAAGCGGTGCTGTTAAGTCCTACAGGGGCTCCCAAATGAGCTGAACAGGCAACTCTGGGACAGGGTCCTCTTGCCTCACAGATGCCCCATGCTGGAGATCTCCAACACAGTGTCATCTGAAATCTGCACAATCTTGATAGATGCCACTTTGTACTGAGAGGACTAAAGACCAGGTCTTCTAAATATTAAGTAATATCATCTAATTAGGCCTTTACTGTTCTAATGGTAAATGGTGATTAGTGGCAGGGAGACAGGAGGGGCAGCACATTGAGGGCCTAATCCTATCCAACTTTCCAGTGCAGACCCAAAGTTAGGAAGTGAACGTTCTCTTACCTTGAGGAGCTCTCTGTGAGTGCCTTCCCATTGCAAGATGCAGTGCATACCCCGTTGGCATGTCTGTCTCAGCACTGGGAAGTTGGATAAGATTGGGCCCTGACAGCCATGCCAGCAGGTGCCAGTGAGGAAGCAATCACCTGTGGCAATGGTGGAGTCCTAACAAACAAGAGGGATTCTGATGAGTGTTTGGCCAGCAGTGACAGTAGTTGGAGCCCCTGGCATTCATCAAAAGAGAACAGGCACTTCCTCCTCTTAGATGTTGCAAAAGGAAAGGATAGTTAGGCAACCCGGTTGACCAAGGAGTTACATTTGATAATCCTAGAGAGTCAGAAGGGGAGCTAGAGACACAAGACACAGGTTCAATGTGTGGCAGCACAATGTGTGGCAGCACTGAATTCCCCCCCCCTCCCGTTTGCTTCCCCTCTTGGGGTGGTGAGGGCAAGCTTCCAATTTGACGTTTGTGTGTGAAGACCCCCTGGGGCAGACTACTGGAGATATGAATTCTGCAACTGCAAGGATAAGTGTTTAACCAAATATCCTGCCATGCATGTTGTGAGGGACAAGAGGTTGTTTGGGCAAAGTTTTCCCTTTGTGCTCCAAGTGCCATTTCATGATGGTCCCATCACCAAAGTTTCCCTTTGAGGGACAAAAGAGGTATGGCCCCCCCCCCCCATGCCACACATCTGATCATCTGAACTGTAGTCTTCCTGGCAGGGGCTTATATATAGGTCTGGGATTGGTGTAATGTGATTGGCTGCCAAATGTACTCTGTATCCTATGCTCACGATAGGAAAACATATCACTGAAACAGAACCAGTTCACTGAGGGAAGATGGTTGAACCCCATGCAACAAATAATATACAGCAGTGGTAATTTTGCTGAAACTGATCATCTAGAAGGGCCTTGAGTGGTGGCTGGACCTCAGCAGCTGTAGCTGAGTTACAGCAATCTCGATTATGTCTTTACAAGCAGTTGCCACTGGGAGGCATTGTGGGACATATATGCAATGGGAGTTAAAAATTAAACTATAACTAAACATTTCAACACAGACTTTCCCTGTTGACAGAAGAGTACTTCTGGAGGTCCTAATTTGGACTGGACATGGGGGGATGAACACTAAAGTACAATCCTCTGTCTTCCACATTCCAGTTCAAGTCATTCTCCCACTCTCCACCCCACTCCACCCCACTGCTAGTCTGAAAAGAAAAGTTAAGCTTATTGTTAGTAATGACAGGCTTAACCTAATGTCTAGTCTGTCCATAACTGAAAGTAGAATCTTATTTCAACTTCTAGGGTGACATCATGTTACATTTTGTTTTCAATCGGGGCAATTTCCATGTTGCTTTTCGTCATCCACATAGTCTGAAATGTGGCATATTTCTCCTTTTTATTGCAAATGTAATGACTGAAGCCCAAACCAAATGTGCACTTATTCTGTGGGAAAATACATCAATGGGTCACATGTATTGGCTTCAACTCACATGGGATCTGTGACCACACATTCACCACAATCCAGGGTTTTCTTTGTGACACATGCTGTGCCAGTCCCTCCTACCACTCTGCCCATCATCCCTCTGCAGACTTCCTGGGTCTGCAGAAATCCCAGCAGCACTTGCATAACGAAAGGAACTGGAGTTTCCTCCTGAGGTTTGACCCTTTTCAGGGCAGGATGCTTCCTGGTCCAGGCATATACTGCCCTGCGATTCCCCACCCTGAATTTCACAGGGTACTTTTTTCTCCACTCTTCTTTCCCAATGATTTCTGCAGTTTTGCTCTTCAACCAAGCAAGCAGGGTTCCTCCAAAGGGAACCCCCTTTTGAAAAAAATGGCCTCCACTCCCTGCTTTCAAGCAGGAAGTTTTCCCCAGAATCAATAAAAGTTTGCGTTTGGGGAGACTGACTGGGAGGCTTCCCAGGACACTCTTCCTATTCAGAACCAGGGAAGGCTTGGGTATCTCCTGCAAGCCCAATCAGTCACCCCGGTGCAATTCATTTGCACCCAGCAGAGGCACTATAATGTTTAGGGTGCTGAAACAAGAGTGAAGACAAGAGTCTTCTCAGAGGGGTCCAAGGAAGGAAGGTATATCAAAAACTGCATGTTCCATATGCATTGATTTAATAGGATTATCATTGTGTATGGAAAATAAATGTTCCATGGGATCATCTGGGGCACATCTGCATATTGGGGGGGTGTGCGCTGGTGTGCATTACAGCTTGTCTTTGTCAGGGCAGTGCAACTTCAGGGCCCCCCCCCCTTTCTAAACCCTGCAGTAGTTAATCTCAGGCTGGAATCTTTTCATTTTCATCTTTTCACAAGTACAGTTGGGATCCCCCAGGCGAATCCATTTCTCCCAAAATTGGGGACAATTTTTGGTAGAAGAAGACTTTGCCAACCACGACTGGGGCTACTAAAAACCCAACATGTCTGTGGTTAGTCCCATGGCAAACTGAGCAGACAAAGAGGCTCATCCTCAAAGCCACAAGGTGGCTTTGCGGCCATAATTTATTTTTGATCTTTAAAAAGTGTTGTTTCCTGAGAAAACCTCTATCCTGAGATGCCCCAGTCCAGATGCCCCAGCTGCCTTGAGTCCCCTTTGGTGTGAGAGAAAGGCAGGATAAAAATAATATAAATCTGGGGTCTCCAAACTTTTTGGCCAAAGGGCTGCATCAAATATCTGGTGTAGTGTTAAGGGCTGGAAAAAAATTTCAAAATAAAATTTAAATAAATTAGAGATAGAACTTAGATGAGTGAATAAATGAATGGGCTCATTCATTCAACCTTTCTGGCCCTCAGAACACCCTCCAGACACAATCAGAGCACAGTTCTGGTCGTGTTCAGTTGAGCGGGTCAGAGGCTTTCAAGGGACAAGAGGTTGGCCACCAGCCAGATAGAGGCTTGCCATGGGCTGCATCTGGCCCCCGGGTTGGGGTTTGGAGATCCCTGCTATGAATGAATGAATGAATGAATGAATGAATGAAATCCCTTAAACTTCCTCATTGGCCAATTAAAGTACTGTTCACCAGCATCAGGGTGGGTGATGTTCTCCCCAGAAACTGGTGTATTATAGGCATGGTCCAACTTCACAGTGATTACTTGTTAACCAGGAGGAACTGGTGTGGTCCTGCCAGCACGCTGCCTGATCTGAAAACTGCTTGAGTGGGTGAAGGTGTTTTTTTTCCCCCTGTAAAATGTCAAATTGGAGTGAACCATGACCTCACTGGACCCTAGGTTTCCTAAGGTCAAACCCAAGGATGCTTGGGTATGTCTGATCTGGCACATTCAGAGGAATCTGTGTGTGGCTAGTTCCACTCACCTCAGAGAAAGGCAGGATAAAAATCCTAGAGGTATAAAGGCATCTGGAAAGGTAGGCCCTGAGTAAGTACAGCAGGGAGTAGTTAGGGAATTATTTTCTTTTAAGTTTGCCTGTAATTGCCTGCTTGTATTTTTGCTAAGATTCACACCTGGGCGCTTTCAACATCCAAGCCATTTTTGAAGCCTGCTTGTTCTATCCTTACCTCATATTATTCCCCACCCTATTCTGTGTTTTAATAAACTCTCTTTTTATTTATTTTTTAAACTTGGCATTTGCCTGTTGGTAGCAGAACTCAGTCGGCACTTTGCCTCCGTTCTCCTTTGGCTACCTGCTATTGTTGATTTGGGGAGAAGGGGGGACAATTTTGGGAGGCGTCTCTGTGTAATTAGGAGGGAAGCTTTCAAGGATAGGCTCTCTCTGCCAAGCTCTGGCCTCAGGGCTGGATTCCTTGCTCCACTTTAATAAAAGAGAGTTGGGGAAAAATCTCTGACTTCTACCCTAGACTAATGAAAGATTAAAAGCAAACACTCCTGCTTTGACTGAGAAAGAGAGAGAGAAATGGTTAAAAGTAGAAAGGAGGCAAATGGTTGAAAAGGAGGAAGACTGTCAAGCTGAGCAGAATACCTTTCCTTGGCATGTTGCAGAGGATGCCATGGAGCAAGCTTGGAGATTCAAAGCCATGGACTCAGATTTCAGAATGACTTAACCTGGTGGGGCTGAGCCGAAAGCAATGCATGGGTAGATGAAGGGTGAGCAAAGGCACAGCATAGCTCCACTTCAAGAGGGCAGCAGCACCGTTCAACTTAAAAAGCAACCAGGTAAGTTATGGAGGTTTGCTGGAGGTGCCTTGACTTGGCACAGCAAGAACCTTGCTCACCCAAGCAAAGGGGAATCCACTCAAGTTCAGGGTGTAGAGACAGACCTTGGTTACCATGGAAACACTATGAACCTCCTTTTTCTCATCTGGCATCTGAAGTTAGTGATACTAGCTCCTAGGATCTGCAGATGGGGTCATTGTAGAGAGAACAATGGAAGTCTATAAAGACTTCTGGGCTTTGCAGGTAAGAGAAGCCATAGGCAAGCATGCACACCATTCCACAGTCAGAGACATGGTTTCCAGACACAGCAATACCAGTTACCCACATCAAAGTGGAAATTTCATTTACATCATGTGGGGTCCAGCTTCAACCATAGACTCTTAAGAAGGATGAGCAAAGGAGGAAAAATTAGCAAAATTAAAATACCACAGTAGCTTTCATAGTAATTTCTATAGCAATTTTTAAAAGCACAATGGCTTTTAATTTTACAATGAAAGCTAGTACCCTGACTTCAGCAAATAGGTCTCATTCTGAGGAGCAGATTGTTTGTGGCTTTGAGAAGAGCCTCTACCACAATAAAAAGGCCAAAAATGTTGAATAAAATCCTATGGTGATTGTTTCAATCCATAGCTAGCACATGTTGTTAATTCGGTTGTAATGTCAGCCTTGCTTGAAGACTCTTTTGTATAGCAAGAATTTCCTTCCTGAGATTATTTTGCATTTTCTCAACATGTAACAAAACAAATAAAGCCATCAACGTATGTCAAAGAAACTAAAACTTAAGAGGAGTAGAAATGTGCATTGATCCAAACTTTCACTGGATAGACAGGGATTGATTGTTAAACAAAACAAAAGGGTGGTAAAATGGTTCTTTTGCTGTAGTGACTCATCACGTGCAGCTCCTGTGACAATATTGTAAAACCTGCCTTTATTCTTCAACCCAGCTCAGTGCCTTGGAGATCATTTATAAGGAGGGAGAGGAAAGGAGAAAGGAAGGGGGGAAACTGAGTTTAGGAGACAGGCTTACAGCACAATCCTATGCATGTCTACTGAGAAGTAAGTCTCATTGTGTTCAGTGGGGCATACTACCAGGAAGGGTATAGGATTGAAGCCTTAGGCCCAAATACTAACCAACTTTCCAGCACTGGCATAGCTGTGCCACTGGGACATGTGCTGCATTCTGCAGTTGGGTGGCAGTCACAGAGGCCTCCTCAAGGTAAGAGCACATTTGTTCCCTTACCTGGGAGCTGTATTGCTCACTGCTGAAACAGTGGTTCGGATTGCTCCCTGAATCATACAGTTGATGAAAGCCCCAACCTATACACACTTTCTGAAAAGTAAGCCTCATTAAACAGAATGGGGCTTACTTCCAGACAAATATGCATAGGAACATGGTCTGATGATGTATAACAATGAAGCGAACAGAACACGACAAGATTTTTGTTTTACAGGTATTTTAAGCATCATCCTATAACAGTCGAAACCTTCCAAAAAGGCATTTCAGACATGAAATTAATCTAAGATTTGGCCTTAGATGCTCAGGGCCAAATTGCATGTAAGATTTAAAGCATTACTAACCCCAACAAGCTTACAGTGCCAGTAATGTGTCTTACTGTGCCTGGCGCCCATACTGCCCCAGGGCGCAAGTCCACAACATGCTAACCCCCCTGCTTCATGTCGCCCCCCCCCCCCAGGAATACTTACTAGGCACACAGAGCCTCGTGCGATGCTTCAAAATGTTTGAAAAGCCTTCTGAGGCTTCTGGCACAATCTTAAAGAGTACGTCTGGTTTCCCGATGAAACTGGAAGTCCTCTTTAAGTTCTCACCAGAAGCCTCCGAAGGCTTTTTGAGTGCTTCAGAGCACCTTGCAAGGCTTTGCCTGCCTGCGGAATGGCTCCAAAGGGCAGGCAGAGGTGGTATGGTGGACAGAGCTGGCAGTAGCAGGTGTGGCACCTGGGGCTTTTGTCCCCCTGCCCTGCAGGGCTGCTGTAACAGTACAATTCTATAGATGTCTATACATGTCTACTTAGAAGTCTAATACTGTCAAGAATGTAGAAATTCTATCTCTTTGAAGCCCAGAGCCCATTTTATTTGACAGGTCTCTGTTCATTCGTTTTAAGAGAAGGCTACATAATTCAGTGGAAGAAAACCCTTATGGGTTGGTGCTGCTCTTTCAAAACCCTGGCACTAGGGAGGATCCTAAGGGCCACTGGTGTTTTCACAATCTTGTGACTACCTAAGGTCAGAGGTGCTGGGAGCATTTGATTAACAAACTGCTCTCAGCTAGCTCCTTTGGATGTGAGGAGCTTTATTACACCAGAAATTCTGGATCTTTTGATGAGTTTTGAGAGGTGATTTGTCAGAGAATGAGAACTCAGGATGCCCTTTGGGCACCTAGTAGTTGTTTCCCATTGGCTAGAGAAGAGTGTTAGTCAGTTATATAGTGGTAGTATTGATGGACCCTGTAGATAGTCTCAAATGAGGTCAGCTAAGTAAGCAGCTTGGAGTCAGATTTGGTGTTTTCTGCCTGTGGGGTGTTCATGCCAAACTTTTATTCTGCTATTTGCTACAATTCCTTTTCCCTTCTATAAACTTTAAAATCTAGCACACTGAAGTGTGCTTACTGAATAGGGGGCTAACAGCCCAGCTAAATCCAGTCTTGACAACTATAGGTCATGTTGTTGTTTCTTTGCAGTTCCGAGAAGAGAAAAGGGTGCTATGCCCTGGAGCTTTCTTTTTGCCTCTTTGTGGGCAGCTGTGCCTGGAGGTCTACTGGCTGGCTATGGGGGTGGTAGTACCTACTTTGCAGGACTGTGGTATCCTGGTGTGTGGTTGCTTTCAAGCCAACCCAAAGGGGTGTTGACATGCTGCAGAACCCTGGTAAGACTGGTGGGTAGTATGGGCAGAGAAACTGTCCCCCTTGACAGTCCCACCAAATTCAGCAAAACTGACTCGAAGAAAAGATGTGTATAGGATTGCAGCCTTTGTCCATAATCAACACAGAAAAAGTTGGATTGAGACTATAGCAGAGGGAAAGGAAGTTTTTACCCTGCTGTAGTCCCAATCTGTGTGAGGCCCAGTCCAGCTTGTATTAATTTAAACAAAAGACTGTCAGGATTGATAAAACAGGCCAGCACACATTTTGCTGTATTATGCCATTTTTTGAATCAGCACCCCAAATTCATATAAAATCACCAGAAATTTTGAAAAAGTTTTTTTGACCCTCAGTTTTGCAGTCCTGTGTAATGCTTTGAATAGTACATGTAGGATGGCCTGAAGTGTCTGAGGCTTGCTTACTCAGAAGCGAGTCTCATTGTCATCCATAGGACTAACTATCTAGTAAGTGTGGTTTCAATTTCAGCCCCTGTGCAGTATTTTTGGAAGGAGGTGTTTTCCAATCAATTTAGGAACATCCATTTGGCAACAAAGGCTACCTATCTAATCCATGCCATCTGTATTTGCTTCAGGCCCAAATAACTGCTATGTATCTAATTATTAAATGAACAAGACATGATGCATGAAGCGATTTAAAAAACTCACACCATGTTAATGTGAGAGAATGTACCACCACTGTTCCAGCTCTGAGAAAAGAAAGTGATTTGTGCAATATTTACACAAAGACAGAGTGAATGTGCTAGCAGCTAGCTTATTACAACTCAAACATTCCAAAGAGCAAAGTTTGGATTGATTCATATTGTGGCTTCCTAAAAGTTTTGCGTCTGTACACTGATTACACCAAATCACTCCTGTAGTGCACCAGTTTGTTTTAAAAAATGAGGAAATGGCTGTGTAGATCAAGCTCCCGAAGCATATAGCCACTCAGGTAACAAAATTGGAACATGCATGAGGAACCACATGAGGCTATGAAAATGTGATCTGAGAACTGACACTCGACCACTTTGATTAGTGCCATGTACGCATGATACATTTTCCAAGACTTGGAAGCAGTGCAGCAGAGCTGTTAATACACATGCAGTAATGATTATAATATTTAGTATTGATTGCCTCAAGATGGCCTCTAATTAAACTAGTTTTGCAAGGTTTCAGACAAACTATATCCTGGTGTCCTTTTGCTGTTTCAGCAGTGGAGCAGAAGACCCTTTCCCATGATGTAATCTCATGATACTGCTTTAATGTCTAAAAGCTTGTCAACGCACAGGCAAGGCCCATTATGTATGTCTGCCTCTCAATCATCACCCCAGTGCCATTGAGGTAACATTTCTGACAAAAGGACTCTTATTATTGGCCACTACATGGTGTCTGGCCTCTCAATGTTAAGCATCATCATAAGGTGAACCCATGTAAAAAAGTAGCTTCCATGTTGCTGCTGTAACATCTAAAAGGGACACCCGGGGGGGGGGAGTATTATTCCCTTGGAGCGAATAATACAGAAGAGCCATTCTCAATCTTTTTTTTCTTTATGGCCCCTTAGGACCTCTTCTCAGTTTCCAGGGCCCCCATGTCAAACAAGGATACAACATAAACAAATAAACAGTTTTCAGTCTTCACATGTGCCAGGGCTTGCCACAGGGCCATATGGCTCCCACTGAGAATGTCTGATCTAGAAGACACAGCCTAGGACTGCTCATATATTGACTGAGGGTATATGATCTATGTTACCCTGCACATCCCTGATCTTGTCTGATCTTGGAAGCTAAGCAGGGTCAGGCCTGGTTAGTACTTGGATGGGAGACCGCCTGGGAATACCGGGTGCTGTAGGCTTATATACCATAGTCTTTCGAGACTGAAGGTTGCCAACCATATGATTTACTAGATCAAGTACATGACCTGCTTAGTTTCATCTTGCTGAAACAAAACAGATCTGTGTCTTGCAGTGCCTGGATGGGTGACCTTAGGAACTCCATCAATGAATTCCATCTTCAGTTCCACTATGGAACAGAAAGTTGAGTCACGTGTCTCTGCCCCCCCTCCGCAACTCAACCTGAAAATAAATCATAGCGGGGGGCACTTTCCAAGTCGCCCAGAGAGTTTTCACAACTAAAAAAGACTTGAGTCTTGAAGCCGGGAGTCAGGGAAGCGGTTTGTAGCCATCATGCTTTCCAACGCATGGCTCCTCATGGTTACTTGGGAGGAGAAAACATCATTGAACAACCGGTGCAAATGGGACTACTTCTGAGTAGAGCTGCAAAGAATTGGGTCAATCTGGTAAGTCTTGCACCTGCTGTGTGTGACCCTCCTCCCTCTTGCCGCTTGCCGCTTCTGTCCCACGCACGCGCTCTCTCTCTCAGTCTGTCCCACTCTTCCTGCCTTGTTTACAGATGGGATAGAGACATCAGGGGAGTGTTTAAAGAGAACTCCAACATACACACCCCAACAGCAGCCCCATTTTCCCCCACAGCTGACTTTTTAAAGGAAATGACTCAAGACTCAAGTCTATTTAAGTTAAGCCATGCTGGACTTGCCCATCCCGATTCCAAGGGGGATGAAAAGGTCTGGAGGTGGACAATTCAGAAGGAAGAGCAGGTGCCAGCATGGCTGGAGCAAGCAGAAAGAGCAGGGCAGAGCAGAGCAGAGCAGAGAAACAAGGTGGGAGCAGCGAAAGTAACAAAAGGACCAGAGACAGTGAGACAGGAATCCTGGGCTGGAGAAGGACAACAGACATGGAAGGCCTGGTGGAAATGAGAGATGGAAGAGGGGAAGACCAAGAGGAATGAACAGGTGGTAGCAAGTGTGAAGTGGTCCAGGCAGAGGAAGAGAAAAGATCATGACAAGGCAGAGCCCAGGAAGGATGCTGCAAGAGGCTTTAAGGGGAAGTCAGGGGCAAATAGAAGGCAGGGAGGGGAGACAAGAGGAAGACCTGAAGGGTCTGACCCTGAAGGGATGGGGACAACTCTCAGAGATTGTCTGGTCTTCCGGCAATATGGGTCATCTGGCAACATGGGAAACCACCTCTCTCGAAACAGGGGGCACTAAGGCAAGATCAGGAAACTAGAGGAAAGAACTGGGGGAGAAGGGCCTGCAAGTGACAAGCAGCAGACTAGGTGAAGTAACAACCACTGGAGGTAAATGTGCTCCATGACCTTTGGGAACCCTACTGCTTGTATGTCTTGCCCTGGAATAAATTATATATTTATTTGTCTGTATTTGAGACATTATTATATGTCTTTGAGACATTATTATGTATATTATATATATATGTCTGTATTTGAGACATTATTTCTAGAAATCCCATTTCCCAACCCCTACAACGTGAATCTTTCCCCGTGGGAGGAGGTAGATGGGGGCAGGTGCCCACAGTGGCTTATTCCCAAGTAAGTGTGTGCAAAGGTTCACCCAGTTATTTGAGGGGTAGAATCTGGGTTGTGATCAAAAGATTGAAACTGGGAAAGTTGTCTGAGTGGTTTCTATGCATTTGCATCCTTTACAAGTCAGTCATAATCTGATAATCTTTACAAGCTTCCCTCATCAGGGGCTGACTAATGAACTGGACTTGTGGTAAACTACTATATGATCAGGTTATACAAGTTGAATGTTAAACATGTGCAGGTTTGCCTCATGGAGTCAGAATGAAGTCATTTTGCTATTGGGTTGAATCAAGGTAAATGGCTAAAATACTGCTTCCACGCTCACGTTTCCAGAGGCTGCTCTCTTTCGTTTTCAGCCCCTTCATTGAAAAGAAGACAATACAAATTTGCTCTAATTCATGATCAGGATCAAAGATTATCTGACTTCTGGATCAAAAGTAATGAATTGAACAGTATCTTTGCTGTTCTTCTCTAAACGTTTTCTCTGTATGAGCTCTCAGCCCCAGCTTAGTTACTGTAAGGCTGTAAAAAGCTAATTAGCTAGATATATCAGTGAGTCATGCAAATTAGCATTGTTCACCACACTTTTAGATGTGTCACTTGTAATAACGTCAGCCACCATCACTGGGGTGTGTGTCTGCCTTTACCATGCAGTTAGATTCTGTCCTAAAGTCTGAAACCTATATCCAGAATAGAATGAAAGTCCTGACGGGGAAAAATGCGGTCTTCTAATTTCTTGCCTAGTCTCCTGTTTACTTTTGCAAAACAAACAAATATCAGGATTCCATAGTAGAAGCCCATTTGTTTTCATTTTTCCATTAGCCTACATAGCTGACCAGATTTGCATTCCCAAATTAAGAATGTTCAAGCTATTCCAATTTAAAACACCCAAAAGCATGTGGGGGCTCCTGGCTTTGGTATATAATTCAAAGGGAATGTTCCTGGAGACCTACCAAAGCCAGGGCCTGAGCACCCTTAAGAGGCATTGCATCTTTTTTTTTTAATTCAGGAAGGCAGGCAGGCAGGTCTAGATGGCAAGGACTATATTTATTCATGTGTGTCTTGGCTGGGGCAGGGAGGAGATATTACATGTTTTTTCATCTTTCCTAAATATTGTTACTTTCCTGAAGTCTAAAGGGAGTTCTTAGTTGATGCCAAGAATTTCCTTGTAGTTAGGAATGTGTCATTTGTGAATGTTAATGACCAAACAGAAAATAACCATTTTAAATCTAGTAACCATTTTATCATGGAACCTTACATTCAATTTACAGATGTGAAAATGCAAATCTCAGTTAAGTGTCACAAGTGGAAACAGCCCTAGAAAATTATGTCCTCCCTCCAACAGACTCCATGAGAAAAGACCAAGTAGGACTTAACGTGAAGGGTAGTCTCCATTGGTTCTTTCTGAATTTTTCTAGACTCAAGGGATGCCTTGCTTGCAAGGTTTTATTTTCCCAGATGATTCTCAAGAGAATGCAGCAGTGAGAACTTTGTGTCCACCAAGCAGTGCCTGTACAGCCCTAGGGCCTGATTCTATGCTCTGGTCCTCTGGCACAGCATCTGATGGGTCTTCCAGCCCATTGGAGTTGATTGACGCCTGATGACTCCACAAATGGGGCATGAGCCAGTGGTCCATGCCCACAAAAAGAGCCACATCTGCTACTGGCCAGCATCTGAGGCAGTGAGGATCTGCAGCTGCTGCTCCCCACCACCATTCAGTAAGCCAGGGCTCATGAAGGCCAGCTGCTTCCACCAGTGACATTTTACAAAGATGGCCTGTCCCCTGACAGTGCATCTGGGAATAGTTACAAAACTTCCCCCTGGGTTCCCTTGGCCAGTTTACCAGAGGATTGTCCTTTTCTTCCCCCAGTGCCATTTTACACATTCCAAAGGCCCCACTCTGTAACACTGCACCAGGGTTCAGGGCATCTGGGAATTTTTAAGTGGCATTGGGAAAGAAAAGGTAGTGTGCTAATCCAGATGGTCCCAACCACACCCTGACAAGTCAAAAGTTCTCTTTATAGCCACCACTGAAGTTGGAGGGGAGGGGCTAGAAGGAGGACTTGTGTGTGGGCCAGCTATCACCCCCAGTAGCAGACCACAACATGTGCATGGGGAATGTACCATTGTGGGGGCCCTCACAGGGCTTTTGCCATTGGGTCTCCCAAAAGCTACAGCAGCTGCTGGCTGACAGAATCTTCAATTTCTTCCAGCTGAAAATAAGGAATGGGAGGCCAAAATCGGAAATTGGGGCATATCTCCAGAAGAAACCAAAATAAGCTTCATGCCAGTTTAGTTGCCATGATTTTCTTAAAGGTTTCTGTGAATTATAATTAGTGAGGGTGCTGAGAATTTTCTGATGGAGATCTTTTATGCATTTACAGTTATGCACTGCATAACAACATGTTCGTTGAACAGACTGCATATACTATGGTGGTCCCATAAGATTATAGTGGAGCTGAAAAATTATCATCGCTGATGTCCTTGCCCTTGTAACATCATAGTGCAACACATAAGAGGTTGAGTCTCATTATTCAGGAGGGTTCCATTCCAAGAACTCATTCAAAGAACTTTTGGATGTTCCATTCAAAGAACTTTTGGATGACAAAAAAAGCACTATAGCAAATCAATTTAAAAAACAAAGTCTCTTTGCTCTGGTGATTTAAAAACAGCCTTGCTGACCTTTTGTAATGCACACAGAGGCAATCAGTCTCTCTCCAGGAGCTTAGGCTTCACTAGGAGGCAGCAATCCCTCCCTTCACCAGGAGCCCCAGAGAGGGGGAAAGAATGGAGAAGGGGATAATCGCTGCCATTTAGCCTTCTTTCACGTGCTCAGGAGAAGGGAGGAGTGAAGCCTGCAGAGAATGATTGATGGATTGTCAGCCAGCTGCCCTTTCTGGCATTATTAATGGACTGTTTTCCTTTAATTTAAAGGGCCCTTCTCATCAGCTCTGAGATAGAAAAATCTGTGGATACTTAGTTTATACCTGTAATCATTTGTATGACTGTCTCTCTGCAACAGTAAAAAGCAGTTTTTTAAACTGTGATTTTAAAGGTGTGCATTTTTCCCCTTCTCCAGGGATCATCGGATTCCTTCTCATTTGCAGGGGCCTTTCTTGTTGAGTCAAATCCGTGTATAAAAAATCAGTGTATAACAAGGCTGGACCTGTACTCACGTGTTTGTGGTGATGCTGGTATAAACAAACCTACTGCACTGCCAGTCGTATAGAAGTTTAGCACATACACTTATGTACAGTATCATCTAGGTTTGTGTAAGTACACAATATGATGTTTGCACAATGACAAAATTTCCAAAGACAAATTTCCCAGAATGTATCCCCATCATTAAGAGACATGTGTCTGTATTTAAAAGATTTCTTTACTGCTTTTCTGGTGCTCAAAGCTGTGCACAACAATCAAAATACAATGCAAAATACATTCAATAAAAGCATTTAAATAAAACCAATAGAAACAATTTTTAAAAAATTGCTGATCTTTAGCCTCACTCCCTCTTCTGCAACTACAATTCCCAAGGGACAGGGAATGGTTATGGAAACTTTGTTGTACTTATGCCATTAAGATGCCACAGTAGCATTTATCAGTGGGATAAAACTGTCCACAGACCCCCTGTGTCCAATGCAGAGATCAAGAACAGACAAACTAAGAAATACAACAATGTTGTAGACAGTCTGGGGAGCTTTGGGCAGAGAGATGATGAAATGGATAAGCAAGTATGATGACTAGGTGTTCCTCCTTGTCCTGATACATCTCAAGTGGCATATTAAATACTAATTGGACTCCGACATAATGAACGTCCAATAAAATTACTGAAATGTTTATGAAATAGCTCCATTCTCCAGGCAAATTAATTGCCATAGAAACAACCCTGTACTCAGGATGCCACCACAAAGCTCACAATGACACTGTGCATGTGTAAAGCAAATTAACTATGGTTTTCTTTAATCTCATGACTGGATGTTCATAAAGGTAAAATCCAATACACTTGCCCTGCTTCAACACGTCCTAAACATCTTAACACTATTATGTCAAGCAAGAGGGAAAGCACTGACCTACTTGTTCCCCCGAGTGCTATGTTCTAGCATGAAAAACAGTAAATAAGAAGTGCTCAGAGAAGCATGGTTTGTATCTGTAAGTGGCCAAACAAAGAGAATCCCCAATATTTCACAGATTTTTGAGAGAGGGGGGAATATCTAAACCAGGGGTGTCAAACAAAAGTCCTGAGGGCCGAATGTGCCCCTGGAAGCAATTTATCCAACCCTGTTATAATTGGGCTCTCCCAGCCTGATAATTGGGCTCTCTCATATCTTGAAAGAATGAGCAAGATTTGCATATTTTTTTTAGTCTGTGATTTGCAACTAATAAGTTTCTATGTAAGAACAAAGGGCTTATTTCTGGCTGCCCTCTGCTTAATGATGTCACTTCCGGCCCTCAGCAGGCATGATGAATGCCAACTTCAGCCCTCTGTATGAGATGAGTTTGACACCCCTGACCTAAACAATGAAGAGTGAAATAGACAGTTTCCTATGGAGAGACTTAAAAAAAAAAAAACCAGATCCATCCTTTACCATTTTCTTTTCCTTCTGACCATAGGGATGGCCACATGGTCCTGCTGATGACCTTACCTCTCCAGCTGTAGTCCCAGAGTTCTGCTCTTCTTCACTTCCCTTCAACTACACCCATGGACTCATACCATGAGATGGAGGCACTTGGGAGTGAAAGGGTTCTGCCTTGCAGGTCAGGAGCTTAGCCAAGTGGGATGAAGTCTTGTGCAACCTGATGAGGGCAGAAGACTGCACTTGGTGGGTTGGGGAATGGTTGTCTCCAGATGGGACCTGTTACACTTTTTCATAGAGAAGGAAACTAAAACTTGAAATCATGTAAAATTCTGAAACCTGGCAACCTAACGCACACCACTTTTCATCACACAGACCATAGTAGTTTGTACTAGTATGCAGGCACAGTATGTGAGAAGAGAAAGGAGTTATAAAATGTTCTCCAAAGGGGGAGAGTGAAACTCAACAAGAATGAAAAATGGCTTGTTTCTGTACCTGCAGCCTGCACAAGTACCATGTGCTTTCCCTCTCTAACCTACTTGTTCAACTGCTTTGGAGGTGCCACTTCAGGGATAATCTCTCCTCAGCATTGCCTTCTTGCTGGCTACTGAAACAGACAGTCTGGTACATGCAGGACCAGCAGTGAGAGACCCTCACGTCTGGTGGCTTGAGGGAAGACATGGACAAGGCTGACCTTTTCCTGCCTGAACTGTGGTGAAAGGAACAGAAAGCAAAAAACAAGCATCTTCAGCAATTGGAGGGTGTAGGAAATAGGAGTCCTTTCAGCAGCTTTCCCAGGCATGATGAGGAATGGGTGGGAATAATCAGAAGTAAACTTCACCAGGCTACTGCATCTTGATGCAGGCGTCTGAAAATTCATTTTGGCACTTGTTAGTTATCTATTCATCCACCTCATTTCTGAGCCCTCCTTGAGCTGGGAAAAGGCTCTGAATACTTTTTTTGCATAGTGCATTAGAAAAAAAAATCTGTAGAATTACATAAGGCAGTTTAGGAAGGTCCTGCCAGTGTTCACTGGGTAACCTAAATAGTCATTTTGCTGCTGTCCTCAAACATTCCTTCTGATCACAAACCCTCAGAAGGATTTGTCTTATTGGGCAGATCAGGATATGACTGCCAGCTGCTCAACTATTCCTTGTGACCAGAGGTTCTGGGATTCTGGAGCACCCAGTGATTTTTTCACTCTTTCATTAGGGATCATTTGCCCCCTTCCTAGCCTTGCCACAACTTGCTACTTTGGGTGGAGAATGTGTTGCAGGTCTCCTGAACAGTTGCTTTGAAGCAAGAACTTCAGCAGGGACAACTTTTTCACTCCTGCCTAGGAGGCCGTGCCTTCCAAAATCTCATCATTGTATGGTGTTGTTCTGCATCAAGAGCCCAAACAAGCAGGGTGCTGCACAATTGAGAAAGAACAATACAACAAGGGCTTGGCTCATAGATTAAAAATGCAATAAAGGTACAACTATTAACATTCTGGTTCCCTTCTTCATATAGTTATCGTTTAGATTGAAAGTGTCCAGTCTAAGAACAGCAATGGAATATTTACTTATTGAAAATATGTGTACCCTACCTTTCCCCTCCCCATAGGAGGTGCCCAAGGCAGCCTACAATATCTTTTCATTATTAGAGCAAAAGTCAAGGAGGGGAACATGGCTGTCTGGCTTCTCCTCCCCCTCACAGACAGCTGGTTTTTCTCTGTTAAGGGGAAGGAGCATAACTCGACTTCCAAAGGCAGGGGCAGGCAGAGGTGGCAATGATGAGTCTTCACCTTGCTGGTGTTTCCTTCTTCTTTCTCCTCCTTCTCCTCCTCCTCAGAGGGCAGTTGGTTTTTCTCTGTGAGGGCAAAGGGACCAACTTCAACGTAAAAATGCATTAGTGGGTGAAGGTGGTGATAATGAATTTCTGGTTATGTTTCTTTCCCTTCATTATGGCCCTTGCAACTGCAGGCTTTCTTTACCTTTTTTTTCTCTGTACCAGCAGTAAGGCCAGCCCAAGACCTCCTGATACTTGAGGCAGCCAACCAATGCTGCCCCTCCTCACCTGCAAGCCCCTACTCCTCCCGCTCTCCAGTGTTCTCTCATAGCGGTCCCCTCCATATTATCTCTTCCTTTGCGCTTCTCTTTTCCTTCTCATTACAGGGAAGTAACTAGGTGGATTGAGAAGGGTACACCCCACCAATCTGCTGCTTCAGTTGGCCTCCTGGGTGGGCCAGCCCTGACTGGCTGAGCTGCTAAGTGAGCTGATAAGCTTGCAAGCAAGATCCAATGCTAGCCAGCCCTAGCAAGGTGGCTGTATCAGACCATGTCCGGAGACATGTCCTGTGGAAATACAGTGCATTACTATGATAACAGAGCATCTTGTTTGGAGTTAGGCAAGGGAGAAGAAAGGAAGCAAGGCAAAAAAAAAAGGGTGATTGTCCTTGACAGTCTACTGAAATGAGGCTGTTTCACTTGTCACCCTCTGGATGTTCATCCATCTGGCTCAAATGAAGGGCAGTTTGGTTTTAGAGCTTGAATGCTCATGTCCGTGACTTGGCTTTCAGTAGTCCCATATAATCCACCAACTCTGTCTAGCTTGCTGCTTTCTTTGGACATATTTCGCCAATGAACATAGCACCAGGCCAAAGCACAGTGACTGCTAACAAATCTTCATTCTTGAGACCTTCTATGCAAGCTCAGTGAAAGAAATATTATGAACAACGCTCATTTTCAGTTGTTGCCAGTTCTAAAGCTTTTGTTCCTGATACTGCAGCTCGAAATAACTGGACTATGTGTTTTCAGCAATATTTTGAGAAAGGCCATCAAGCTATGCCACCTGTCTCACCATGTAGCATTTCCAGCTCTGGCATCTGAGTGGCAGCCTGGACACATAATACAGATTCTGAATACAGATGAATACAGATTCATAATACAGATTCTGTATTATAGATGTTAATTTCCCTGTTGTAGTCAACATCTGGCTCCTTGGCATAGCTGATGATCAGTGGCCTGATCGCCTTGGAGCGCTATCCTGTTCACAGAAGCAGAAGGGGTGGACTTGACCTTCAAGACACCTGTTTGCTTTTGGCTTCACTGTTTTGGTATCTTTGTTAACTTGGAAGATTTGAGTCACATCTGCCACTTGTAAGAAAGATTCTGCACCACCACCCACAACTACATTGGCTTGATCACTGTGAATCATTGTGATCACTGAGATCAGGGTCTCAACAAAAGCCTAATAGTATTTCTTCATAACTGTGGATACCTTCCTTGAATCTGTGAGGAACTCTGTGAATTTTTCTAACTCTAGTGAATGAAGAGCCTTTGAGGTGTTAAAAAGTGTTCAAAAACTCAGAAAAATAGGAGGAAAAATAGGGCATTCATCACAAGGACAACCTACATTTCAAGGTAAATGAGACATCATATGTGTCATTGCATGTTATCACAATTTTAAGCATGTTATTGCTCAAGTCATACTGTTGGTTAAGACCTTCAAATTCATCATGACTTGGGACCAAGATACTTCAAAGATTATCTCTCCCTGAATGAATCTACCTGCTGTGTTCTCTGTCCTGCTGAAAATTGTTTTTTTTTGGGGGGGAGAGGGATGTGACAGGAGCTTCTTGGTTGCAATCCTCTGGTTATGGAACTGCCCCCTTGCAGTCTGGCCTCCTAGTTGTCGGTCTTCCGCTGCCTCATCAAGATCTTTTTGTTCAGAGAGGTATTTAGTTGACGGGGGTGTCAATTTGTTTATTTTTCTTTTTCTGCACTCTCATTCCGTTTTGGCCTCAGTGGACTTGGTTTCTGATTTATTGCTTTGAATTGTTCTGGCTTTATTATTCAGAGTTTTATTGTTTTTTTTTTACTTTCCCTGACTTTATGCATTATTGTATTTTATGAATATCATTTAAGCTGCCTTGAGGGCCTCTTTGGGGGCAAGAGACACGTTTCCAAACAAATAAATAATTTTTTTCCTTTCTTCAAACATTTTTTAAAATTGCAGTCACAGGGAGAGCTCCAAGACAGATCAGGACTGTGCAGTGGAATGGTCTAACCATTCTCCCTGCACCAATTTCCCCTTACAGTCACCCATACTCTTGTGACACAGTTGCTATTGGTGCCTGTGTTTTTTTCCTAGAGAAGCCATTGGTATCTTGAGTAGCAGTTTACCAGCCCCATCTTCTGGGACTTTGCTGCCTCAGAAACAACCAGAGCCGCTAAAGTGCAGTGTCTACAGTCCCATTCTAGCAAAGCAAATCATTGCTGAAGGATATCATGGTCAATGTATCAAAAGCAATGAAAGATCCAGAGACATGGAGAATTTAATCTCCGTATAGACAGTATTACATACACACTGAGTCCTTCAGCAGTTCTGGCTGGGCTCAGATCGAATAAAGGTCTTATGGTATACAGGCCATGATAACTAATCCAGAGGTCAGAACCAAGCCTTTATTTAATGGGGTAAGGAAACAGAATAAATGACAATTCAAAATGCCTAAGCCAAACAGCACAACCCCATACATGTTTACACAGAAGTAAGTCCTACTATGTTCAATTGATACTTACTCCCAGGAAAGTGTGCAGAGGATTGCAGGGTAACATTGCTTTTTTAAAAGCCAAAAACAGTTCAGTATTTTATAACAAGAGGCAACTATCTTTTTTCTTGCGTTCTTTTATTTTCAAGGTACATCTGCCACAAAATGCATTGGGGAGAACATGGATGCTCTCCAGAGCACATCCAAAATGCACACAGATTAGCCTGATAAAGATGTTTTTTTTTTCTAATGGGACTTTTCTGTGGGCAGGAAGAGTAAGCTCAGGAACAACCTGACTTGCAGCTCTGGATCTGGCAAAATCTTGCTAGCAAATGTGTTAGTAATGGAATTCTGTAATGTGTTGCCTCTGAAGCAGACTGCAGTTCACTGACTTTTGGGTGGAAAAGTTTTATTAAGTGGCATATTGTGCTGGTTTAAAAATAGCTCTTTCTCCTCCACATCCAAACCACATTTCCTTGGGGAACACTGGCAAGCAAATGCAAAAAAAAAAAAAAAAAAAAAAAAAAAAGAATCCTGATCACAGGAATGTTTTGGACTTGGCCACAACAGACTTCTCTTAAATTGCTCTGAAAACGGATGCAGGGGAAATGGCAGCATTTTGGTCACAGCCTGCTCCACAGAATCTGGATGAATCCTGATGTCGGGGCAAGAGGGTGTCCTGTACCTTGCTCCGACCAGACTAATTCTTGGAGACTAAAATGCTCTGACCAGACTAGTTCTTGGAAAATTCTCTATTCACTGGGGTCAAAGAAAGAATCTTTTGTTTGTTTTCAATGTCCATTAACGTGAATGAGTGCTTCAAATGCCAAAGTGACTTACAACAAAGGATGCAACCACCCAATACTACAGGTGGAGTAAGGCACCATCATTTCCACAACTGGAATTGAACTCTGCCTCCACCCTATCCTGCAACAGCTTTTTCTTTACATACCATTGACAGTTACTGCTGTTGCTAGACTGGGGACGCCTTCCAGACACCTGGGTAAGCCTTCTTCCATTGAAGGATATGGGAGTTCTGACGATCATAGGTTTGTGCTCTTAATAGTCATTCCTTTTCTCCACAGAAAGCTGGAAATTGTAGTTTTGTGAACGATTTCGGGATCTCCAGCAGAAAAGTCTCTGCACTCTAAATCGGCATAAAACAGATCAAATGGCTATAAACATGTGGTGTAGGCATGCATGTTTGTGACTATATTTTCCCAGAATATACAGTAATCTGAGGACATACTGGGAATATCTGATGCAGTTCGTACATCATTTTCCAGGCAGAACACCCAAATATTCAAACACTCTAAGTTTATAAAAGCGAAATCAACTTGCCTGCCTGCCTGCCACATCTTCTGAAATGGGAGCCATGGTCCTGGATCTCAGATGGCTGAGAGCTGGCAATAATTACTCAATGGGGAATGGCACTCTGCCTATGCTTG
This sequence comes from Tiliqua scincoides, assembly GCF_035046505.1. Classification (NCBI taxonomy): domain Eukaryota; kingdom Metazoa; phylum Chordata; class Lepidosauria; order Squamata; family Scincidae; genus Tiliqua; species Tiliqua scincoides. The sequence continues at coordinate 140,936,201 of NC_089821.1, read as the reverse complement.
GATCCATAATCGTCCTAATTACTTCGCAAGTTCCAAAGCGGAGTTCTGACATTGAAAGCAGGTTCCAGGCAGAGCCCTGGTGAGTTCTGAGAACTGGAATCTCGAAACATGCCCAGTTCTAGCACAATATGTCCAGTTCCAGGAGGGGAAAGTGGGTTGCTTTTAAAGTAAGCTTTCCAAAATGGTTCTGTTGTCTCCTGCCTTTCAAAATGGTGTCGTTTGCTTCTGCTCCAGAAATACATTCGGCTGCTCCATAACTATTTTTCCAAATAATTAATCTTTCCAGTGGAATAACTTCAAGCCCCACATTTCCTGTTATGCTATACAGCTGCAATTTGTAACCGGAGCTCCTGCACAGTGTTTTGTGGGCACGATGCCAAATACATGACACTTTACCTACAGAAGTGCCCTACACAAATAATCCTTAGCCGCAAGTTAAACAGTTAGGCACTGTTCTAGCCTGGTAGAAAAAAAGGGATAAGGAAGCAAAAGAGCCTTTTTATAAAGCTGTGTTAAAACACCCCAATTTGATGCTCATAATATTTTAGTTTGTAACTTGGGCATCTGGAAATATTCCTTTCTTGTAAACCATAATTTGTGTTAAAAGGGAGCCTGGGATTGTTCATGTCACAAAAATGATTATATTGGCTCAAAGATGGGTTTTTTGTTTAAAAGCATATTTATTTTGGTTACATGTGCAGTCTTCTAACCATCTGCAATCCAGATGTACAGGTACATGCTAATGCTTTAAAATGATCTAAGTCTTTGCCTTTGGCCTGGTTCACACATACATGTACATCACTTGATTTCCGTAAGACGTGAGTCCACTAATCGTGGAATAAGTGAGTTGGCTGCACTGAGAAGCATTGTATTCAAGGTGATGTGAGGAAGTGATGAGGAGATATGAATGTTGTATCTGTGTTCTTATCACTCTGATGGCCCCATACAAGCCATCCATAATGATGAATGTGCACAGGTGAAATGGCCTTTAGTCAGTAACATCTGCAGCAGATTATTACCATCAATCAGCGATTAAGGGCCCAAACTTATGCGCACACTGTGCTGCTGGAACCCACACTCTAGCTGAGCAGCGTACTTGATGGCTGTCGTGAAAGGTGACATGCCGTAAAGCACAGCCGGGCCCCTGCTGCAAGTGGTGAGTGGCTGTAACTGTGTGCTGATAGACCCAGAAAAAGCCCTGCTTCCGGAAAGTCAGCACAAGTGGTGGGTGGAAGGGGACAGTGAGGGGGAGGAACAGGGAGGAGGGGAGTGGACCGAGGCTGGGAAGGGGACAGTATCAGCTGCACTGCCTATATCCTATCCCCCTTCCTGGCCTTGATTTGCCTCCCTGGGCCCATTCAGACTTGCACCAGCAAAATTGCTGGCACAGGTCCAAGTACATTACATGCATTCAGGCAGCAGAAGCTTACCCCAGGAAATGGAGCAAATGTTCTTTTACCTGGAAGAGACCTTCATGACTCCCCCACCCCAGGATGCAGTGAGAATTTGCAGAGTAATATTCATTCTCACTGTAACCAGCAGAACCCATTGAGGGATTACACTTTCAGCCAGATGCAGTGGCGTAGCCCAGTGCCAAGCTCAAAACGATGCCCCAGAAGAGATGACATGTCTGGACTTTTCAAAAAGGGAAAAGGGGGGACCCCCCCTCCAGCAGCTTGCCACCCACTTCCTCTGATGCCTCCCCCCCCGGGCTCCCCTCCACATTAACAATTTATTGGTTCCCTGCTGTATCATAACAACTAATTGGCTCTCAGAATAATCAGTCTCATTGGTCAGTTTGGAGTTTAAAAAATTCAGTTTTTGTTACATAATGCAGTTTTATTTTCTGGTTATTTGGCTGTAACTTTTGATAGAATAGATATTTTATGCAGTTTGTTTCATTGCATTCTGCATTAAATTCCACATTGAATGGTATAGAACATGATGGCATTATTCAAAAATACAAAGGTTTTCACAATTTTGGCCACTAGTGTCAAGCTCAGGTTGTTACCCCCCTGCAGCTTGTTGCCCAGTGCAATTGCTACCCCCTGCACCCCCTTAGATATGCCACTGGCCAGATGTTGCGAATTCCAGAGACAAATGCTTTAGAACCCTACATGGCTATTGCCTCTCCTTTGTGGCTTCTATTTACTTTCTCTGCCCTTCCACACACGTCCCCTGTTATCCTTTCCCAAAGCCTGCAACCACAACAACCTTCTCTTCTAAAATTATTTTAATTTGGGGAGAGTTCAAATTTTAGGTTCAAAACAAAGCAAGCAAATTGATCCAAATAACACTGATTTTTTTTTTTTAACTGTAGCTTTTTAAACCCTTCCATATTGAGCTGCACCTGCCAAAATTTATTCTATAAAGGCACTCTGGTTAAAGGTATAGGCACTCTGTCCTCCATTGTCACCCTGAGAGAACCTTCCAGAAATAACTAATGAATACCCATTAGGACACTTACAGCACAATCCTATCTTGCGCTGGAACAGGCAGGCCAGGAGGCCTGTGCTGCATCCAGCACAAGATTGGGGCCAGAAGTGGCTCAGCCAGAGGCAAGGGGAAACTCTTCCTCTTACCCCCGGGTAAGCCATCCCCAGGACTGCCCTCCCCCCGCCTCCCGCTGCCCTGGAACACCTCCCTCCTGCCTCCTCCCCATCTCTTCGCTGCCTTCCCAGACCCCTGCCAATGCAAGTCCCTTGCGCTGGCCCAGGAAGATCACAACCCTCCCTCCCCAAATCAGCGCAGAGGCTGGATGCAGCCTTCACAGGCTGGCATGCATCCCTGAGCCGGCCCAGACAACTCCCGAGGAGGCTCAAATGTGCTTTACGGGACTTGCATCAGGCTAACGGGGATTGCGCCCTTAGAAATAGATCTCCTGGTGAGAAAGAGCTCAAGCATGCAATTGGCAGTGTATTCTTGAAAAATGTGGAGCTGGAGAGCCTGGTGACTCAAAGACAATACAGAAGAAAAATGGTGCTTGCTGGGTCATGTTACATGCCACGCCTTCCCCTGCAAATATATCTTCCACGGCAGGGGTAGGCAACCAACATCCTGAGGACCAGATCCTGCCCAGCACTTGAGATCATCCAGCCCATAGTCCCAAAAAGATATATCAACCCAGCCAGTGGTGGTCCTAAAAAAGATTTAAAGTTTGTAATTTTGTCTCTGTAAGGCTTACAGTGCAAGAAGAGCAAGGGCAGAAGCTCCCTTTGAGCATCATTCTCTGCCTGGGCATGCTTCTCTCTGCACTGCACTCTCTCCCTGCCCATCTACGCCTTAATCGGGAGGTTTGTGCATGCCTATTGAACATGCTCGTGTTCTTACTGTTGATTGACCCCTCTGACTCCTACATGGAAGAAGGTTGCCGACCCCTTCTTAAGGGCTATACCCCTGCTAACTGGGTAAGAGGCACTCTTTCAAGTGGGTGCTCCTCTTTTTAGCAGGGGGAGAGTAGCTAGCCCACCTCACCCCAGCAGTGTCTTTTCTAGTGGCTGTCTGCTGGTGTTCTTTTGCATCTTTTTAGATTGTGAGCCCTTTTGGGACAGGGAGCCATGAGTTGTTTGATTTTTCTCTGTAAACCGCTTTGTGGACTTTTTGTTGAAAAGTGGTATATAAATACTGTTGATTTGCATGGATGGATGCATCCAAAAGCCTGAGATTTCTGAGGTAGAGACTGATACCAGAAGGCAGGGCCTAAGGATGGCACACAAGATTGCCAACCCTGCAGTGCAGGGGAGGAAACTAATACAGGAGTAAAGGCATAAAGAGGAGGAATTCAGCAACAAAGAGGGGCTTTTTCTGTCCTTCATTGTATCTGCCCAGTGGCAGCCAAAAAGTGGCCCAAGATTAACCTTTGCTGTCTGTAGGCTTAAGAAAAAAGCTGGCAGAGAAACTGGCAGCTCTGCTGCCTGGTGCTTGGGCTATCAAGCAGCAATGGTAATTAAACACTGTGGAAGTGAGAGAGTGGTTTATGCCTGATGTTGGACAGGCAGGTCTCTTGGCCTTCAAGGGAAAGAGAACATGACCAGTCTTTGGCTCAGGGCCTCCAGGGAATGTGTAGCCAGCCCTACAGGAGATTGTTTCAACATGAGGTGGAATGGAGAATGTGCAATGCTTTCAAAACCTTCCAGTTTGGAAGACAACAGACATAGGAGAGGCTTGTGCCAGGATGGGTTGTTATGGAAATCACTACAGTATCAAAGCATTTCCTTTAGAAGAAAAAAAAAGGGGGGGGGGAGGATCTGCTGCAGTAAAAGAGTTTAATGTCGCCCATATGTTCCCCATGATGTGAACAGATCCAGACAACCTTCTTAAACTGAAACATGACTAGCAAATTCTGATTGCCAACTTTTTTGCCCAAGGGAAAAAAAATAGAGTCACCACTTGACTACAAGCCCGCCCCCCCTCAAGCTATTTCAGCTTATAGAGAAGTTGTAAAACTCCAAAATTTTGGCGGCTGGAATGAAAAGCATCTGCTGAATCATAACCATAAAGATGCCACAAATCTGACGGCTGTAATGAAATTACACTTCTCAAGGAACACGGGGCATGCAGTAGATTTCTTTTTGCAAAAATAAAACTCTCAAGGAGCCAACTGCTGCATGTCTGTCACGCCAAGGGGTGCGTTATAAGTCAGACCAGCGCATGTACTGCTTATCATCACTGCTGCGGAAAGAGAAAAGCAGAGCGCCATGTGAAACTGATTTATCGGAGGCATTAATGTGGTATTTATTGTAAACAAGAGATGGCTACAATTTACTCTCCAGGCTGAGTGATCGCTTCAGTTTTCCTGATCTCTGTCTTTTTATGAAATGCCACAGGAACACCATTGTCTCATTTACCACAAACAAACCACAGGAGCTTCCCGTGTATTGATGCAAAATAAAGCTCAGCTGGTTAAAAGGGAGAAAGGAATACAAAGCATGCGTTACTGCCGCATCCTTGAGGACCGGGGAGATGTTCTGCAATTCTCCTCTGGTCAAAAACACAAAAATTAACTCCATCTTTTCAAATTATTACAAACACTGATGGAGGAGCACTCCTTTGCACTGTGCTTGAACTGTGATGACTCGTGCTTATGGAGACAATATCAAAAGCTTGATTTTTTTTGTGCCTCAATTAGGCATTGCCATATGATCGTTCTCTGTTTAGCACTGTTGTAATAACCAATAGTTCTGTGATTCTGATCATTTCATGTACTGTAGCAGTGATTCCATATTCATGCAGTAGTGATTTGGAGAATCAATGTCTTTTTGTGTGTGGGATTGTGGATTCTTAGCCTAGCATATTAGCTAAAAGGATGAAGGTGCAACTAGACATGAGCGTGCCAAGATCCAACCCACATTCTGCCAATTCCCTAACAAGCTGCTGCTGAGGGCATTAAAGCACATGATGGGCTGACCCCATCCCCGGCTGTTTTTGCCACAATCACTTTGGCCAAGACCCAGGTCTGAAGGGAGGAAGCACAAAAGGAAGCCCCTCCTTGCCTGTCCACACTGCAGCCCCAATCCATCACTTTATATGGCAAAAGGCCAAGAAGGTCCGTGGTTAACAGCCAGGCAGGATATGCACCAGTGTGTGGTTATAGGTGGGTGGTTAATCTTGTGCAGCACTGCACAGAGCCACAATCTGGATTGGGGCCATGGTGTAGAGGTGGAGAGTGTTTACCTCTGTACTGTTTTCCTGCTGAAAACCACTTTAACTCAAACCAATGCTGTCTAATCCAGAAAGTGCCACTGTAGCAAATGTTTCATAATGGTCAGTAGATGTTTCATCATAGGTGTCTCTGGGTGCAGATTGCGCAAAACCACCAGTGCCTGGCAAAAGTGACCTCAAGCTAACGAGTGGTGATGATGCAAGGTGTGTAAGTGGGAAGAAAACAGCAATTTGTAGTCTTGGATGAAGAGACAGACAGGATATGAGAGAGATGAAGACTAGAACGCACCCTGGGGTGCCTTGTAGGATTGCATATGCTCTTCACCTGCACCCAATACTCATCTTGAATATTTGTAAATAAACCAAAAATTACAAAGACACTATAACCTTCTAGTGCAGTGGTGTAGCACCAGGACACACTGTTTTTAGAATGAGAATCTCTCAGGAGCCATCAGAAGTGATGTCATGATTGGAAGTGACATCATCAAGCAGGAACATTTTTCATAATCCTAGGCTGCAATCCTACCCACACTTGCCCAGGAAGTCCCATTGACTATCATTGTTAAAAGACTATACATAGTAGCTTGTTAAAAGTACAGGTCTGTAACATTTCCCCAAATGCAGTCACATACCACGGTAGCATCAAGTCTAATATATTAAAAATAAAATACTGAAATGAATGGGGACCCACCTGACATTGACGTGCGACCCACCTGGTGGGTCCCAACTCACAGTCTGAGAAACACTGTTCTAGTGGTCTTTAAGGATGCCAAACCCAGGTAATGCTGTCCCTAGAACTTCTGACTACTTGGGAAGCATGTAATAATAGGAGGAGGAAGGAGAGAAGAAGGAAAGAACAGAAAGTGAGCAGCAAACTCAAGTCCCCACTTTCATCACACCTCTGCCATTAATTCAAGAAGTGGCCTTAGGAAAAGCACTATTCTCTCAGTCTGTCCTCCAGGAGTCACTATCATCATCATCATCATCATCATCATCATCATCATCAATGTCCCATCTTGCAGTGTTGTCATAAAGATTACTCAGACTCTGAAGTACCACATAAATGCAAAGAGTTTATTATTATAGGGAGTTAGCAAGTGCTTCATTTCCATGCAGCACAATCCTACACATTACACACACATCCTACACACACTCAGAAGTAAGTCCCACTGAACTTACTCCCAGGTATATAGGGTATACCTTACTCTCAGGTATATAGGGTTGCAGCCAGTTTAAATCTTAAGGTAAACCTTTAAAAACCTTTAAATGTTTGTCTTTTTAAAGAACATTTCTGAATTTGCATACATGCACACACACAGGGTTCTTTGCATTGCCCTTTTGGGCAAAGAGGTCAAATGCAGTGGTATGGAGCTCAAAAAAAAATGTCAAAGAAGCCCAGGACTGTGTTTACCCTGGGATTCCACAGAAATGTTGAAAAGCCACCACAGTTGACGTGAGCAGCTCCATTCAGCATCCTGAGAATCTCGGCATTGTGTTTTGTTGCTGTTTTAGACTCTTTCACATCCACTTCTAGCCCTTGTGGCTGTGAAGACAGGACTGCAGCTTTAGCCTATATATGCTCTCTTGGGAATAAGCCTTGTTGAACACAGTGGGATTTACTTTAGAGAAAATATGCATAGGATTGTGCTGTAAATAAAGTGTGTGTATGCCAAAATACAAAGCAAGAGTGGGGATCAGTAGGATGAACAACGGTTAGGGGACGGGGCTCCAGTGACTGGATAGCTCATCGCCCCTCTCTGTGACTAGCAGAAGCAGAATAAAAGTATGTCAGCAAAGGAAATCTATGCAAATGTATGCATATATGGTACACCGGAAATATATGCATGTTTGTGCAAATACATGAAGTGTTCTTCATTTATAAAGGTTACAGAATGTTTTGATGTGGAATGCGATGAGCTATCAGATATTTTTATGTGGAATTTGGGTTACAACATTTTTTAGTTTACCAGCCCCAAAGAAGCCTTTCTTAGACAAAATGGAGGGTGTAGGAATGGGCCATTCTCATCTTGTCCCATTTCTCCCCAGGGCCAAAATCATTTGGTGGCCCACCACACTGATGCTGGCTCCAATCTGCTACAGTGCAGATGGCGCTGCGGGGATGTGCATTTCAATGTGCCTCTGTGTGTGGACAAGCAGCTGCCTTTCCCACTCCTTGTGTGGCCTCCATGTGTAGTGGAACAAAGAAGATGTCTGAGGCATGAATAAGGTTAGCATTTCACATTTGCTTTGTGCAGGTGTAAACAGCTCTTCGATAGGCTGGACAATAGTGGGGAATCAGGCTTAGGGTGTTTATTTTAGCTGCTATTGCAGAGAATTAATCATGTGTAATGGCATTTGTAGCTATTGTATTTCAGTGGTCGACTGCTCTGTGATAACAGCTAAAATAAACATCTTACAAGCAGACTGCCAAAGAAATCTTCTGAATTAAAAGCACTCAACAAATCATTTCATTAGCCGATGCTTTGGTAGCTAACTAAATGTGGATACATATCACACAACCACTCGAGGCAAAATTTACAGTAGCTGCATTACTCGAGGCAATCAAAATATTGATTGGACCATAAAGCCATAAGGGTGGAACCAATGGTGCAGTTTTGGAAAACAAGGATCAGGACTTCTGGCAACCTCTGGACTTGGACATGAAGCAAAAACAATTCAGAAAATTATTCCTGTGTTCAGGATTGATAATCTGGAGGAAGGCTGGGGAAGTCAAGCTGGCAGGCTGGCCAGCTACAGGCAGGCAGACAAAAAGTGCCTTGGACTGAGGGGCCACCAGGTTGGTATCAGAAACCAGATGGAACCCTTGTCACACCCAGTAGCTACCATGCCACCCTCTGGCCATCTGCTGGGATGATGCTGTGGTGCAGCCAAGTGCAGATCCATCCTATAGAACAGTGTTTCTCAAACTGTGGGTTGGGACCTGCTAAGTGGGTCATGAGCCAATTCCAGGTGGGCCCCCATTCATTTCAGTATTTTATTTTTAATATAGTAGACTTGATGCTACCATGGTATGTGATTGCATCTGGGGGAATGTTACAGATCTGTACATTTTACAGGATACTATGTATATATGTTTAACAATGATAGTAAATGGAACTTACTCCTGGGTAAGTGTGGGTAGGATTGCAGCCTAGGATTATGAAAATGTTTCCTGCTTGATGACGTCACTTCCGGTCATTACACCACTTCTGGTGGGCCCTGACAGACGCTCATTCTAAAAAGTGGGTTCCAGTGCTAAAAGGTTGAGAACCACTGCTCTAGAAAGCTACCACTGTGGTTGTAGTGGTGCCTCCGTTGAATTAGGTGTATTTCATTCCATGTCCACCCAAAGACAGACAAACATTTACATTGAACTTAGAAGTGTCTCCCTTACAACTAAACAAGTTTACCTGTGCACTTTTCAAATGAATTCTGTCCACCCACTCTCCGTGTCGTGCTGTAATCAAGACCTTCTGAAGGATTAGCATTCATCTTCTAGCTGAATGTTTCCAGAGGGAAAACAGCCATTTAGACCAGGCATGCTCAGGTTCAGAGCTGAAGGGCCACTATGATATGATGAGGCAAACAATTGATGGACAGCTCCTCAAGTCCTTGGAGAGCCTCACGGCTGGCAACCCAGCCACCAATGCACTTCCTTCAGAGAAGGAGACGCCCTTCTTGTGCCCAGTCCTCCAGCTAAAAGCTAAGAGCATTCATCGAACACTCAGGAGGACAGAGCTGTTTCAGCTCAGTGCTCTGACATGGAGTGCAGGGCTAAACGACAGTGCCTGCTAGATCCACGAATGAGACTTGGCAAATGCCCATAGTAGACGATGACATGTGAGGAACCTGACTCTTTTTAGGGGCATGTGTGGCCCAGTAGCTTTTTTTGTGATCTGCTGCTGCTTACATGAAGAAAGTGCACTGTTCACATCCCTTGAGCAGTGGGTTCCCATTTGAATTCCATTTGCACTTTAGTTCCCAGTTGCTTTTTGGTTTCTGCCTGCCTTGAGACCCTCCAGTGACTTGGAGAGCTGACTCTTCATCCAGACTGGTTGGGGGACAGGATGTTGGGGAGAGGTTGAAGGAGAGCCAGGATAGTCCTGGTCCTGGTGTTGGACATAGACCTGGCAGATCCAGCTTCAAATCCCCACTCAGCCACAAAGCTTCCAGGGTGATCTTGGGCCAGTCACTATCTCTCAGCCTCACCTCACCTACTTCTCAGGGTTGTTGTGAGGATAAAAAAGAGGGAAGGAACCATGTACACCTGTGAAAAATAAATAAAAGTAAAATAAATATGGTGATGGCATCTGCTTTAAAAGGGGGATGGACAAATTTCTGGAGGAAAAGTCCATCACTGGTTACAAGCCATGATGTGTATGTGCAACCTCCTGATTTTAGAAATGGGCAATGTCAGAATGCCAGATGCAAGGGAGGGCACCAGGATGCAGGCCTCTTGTTGTCTTGTGTGCTCCCTGGGGCATTTGGTGGGCCACTGTGAGATACAGCAAGCTGGACTAGAAGGGCCTATGGCCTGATCCAGCAGGGCCATTCTTATGTTCTTAAATAAGAGCTCTCATGTGGAAATCTCCTTTTCTTCCCTAAATGACAGTACTCTCTGTACACTGAGGCTGGTTTAAGAATCAGTGTGTCACATCCTCCACTCTATCCAAAGCCTTTGGTCATGTATCACACATCACATCCACCCAATGTGCACTGGAGACCCATGGTTGTCTAGTTTCTCCAGAGAACATTGACTGAAAGCTGCCTGGATCCCTGCTGGGTTTAGCTCACACCTAGTCATTGGTCTAGAGGACATTTGAATGTCTGCTAACTTCACACCAGCCTATAAGAGCCTGGGGAACTAACTAGTCTCCCCAAAATGGCATACAAAGAAGCCACTAAGTTGCAAGACGCAAGCCAAGCCATCATGAAAGTTGCGATACTGTCCATCTAGGACAGAGTTAATTCCTAAGAAGAAATATGTCCTGGTGCAAGGAGGATACCGACTGTGATTTCTTTCAATCAAGCAAACTTTTAGGTTAGAATCTATTTTTGCTTTATTTTGAATTGTGCCCCTTGGTCTTGAATACTATATAGAATTTGACTGTTTTTTCCTTCATCTAAGTTTTTATGTGCAATTAGAAATGATTAGTTCTTTAACCTAAAGAGCCATTGCCCTCTCCATAGCTTTTCTTAGCCATGACACTACCCAGAGTAGGCCAGAGTGTATTGTGTCATTGTGTGGGGATGTATGGGTGACAGAGGGAGAGAAGTAAAGCAGGGAGGTTGATGAAGACACTCCCTGCTCCGTCTCAGTCCTCAGGTAGCTCAGCAAGAGAGGCCGTTGTTGTTAACTTGCTGGGGAGAAGCCCAGATTCACAGAGGTGACTGTGGCTCTACTCAGCACTCCCCTGGAGATTGCCACAGAGGATAATTTGCACCACTGCACTTTATGAAGCTAAGTGCGCATACACAATGGGGTGAAGGGAATATTGAAAAATAAATATGCATAATATCAGGAGAAAATGAAAGCACGGCCTGTTAAGAAGTGGGCAGGAGGAACAGAGATGAAGACAGTTAAATGAGATGTAAAATGGAAGGAGTGTTGGTGCACGTGCAATTTCTGCACAGTGAAAAAACTGTGCTTTGCGCAGTGGCGTAGCTAATGGTCATGTAGCCTGGTGCCAAGCTCAAAATGTTGCCCTGGAAGTAACGTCACAATCGGAAGTGACATCACATCCGGGCTTTTAAAAAAGTGAAAACTGGGAGGAACCCACCTGCTCCCCCCAGCAGCTCACCACCCACTTGCTATGCTGCCTCAGTGGCATAGCTAAGACATCTATCTGCTACCTGGGGTCAAAGAAGATTTGTAGCATTTCCCAGACAAAATCAGATTTAATTAAATAAATGAAAAGTGTATCGCTGATTGGTTCAACCCACTGTGCTGGGGTGAAGAGGGATGGTTATTCTCCCCTTGCTAAATATATAAGAGGGGCAGCACTTGAAAAAGTGCCTTTTTACCTAGTTAGCAGGGGTAACTGTATTATAATACATGGAAATGAGAGCTGATTCATATTAACTCCTTATTGGTTTCGTGCTTTATCATGATAACATGACAATTACATAATAACATGTCATTGGCCCCCAGAACAATCCATCTCATAGGTCAGTTTTGAGTTCCATAAGGCAGTTGTGTTTTCATTTTCTGATTAATTGGCCATAACTTTTGATAGAATACAGATATTCCAATGCAGTTTGTTTCATTCATTCTGCATTAAATTACCTTTCCAATGATTAAATTACCTTTCCAATACATATCAAGATTTTCACAATTTTGGCCACTACTATCAAGCTCAGCTTGTCACCCCCCTAAAGCTTGATGCCCGGTGCAACTGCTACCCCCTGCACCCCCTTAGCTACGCCACTAGCTTTGCGACTGCTTGAACAACATACGCCTGGCAGTTGATATTTGCAGCTCACAACTTCAGTCTCCTTGCTTAGAAATTCCAGCTTTCCTTGGAGTCTTCTGTTTCAGTCTCCCTAATGCTTGGTTCCCTCTGATGCTCCCAGGATCTTGTCCCATTTTGCTGCAACCCACGTTTCAGCTTCTGAGCTGCTCTTTGCTTACTCCCAGCCAATACTGGCCCTGCTGCTCCATTTCCTCAGCTGGATGCAGACTTTGCTCCTGCCACCACACGCATTGGCCCTGAATCCAGAATGAGTTGCTGCCAGACCTGGTTCCAGGAAAGGATCACCCGCAGAACTGGCTGGGCCTGACAAGCTGTAACCAAGGTGACAGAACCTTTCTTCCAAGCTCCCTTGTTTTGACTAACAAACACAAGAACTTGCTTACCATACATTATTGCCAAGCAGTTTCTAGGCCATTTCTAATGCACATTGCTACACTTTCATTTTTATAATGCGACTTCCATCTTTGCTGGTTTTCTTTGAAAAGCTCTACATGTTTGTCTTACTCAGTTTTTCAAGAAATTCAGGATGTCTTTTCCAATGAGGATCACATTCCACTTCTGCAGCAATGTGTCTCCCTTGCTGAAACAATGAAGTAGGAGAAAATGACTTGGTTCAAGAAGAAAGTCAGGGAGGTTGCAAGCTGTGGAAAAGAAATATGAGTTGGCCCAAACCAATACACCTAATTGTAATAAGTGTAGTTTCCTTGTGTATAGTCGGTTGTGTCCAGAGCCAGTGCCAAGTTATTTTGCAACCTAGGCAAGGCTAACTACTTGCACACACACACCCCAAAATTGCAGTACTGAGCTCCAGATGATCATATTTTATCAGTCATAGCTCACTAGAAAAATGAATAAGTTTTCTAAGTAAGATTAAGATGTGACTGTAAGATTAAAAATCAAGGGCACACATTGTCAAGGCACTCTCTCTCTCTATCTGTGTGTGTGTGAATGTAATGTAACCTCCAGTGGTTACGGTCTATTTATTTCACGTATCCATAAAAACAATTCTAATATATGAACTGCCTTCAACAATGACAAAATTCTTCAAAATATGTAATAAAGGTAAAATATTAGAAATCTGTAAGATAACAAAAGTGACACAAAAATTGCACAAACACACCGTTACTCAATGACAACATGACAAAACGCATCCAGTAACATAAAAAAGAGTATAGAAACTTTTCATAAGACTTTAGAATTAATTATATTCCATAGCAATTTATCTTAAATTAAAAAATATAAATGGTCAGTTGCAGTTTTTACCTGGGTTAAAAAAAAAACAACTAATCTGTATAAAACTGTGCCCCTCAAAGGTCAGTACTGTGCCCCTCTCATGTCTGCGCCCTAGCCACCTGCCTAGTTGGCCTAATGATAGCACTGGTCATGGTTGCATCCAAAGTTTTTGAGCCATGAATGGAAAGGAAACACCACAGTTCAACAGCAGAACACTTTATTTATATCCAGAAGATATTTCAGATATAGGGAAGATGTCAGTTTCAGTCCCTAGCATCTCCAGGTAAGGTTAGGGAAGAACTTTCTCTTTTTTTAAAATTTATTTTTTATTATTTTCCAAAATAAAAACAAACAACAAATATAAACAAACACATAACAAACACAAACTCAATACACAACACACACACACACACACACACACACAAAACAAAAACACACCGTTGGAGGTTGCAGGCAATCATATATCAATATATCTAATCGGGAAGATCATTCTCTATCTGATACTGTGGAGAAATCATGGACATCGTCAGGGTGGGCAACCCTGAACCCTGATCTCATTCAGTATAGGGTTGCATCATATCTTCTGCTAGCACAGGGATTCAATCCAGTATTGCAGAGAGCTTGCTTGGTACATTACATAGGCTTTCAAACTACAAGTAAGGGCCCTCCTTTATAAGTTCTGGTTAGGCACTGGAAAACTTGGATGTACAGTGAATTGTCTTATAAAGGGGAATTTTTTCCTTATAGGAAATAGGTTGTAAATAGGGGTGACCAGGGATTAGCAGCTAAGTAGTGTCTGCGCAGCAAATCCAAATATCCACAGAAGGCAGGTTACAAAGGCTGCAATTCTATGCACTTTCCTGGCAGTATGTTCTATTGTACTCAGTGGGACGTACTTCCAAGTAAACATGCACTGGATTGCACTGGAAGACACTCTCCCTCTTGCTCACAGGGTGGAGGGAGGAAGGAAAAAGAAGAGCACACAGGCACAGAAATGGTAAAGTAATTAATAGTAAGAAATATTCAGCATTGTTCCTTTAAAAGTTTGGAGAGGAACCCAGAGAACCCACTCCCACTATGGGAGCAAAATCCAAGTATGTCACTTAAAAAGCTCCAAGGAGAAAGAAGAGCCTGCATGAGGCAAAGAAAACCAGCGCAGGAAATTTTAATATCCAGCTCTTCAAAAAGTGAAGGAATTAAATGTGTGGTAATGTAGAATGGAAAGACTTATAATGGGGACTTCCTAAACGGTATGGGGTACAAGATGGATTTGAGCTGACTGCATGCATGTGATGGGCAACCAATCCTAACCTGCGCTGGAATAGATAGGCCAATTACATTTAAAGCTCTCTGCTGTCTAGAACCAGGGCGTCTTAGGAATCAGAGCCTCCTGTGCCAGCCTGCTGAAGGACTTCGCTCTACATCTGACACCCTCCTCTCTGCCCCCTTCTCTGCCTCTTTAGGTGAAGCAGGTGGATACAAGGAAGGTCTGTTCCACTGCAGCGTCTGAAATGCACAACAGAACAGCTTCCTCTTTATTGACTAACCCTGAAAATAGTCCTATTCCAGAAGACAGTCCTATTGTAGTTATTTATCACTGTGACTTCATTTTACTACTATGATCCTATTCCACTGCTCCTTTGAAACTTTGAGTTGATTAATATCTCTCTCTCTCTCTCTCTCTCTCTGTGCACGCGCGCACAATCTTTTAGATAATTTCAGTTTTTAAGGGTTGTAATCCACTTTGTGTAAATACTGAAACACAGAACAGTGGAATATGGGTCTCTGTCTCTATCACAATTGATTGGGCAGTTGGTCATCCCCACCGACAGACAGATCAATATGATCTTTTATGGGAAAGTCAGACATGCCTAAGAGGGGCTGCTGAGCCTTCTCAGTCAGCCTGGGGTGAAAGGGAGCTGCTTGAGAACCACTCGTGAGCTCCCTCTGCTGTCGGTCAGTTTGAGCTAGAGTTGATGGGGAAATCTTAGTCAGGAAAACCCTAAACAAGGCTGTGAGTCCTTAGGCCCCACTAAATGCCATTCAGGGCATAGCCAAGGGAGAGAGCACACTAAATCCAGCTTGCCCTGGAATCACTGGTTTGACAAAGAGTTAATGTTTTTAGTAATATGCAAGATCCTCCTGCTGTCATCCAATACAATACTAGCCTTCTAGAAAGGCTGCAAACCATCCTGCTTCTAGGGTGAAGAAGCCTGGTTTAAGCTCCTTCCACCTGTATTGGTCTAAGCCAGGGGTGTCCAAAGTTTTTGGCAAGAGGGCCACATCATCTCTCTGATGCTGTATCAGGGGCCAGGGAAAAAAAGAATTGATTTACATTTAAAATTTGAATAAATTTACATAAATGAATATATTAAAGATGAACTTATATGATTGAATGAAGGTCTTGCAATAGCTCAAGGCCTATAAAAGGCCTTGCACAAAGCAAGGCTGGCCTTTCCTTTGCTGCCACTACTGCATCACAGACATGAAACAACAAGCAGTGGAGGGAGCCCTCAACCCACAGCTCACGTGAGAGGTCAAACAGTCGCCCTCACGCTGAGAGCAGTTGCGTCAGGCCAGTGTGGGCTTCAACAAATCTCCAGAGGGCCAGAGGCTCATTGGAGACTAGGGGCTCCCTAAGGGCCGCAAGTGGCCCTACGGCCAGGATTTGGGCACCCCTGTTCTAAGCAAAGCACACACTCTGCACTGGTCTGGGGAAGAGGAGGAGGTGCAGCGGTGGTGTAAAAGAGACCAGAAGACAGCATAGGGCAACAGGATTTGAGGAATTCTCCAACTCTTTGCTTGGACAGATGTTAGACCACCGCACTTCAGTCTCCAACCATCTGAAAGACTTTTTGGCTGCTATTGAGAGACTGTTTTGGCTGTGGCTCATCATATAATTAATTTACTACCCCGCTTGTTTGATACATATGGATATATTACCAGGCCACTAATCTCATAGAGCCAAAGAGTAGAACACAGGCACGTTAAATGTCTATCCAGGCTGTACATTTGTTACATGTGGTAAACACGCAAGTAGGATTGGTCCAAGACCTCCTGGCATCAGAGATAGCATGCCAAATGTTGCCTCCCTATTAACGGGTGATTTGCCACCCTCTGCTTTTCTCACTCCTTGGGCTGGAAAAAGAAGTGTCAAGGATAGAAATACCTTGTCTGAAAATAGGAATGTGACTTCAGAAACCTCACAACTATATTCCCCAATATTGTACCAACCCATACTATGGTCACCGACTTCTCCCCTGCACTATCAGGATATCTTAAAAGTATATTATATCTGTGACCTTCACACCAGGCGCAGTCATCACAAGCACCTATCTCTCTGTGTTCTTATTTATCACAGTGATAAGTGTGCTCATGGTACCAACTATCAGGAGCCCTCTTGCTCCCAGAGGCATATTCTCAACACAAGAGGGGGTCAGTTCATCACCCAAGAAATGAGTCACTTCTAAGGGATCATTTTCCTCTTTGTCCTTCTGGTCCATAATAGCAATCATCGTGAATGGACGATGGAGGCCTCTACTAGAACTCTAGAAAGTTTTGTCTTCTGACCTCACTCCTCCAACACAAACGTGTTCCTCAATGTACTCAAAAGAATGACCGTACAGCGCTCACTGTAGCAAGCACACAGTTGGGGAGGGGGGCTGGGCTCAAAAAGATTTTTTAAAAGTATTTTTCTGGGTACATCTGTTGTGTGTACAAAGCAAGATGGCACGGAGAACGCTTGTATCCATCCGCGACAAGCAGCTTGCCCATGCAGGAAAGCACATTGTGTTTGTCATCATGTATGAAAGTGGCCCAGGCATTTTCTCTGCACCTTCATGTGCTATCCATATGTGCTACCCACTGATCCTCGCATCTGTGCCAACCCCCTTTGTGTCTCTAGACTTGGGAAGGCTGCAAAGACTAGACTCCAGTGCAAAGCACTGGGGTGATGCTCAAGTCTCCTCTGGATAGATCCGTGATGAATCATTCTCACGTGCAAACATGGGTTATGACCCATGATGAAGCAATGGGTGCATGGGTGAAAAGCTGAAAGGACTAATGAGACCCAGAGCCCACTTTGGAATTCAGGCTGAGTGTTGCTATCCAGAAATCTGTGGGCCACCATCTCCCCCTCCCCATGCAAAGGTTCCTGCCTTTGCACAGTGCTGGAAACGGTCCACACGCAAGGCAAGCACCATCTTTTGGGGGCTGCTGCTGAGCAGGCCTCTGGGAGGGGGATGATGACGCACCCTCTTGGTATTAGAACACATCGCCTTCTATTTATAGGCGCTCCAGCAACCGCAGAACACACTCTGTCTCTTTCTCTGCTCTCTCTCTCTGTCTGTAGTTGCTCAGTGCAGGGGGGGTGGAAGGGGAGCACAGTCAATAAGCCTCTTTCCCTCTAAGGCACAGGAAGAATCCTGGCACAGGGCACAATGGGAAATCCAGAACGGCCTCCTCTGAATTCTACCTTTCCATGTGTCTCCTATAGATTAAAAGATAGGCTGCCTCAATCATTCTCCTGCAAAATCAACTCATATTGGCTCTTCCTGCTCAGTTCCACCTTGCTGTTTTATCTGATCCTTGCAGTGAGTCACAATACTCATGTTCAAACACACTGGGCACAATCCTAACCAGGACTACTCAGAAGTAAGTCCAAATGGGCTCAATGGGATTTACTCCCAGGAAAGTGAGGTTAGGTTTGCAGCCACTTTCACTGATCTCGCTCATAGCAACAACACCAAGATGTCCTTTTGTTCCTGCTAACCTTTATTTCCTCCTGCCTCTCCAGTTTTCCCCATTGTCTCTTCCCCTCATTTTCCTGTTTGTCCCCGACCATTGACCCCTCCGCTTCCACGATCTGTGAGGCAGCTTCATTCCTTATGATTTATTACCTCTTCATACAAATCCATGCCTTCCTTTTTCCAGTTGCAGCCTCACACTGGTTCCTTTAGCTGAATCTCTAGGCATTCAAATCCCCCCCCCCCCCGCAGTTAAAATCAGTTTGTAGCACATGTGTTTGGTTGGTTAAAACTCACAATTGAAATTGCAAATGCAAAAGCAGAAGAATGTGTGTTTAACAAAACATAACAAAAACTTATGTTTTATATTTTAAACCATACTTAAACCAAAACCATATTTTGGACTCCTGTTTTTTGGAACAAAAATGAGTTTAGAAGTATCAAATGTGGCTCCTCTTCACAACAGCAAACTTTGGCCACCAAATTATGTCTTCTGATAGAGCAGAATGATCTCAAATCTATCTGAAATTTGACCCTTTCAAATACATCTAATTCATCTTTCAAACAGCTAATTCTGAAATGAGAGTGCCTAGGGTTCAAGCTCATCTTTGATCCTCTGACTCTAAGATAGGTGTGGGCTGGCTGGTTGTGGAGACAAAGTGGTAAGAAGAACTCTGTACATGCTCGGAAAGCCTGACCTCTTTTTATACAAATTTATTTCAGTTATTCCGCAGAGCCCTGGCATTCAAAACATGTTCTGAAATGAAGCCCTGCACCTGGGAATGGGGATTAGTTGGAACAGCAGCTATTTACACTCTTCACCTTTCCCTGAAACAGCATCTATTGACTTAGAAGCCAGAAACTGTGACACATGCTATTCCCACATAGGAAACAGATTTTACAGTGAGTGGTGGAGATCAAAACACCACGTTACCTGTGAAGTTGGTACCACAACAGCTATGTAAATCCAACACATTGGACCCATCTAATTGATTAAAGGGTCTACTATATACCTGTGCATGTAACTATCTCCACACACACCCACATCCAGGATTCAAAATACTATTTAAAAATCAAGTATCTATCTACCCACTCACACTCTCCCACAATTTTCATACATTTGTTGTGTTCTCTATGTCATGATCCAAAGTAACAATGGGATACCCACTGAAAGCCCAAGTTAGCATACCCAAACACCCAAAAAGGTATGTGTAAGTGCATCCCAGTTAAAGAAGGTTGCGTCAGTAACAAAAACTATTCTACTTTAGTTAATTTATAAGGAATGTTGCCAGTTCAGTTTGAGGGCCTCACATCACTGCAACTCTATGCTTTTCAGTAGAACCAGTTCTGAGTCAGCTGCCAGCCATTAAGCACAGAGAATTTAAGTGAGCTACATGTATGTGTGGACCAAGTTCTCTTCAGATGTTCTGTAACCATGGGGATATCATGGATGGTTACAAAACATCCAGGAGCATGCCAGGACACTTTATAGCCCCATCCCTCATCAACCAGGTTTATATCATTTGTTTCCACAAATACTTTACCCAGGGAGAGATATTTCCTGTGGACAGGGATGCTGGTGCCCAAGTCAGATTCAGGTGTTCCCTCTACCTGGGTTCAGGGGAACCTTCCAGAGTTTCAGTTAGGGGATAAAAAACTTCATTCAGCATTTGTTGCTGCAGAGGAAGAGCAAGGGACAGGGTTAAGCGGCATGACATCAGCAGGGGTGTGGCTAACATGCTTGTCACCTCAGAGTCTTTCATGCATTCAGAGAAAGGGCTCCAGTGATCCATATCAGAGGTAGGATCTCTCCTCAACTGTTACCCTGCATATGCCTGATCTCATCTGATCTCGGAAGCTAAGCAGGGTCAGGCCTGGTTAGCACTTGGATGGGAGACTGCCTGGGAATATCAGGTGCTGTAGGCTTATACCATAGTCTTTCGAGACTGAAGGTTGCCAACCAAACAAACAAAGTTTATCTATGCAGACATTGTTATCTAGACAGCAGCAGCATAATGGGTAGATAGGTGGTGCTGGGGAGCACAGAGACAGGAGCAGGGCTTGTCACCATGTTCCCTATGTAGTGAAGCCATGAAAGCTGTCCAAAGCTTCATAATTTCTGAAGAGGACTCCAACCTCTGTTGTTCACCAACAATGAAGAAATAATCAGGAATGTTGAAAAGGGGTGCGTGTGAAAGGAGGCTTCTCTCTCCGCTTCGCACAACAGCAGGAGCCAGAAGAATGTCACATGTTTCCAGTACCTCCTATAAATATGAAATCAGTAAAAACAGTAATTAGTGAGAAACGTCATTAGGACATATCAAAAGTTATGTTTAGCTTTACAAACTGGTTCCATTTTGCCTGCAGTGATAAATGTCAATAAGAAGTGACAGGCGATTGTTAGCAAGGCGAGCTATATTCGGCTTGGATTGAAAGCATATAGAGATTTATAGTATATTGAATGTCAAAATGATAAACAGGTTTGTTATTTCTTTATATTTATTAAAAATGGTGGGTTTGATTTGTGAAAAGTTTGATGAAGTGTGATGATAGTAGTAAATCAGAAAATGGTATTAATTAAATGCAGGGCTTGTGGATTTGATGAAGGATAATGAGCATGTTATGAGAATGTGAGTAATAACATATGAGTCCACATTATTTGGGGCACAGCACAACATGAGATCTGTACTTCATGCAGCTGAGCTCACCCATTCTCTGCACGTACATCAGGGGTTCCAATCTGCAGGATTTATTCCCTACCTGTCCAACCACCGGTTGACTTGTGATAATTGTCGAACCAGCCTAGACTGTGAAATGCATTGACTCCTTCTTGCTGCCCATAGACAAGAGGAAAAAAAAACCCTGCTTTTTCCAGGACACTTCCCACTGGAAGCACAAACAACAGTGGTGGGTGTGGAAAAGATGGTTGGCAGATTGCTTAAGGCAGAACTATGTATTATTTCAAACACACACAAATCACAAATCCATGTTTGCTAAGGAATGCAGGGGCAAGAGAAGTTGCAGGGGAGAACAAGGAGACAGGAGGATAATGTTCAGTTTGTTCCATGCTGCTAGGTATCCCCTGCAAATGTCTTGGACTAAGGGGGACAAAATTTGTTAAAAATGGCCTGGGAGAGCATTTGCAGAGGATACTGCAGATACTTGCTGATAAGTTGATCTCACAGATAAGTCAAGGGCAGGGTTTGAGGCAAAAATCATGGAATGTTCTGTGACCCTTGCATAAGCTTGGGCGGGGGGTTAAATTATGGGGGTGTCTCACTATAGTTTTGTCTAATTTTACGCGAGGTCAGATCTCAAAATATAACCTACCAGTAATCGTTACCTAAGAACTGCATAGTCTCTAATTTATTAAAAATATGGTAAAAGATCATAAGATACATTTTTATTCATTAACTTTTAAAATTCTGGTCTTTTCAACCTTTTTGTAAACACTATCAGAGTAAGAGCACTGTAAACAACATACCAGTAGAACAGTGCTTCACAACCTGGGGTACATGTACCCCCAGGGGCACTTGACAGGACCTTTAGGGATACAGGTCCAACCTTGTTATACATGGATTTTTTTATACATGGATATGACTCAGCACGAATGGACACTGCAAATAAGAAGGAATGTGCTGATCCCTGGAGAAGAGGAAAACAATCCATCCCTTTAAAATCACTTTTTAAAAACTGCTTTTCTTACTGTTGTAGAGAGACAGTCATGCAAGCAATCATTCCATTCTTCAGCTGGCCAGGCAAAGGCAGGGGGTCCTTTGCATTTCTAAGTGCCTCTCTACAACAGTAAGAAAAGTTATTTTTAAACCACAATTGTAAAGGGGCACACTTTTCAATTTTTTTAAACTGCTTTTATTTAACACATTTTATGGTATCAGCAGGGAGTCCCAGAATCAAACCCCTGTGGATGTCAAGGCATGACCTTATTCCATGAGGAGCAACGGAGGGTCAAGAAACCTGGAAGTGGATCTTTAAATCCATTTTTCAACTGTATTTTTATCCACTGATTTTTTTTTTAATCCACCAGGGGTTCTGGAACGGAACTCCAGTGGAAAACAAGGGATGACCTGTACTCGAAAAAGAATTGAATAATGGCAGAAAAAGACAGGCAGTGCTTCAGAATGCCTTGCAGGGCCAGCAAGATAGGAAAGGAGGTAGCTAGTTGGCTGTGAAAGTCCTACCAATAGTTAGTTTTTGGTCATTAATTCATGTATGAATCAGTGATTGAAAGCCAGCCCAGTAAAAAA
Source organism: Tiliqua scincoides (assembly GCF_035046505.1). Classification (NCBI taxonomy): domain Eukaryota; kingdom Metazoa; phylum Chordata; class Lepidosauria; order Squamata; family Scincidae; genus Tiliqua; species Tiliqua scincoides. The sequence goes on along the minus strand of NC_089821.1, from coordinate 140,913,824 downwards.
GCTGAAACATAAGATGGAACATGATCAATCACCAAGAATTTCTCAGAACACTTCTGGTGCAAAACATTGCAAAGGCAGAGTCTTCAGTTCTTCAAACAAATTAAAAGAGAAAATAGTGTGAAGAATACATGAAGTACGGGTTTTCATATAGAGAAAATGAGGGCTTATATTATTAATATTAATTACAAACATTTAGCAGGGGTACAATTTATGGAAATGGGCTGCCAAGAGGTATAAAGTGAAGAAGGTTGGGAACCAAACCAAAATTAAGCATATTTAAATCCTTTTAACTTCCCCATTGATATCATTGGGACTTTGGCTAACCTTTTTTCCTTTGTAGTTCACATAATTGGTATTTATTTTCACCATTTTATACCACCCTTCCCACACAGAGCTCAGAGTGGCATATTTAGTTCCTCCCCTCCTTTTGTCTTCACAACAACCCTGTAAGTGAAGCTGAGAAATAATGATTGGTCCAAGGTCACCCAGGAAGCTTCATGGTTTAGCAGGGATTTGAATCTGGATCTTCCAGGACATGTCCAGCTCCCAAACCACTACAAAAATTAGTCACTATTTTGTACAATACTTTATTGGTGAGAATATCAATATGGAGAGAGTGTTACTACACATTATCATTTTTCTACTTTAACGTTCGATTTAATAGAGGCTTTCACAGTATTTTTCACATTTGTATACCACCATTCCTTTAAAGAGCTCAGCACAGTGAACATAACTGCTTTTATTTCAACATCACCCTGGGCTGTAGGTTAGGCTGAGGGAGAGTGACTGGCTCATGGTAATCAGTAAATAGCAAGGCTGAGCTGGTAGTTGAACCTGGGTCTTCCTGGTCTAAGTCCAACACGCTTAGGGCGCAATCCTAACCCCTTATGTCAGTGCTCTCCAGCACTGACATAAGGCAATGCAGTTCCGAGGTAAGGGAACAAACATTCCCTTACTTTGAAGAGGCCTCCGTGAGTGGCACCCAACTGCAGGATGCAGCACACGTCCCACTGGCACCGCTATGCCAGTGCTGGAAAGTACTGACATAAGGGGTTAGGATTGCGCCCTTAACCTCTACACCAGACTGGCTCTCATTGTTAAGTTTTAGCAGTTTATATGTAGGTTTTTGAATGAAAATTTCTGTCTGAAACCATGGACTGAATAGCAGTGTTAGTGTTTAATTAGTGTGGGCATGATCCAGCCAAGGCTAAGCCCTTTTAAATCCCACTGAGTTTAATGAAAGGATTATGCATGCAGTCTCCACTGAAACTGATGGAACTTGAAAGGGCTTAACTTTGATTGAATCACACTGGATGAAACTATTGCCCCCCCTTCCCAGCTGATACTTCTCCACCCTGTTTCTATTTTGCTCCTGGTCAAAGTATTCTGTGTTCTTGGGAGTCATCTGTGAGAATCATCAAATGATCAGGAAAAAAAAAATCTAAAAATTTCTCTAAATCCACTGATTTTTCTTTTAAATCAAGAATTCTTTAATGTCAACATTATCATTTAGTGTGAACATTTGAGCTACGTAGTCTACGAACTGCATAGTTAAGACACCAGGTCATTTATGTCACTCCCAGCATGTCACTTTTCTTGCTGTTGCATGTAGAGTTTGGAGGGCCTTTGCAGTTCCTCCATAGCTGGTTTTCAGGGTTCCTTAACAACTGCACCATTTAAAAAAAAACACAGAAGAGTGGCAGAAAACCAGGAAAAATACATAAGGAGGCAGGAGCAGAGCAACATGGCAGGTGTGCAGACTTTCACCCCAAATTACTGAGCTACAGTTCAATGTCAGTCAGAATCATGCACTACCCCATACCCATTAGGGCAGTGGTTCTCAAACTGGTGGGTTGCGCCCCACCAGTTCTTGTAACGTTTCCCCTGTCCCTTTAAGGGGCGGGGGAAGGGGAGGGAGGCAGGTGTGCTTTGGTTGGCAACCTTCAGTTCCGAAAGACTATGGTATAAGCCTATGGCACCCGGTATTCCCAGGTGGTCTCTCATCCAAGTACTAACCAGGCCTGACCCTGCTTAGCTTCCAAGATCAGACAAGATCAGGCATGTGCAGGGTAACAGTTGCTGCCCAGGGTTTGCGTTGCACTTACTTCAAGAAGGCAGGGCTGCAGCAGGCTGCAGGAGGTGCAAGGAGCCCTGCGCAGTGCTCCCAGACGCTTGGAACAGTCACTAAAAGGGGGTGCAAAGCACTTCCATTTTGCCCCACTTTTAGCGAACGTTCCAAGCCTCCGGGAGCGCTGTGCAGGGCTATGCAGGGTTCCCCGCACCTCCTGCAGCCCTGCCTTCTTGAAGAAAGTGCAAAGCACCCCCCCTCAGCGACATGATCCTCAGGATTGCATCACTGCCCTAGCCCCTCCCCCACAAGAACTTACTGAGGGAGTTAAGCTCCCTCAAAGTTAGAGAACCTCTGCATCATTATTATTATTATTATTAACAGTATTTATATACCGCTTTAGGGTATCTGGCTAAGCAGACGGACCCCTGAAGCTTCAATACCAGGGTGGTGCCCAATGTGTAATCAGTGGGGGAGGGTGCCTTGGGGGGGGTAGCGCAGAGCTTTGCCCCAGGGTCCTAAGCAACCTGGTGGTGACACTGGCTAAGTCATAAATTCAGTTTTAAATTAAGCACTGTTTCCAACTCATTAGGCCAGTGTTATTCACCCTTGGGGATGTGACCCCAATGGGGTTGCCAAGTCTCAGGTTTGCGTTTGTGGCAACTTAACGGGAATGAAAAGGTTGAAACCACTGGACTAGAGCACTACCAGGTAAAGGGGGAGGCATCTGGTGTACCCCTTCAGGCACCAAGAGATTGTGCCCCAGTCCTGCTCAGGTTCTTAGCAATTGTACTAAAATGGCTTTCACTATTGCTAGGTTTCATGTTAACTTTTTGTTACAGAGAACAGTACGGGGGGGGCATGATGGGGATGGGTAGTGGGCAGATAAGAGTCCCAGGAGGGGGCCAGGATCGATGGTGGGTCACCAGTCTCATACTTTATTTCTTGGGTCATGGCACAAAAAAAGGCTGAAGACCACTGCACTAGGCCTATGTCTGTCTTGTTCCCAAGCCCTCCCTAGGTGGCAGAATACTTGAAAGCGGGCAACCTTACTCATAACCTCTTTGTGATTTTCGTTTGGCAGACGCAAGTTTTTCCTACAAGTTGCTGTTAGGAAGTAATGCAGAATTCAAAACTGTGCCCTGGCAGCTTTGTCTGAAGGCTGGTCCTTTAAACGCAACAGCACGGTGAGGACACTTGGCATCTGGGTGAGACACTCACTGTCTCACCCTTACCCAGCTGGTAAATGCCCTTACTATGTTTTTCCTTTTCTGTGCCCAGCAAGCAAATGATGCATTTTCATTGGACAGAGGCCAGCCCTTGCATGCTGCACAGAGCGAGGAGCAGGCAAGGAACATCTCACACGAATACACACAGTTCCTTTGCAGGCCTTCCAGAATCACAGTTGCCACCTGTACAAAGAGTTGAGGACCTTTTGTTGGATTACAGTCCCTAAGAGAGCCCTTGTTAAGGATGACAACTCCAGATTTGTAAAAGGGTCTCTTGCTACAAAACCCACACTTATGATTTAATCTTCTTTGTAATATAGACAAAGGAGCAGGGATAGGTGTCACTTTCTGCATTAAAACATGTTTCAATCCTCTAAACCAGAAAAAGGACACACAACACACTGCTCCAGGCACAGACAGCAGTATGGCCAAAGTTATGAACTCTTTACCAGCTTTGGAGCCCCAACAAATGCCTGACCTAAAGGCTGATCAGGTGAAGGCAAGTCATGGACACTGAGAAATGGGACAAACCTTCAGATAGCTTAATCTGAGTTTCAGGAATTCAGAGCAGAACCCCTTCCTTTAAGAGTCCAGTGTAAAATCTGTGGTGTTTTTGAATGCCAGGACTCTGCTGACAAAGACCACATCACCATGCCTCGATTGCACACAGAAACATCCATATCTGGTTTTTGATGGTCTAATAAAGAACAGTTTCATAGACTCAATATGGAAGACAACATAAGGGTCAGATCCCTTAATGAAATCTACCATCACCAACACCCCTCAATTTTGGCCAAATTATATCTAGCCCCCCCCCCACCTTGTAAAAAACAAGGGATGGGATAAAAGGATAAAAGTCTGCTCTCCCATGACTCCAATACTGGGTTCGCATATGCTTGTTGAATCTGAATGCCGTACTCAAACACATTTTAAGATTTTGATGAATGTTTTCTTGCTACCTAGTGAGGATTAAGTTCCTGAGAGAGAAACTTAGTGTAGCCAAAAGATTTCTATAGAAGCATAAAGAAAGATAAATACCCCGCACTTTTCTTCAATAGACTAAGGACCTTTCAATTGTATATGCATTTGAATATATAGCTTGTAGAAGACAACTTTGCCTGGGTATGTTTTTGGACAACTAGAAGGTTTTTTAGCTATATATGCCTAGTTTGCTTATTAATAGCCATTTTGTCAATTGCTGATAAGCTGTGAAATCTGTACATATACAGTGCACATTATGTATGTATTTTTCCCTTTTTTGTTTGGTAGTCATTGTTATTGTTCTGCTTCATTCAACAATTAAGGAGGGGGAAAAGTTCCTTGAAGAGGGGACATACTCCATTTCAAAAATAACAGATCTTGAGCATCCTTATTACCCAATATCAGTGTTTCTCATTGGAGGCAGTTCACAATTTCAGACTGCAAGTTCACATAGATGAACTTTTATGTGGTTCACATATTCATGTCACACTTTGACTGTCAATCATTGAGGCATACTGCAATCTAGCATAGAAGACTCTAGTTACGGTACACATACAGTAGTCCCTTGTAAAGCCCCATGTCTGAAATTATGTGGTGTTAGATCTGTGATGGTGAGCCAAATGATATCCCTTAGCTGCCCCCTCCTAACTATGAAGTGCGCTTGACACACATCTACATGTCAAACAGTAACATGTCTGCAGTTCCACTGACTTCAGTGAGAATTGCATGCAAACACTTTCAAGATCAGCACTAGAACAAAGGGCAAAGCCACTTTATTTGCTGAGTGATAAAATGTTTTTCTTTAACATAGCAGCTCTCTTTATTATGGCTACTTGGTACTTAAGAGCATATTTGACAGATCCTCTTATAAATTGTATTGGGGAATCTTGTTCCTACTAGATAGCTGCATATTTGTCTTATTAGTGACCTCTAAAACATGTCAAAAAAAACCCATATACCCCCTATTTTGGACTTTTCTTCTGGGATCTCAACATCCTGAAAAGACTGCAGAGTCATCCAGAAGCAGTAGTCATTACACTTGTTTATTCTGAAGTACTACTCCTTACTCCAACTGACCAGTAAAGGAAGAATTTGGCTTCAAGCTGTTCATAGACTTTGCAGTCCACCCAATCCCCCAAAGTGGGAAATTCAGGAGCTCAGGTGACACCCCCATTAACCAAGACCAACCAAACCCACACAGAGCAGGGTTAATAGCCAGGGCCAAATACACTTCTTTGCAAGGAGGCTCCAGTCTATGCAGGATAGCCACCAGTGACCCTCAAGAGAGCAAAGACTCAGGAGGAGGAGGGCGAGTTAACCCCCTTCCCTGGCCTTGCCTTTTCCCCCATATCATATATCATCCTTCCAGGGCAAGGGGCCTAGGCCCCTCCAACCTGGACCTCTTGCCTGCCGCCCCACCCTCACAGGTAAGTAAAGGTCATGCAGCTCAGGCCACGCTTAGCCCCCCCTCCCTGGATACGGCAATACCAAGTATTTAAAATCAATAAAACCACAAATATAGTAAAAGACAGTTTAAATACCCATAAATACAGCCAAATTATTTTTTAAAAGGAAAAAGCAAGCTAGAATAAGAAAGGCTTAAGCCCCCACTAGAGAGGATTCCATTCTTAATTCATTGAGGAAGGAATTCTATAGTGGGGTGCTGCTCTATAGAAGGCTTTCCTTCTTGTGGCTGTCAGACAAGTCTCAGAAACAGACTGCACCTGCAGGAGGGCCCCTGCAGATGACCTCAGGGGGTCGGCCATTTCATACTGAAGAAAGCAGCCCTTGAGATAGCTTGGCCCTAAGCCATAAAGAGCTTCAAAGGTCAAAACCAGCACTCTGTATTGTGTTCAGAAACAAATCAGCAGCCAGCATTGGTCAAGGAGAAGCAGTCCAACAGAATCAAACTGCCCTGCTCTTCGGGTCACCACATTCTGCCCTAACTGTGATTTCCAGACAGTTTTCAAAGGCAGCCCCACATGAAAAGTCTTACAGTAATCAAGTTCTGATGTCACAAGTGCATGGACCACTATGGTCAGTGCTACGCTTGCAGCAGGCACAACAGTCAAAGTTGAAAAAATGCATCCAGTCAAAGAGTGAAACAGGGAGGGGGGGTACCCATTTTGCCCTCCAGTTTCTCACATTTTTATACCACCCTTCCTCCAAGGAGCTCAGAGTAGTGTATAGGATTCCTCCCCCCCTTATGTCCTCACAACAACCCTGCGAGAGAGTGACTGGCCCAAGATCACCCAGGAAGCTTCATGACTGAGTGGGATTCAAACCTGGATCCTCCAGGGCTAAGTCCAACATCCAAACCACAGTACCAACCTGGCTTAAGATACCACTCTTGTATTCCTTCTGTGTCAGTCTCAAGCTCCAGCTGTCTCTGGCACTCAAGTACAATAGTTCTGTATTGTTCTCTGTTCATTACCAATTGAAATGAGTGTTTATTGTAAGATACATAGATCTGTATATTCCTTTGGAGAGAAACTTTCATAAAAGCAATAAACTGAAAGCACTGCTAGAAAAAACACCTAAAAATCCCAAAATATAGAACAAGTATGTCATGAATGAGCATTTCACAACTGGTTTCCAGTATGTGCATGCCAATATTTAGTAAGCAATTTGCTGAACACCCACTGCAAGTCCCACATCACTTCACAGTCCACCAGCCAAGGAAGTCTCTCTGCACCCTTCTGCCGAGAAGGCAACAGGGAGCTCTGGCTGTAATGATCAGCTTCCCTGCCAATGCTCATTCTCTCTCTCTCCTCCTCCTCCTCCCGGCTCACTCCAGCACTTTCCAAGTGCAGGCTCCCTTCCCTCAGGCCTCCCAGGCCACTTGCAGGCTTGGAGACAGCCTACTTTCTCTCAGCAGGCAATCTCCTCCCCATCGCCACACTCCATTTCCAAGGCAGCCCACCTCCGCCTACTTCTGGCACCCTCCCTCTCTTTCCACAATTCCTTTGCCATGTTTGTTTCCTCGCTTCCACAACAGCTCTGGAAAACACCCCCCTCCCCCAAAGCACAGACTCCAATCACTGACATGCTTTGGCACTAGACACTCGCCTTGCTTGCTCTCAACTTCATGATGGGATGCCTGCTGCTCCTATTCTTGCTTTTACGTATGCTTTACCGGTGGTGCCTCTCTTCATTTTTCTTCCTGGGCATCTTTCCTCCAAACTTAACCACAGAATTTTGCTGTCCTCCTATGAGCTCATTTTAATCCTCACTGCTTAACTTTCAGCAAGAGAAATACTGCACTACGACTCGGGAATCCCATTAATAACTCTTTATCCTAAAAAACCTTTCTGCTTAACCCTTAGAGAGCAGAGACTAACAGCATAATCCTATGCACGTCAACTCAGGAGTAAGTTCCACTGAGTTCAGTGGGACTTAATCCCAGTTAAGTGCATATAGGATTGCAGCCTAATTGTGGTAACTCAAAAGTTAGAGAATCACTGCATAGATACAGTACTCTACTTAGAGGCACTGTCTTTACTATTTCTTCACAAGATCTTGGAAGTTTAATTCAGAAAGTTAATCCTCTTCCCACCCCTACTTTCCAAATGTAGGTAGCTCTCCAGAACAATTTAAAAAAGGTTCCAGAAACACACAATATTACAGAGAGTTTCTGCAACTTCAGAACTTCTAGCAAAGTACAGAAACCAATTTCATCTCTGGAAAACTCCCACAGGGGTGGTTCACACATTAAATTAACCACAACCAAAATCACTTTAATCCTCCAAGAATCTCTCCTTTTCCTATACCATTCATATACTGTGTTCAGCATTAAGTTTGACAAAATAAAAATTTAGAGTTGTTTGTACTTATAACCTCATCTCAGGAACAGGGCTGTATTAACCCATGGCCTAGGCTTTCAGGTATTTCAGACCCTCTCTGACACTTCAATCTTTCATCCCACTACAGTTGACAGCCTGATCTGATAGAGTAGGTACTAGACTATAGTACATAGTCCTATATCCATTTTGAGGGATTGTTGAAGTCTGTTCACAATTATTGCACAAGTAGAACTCTTCAGGAAAGCACATTTTGGGGGTATAATTGTTCAATACTGTAATATTTTGAAGTGAATAAAATTCTAATGCTAGTGTGCTATTGGTTCACTGTCTCTTCCCCCCCCCCCCACTGTCTCAAAACAAACCCCAGCTGACTACAAGTGTGCCTTGCAGCTTCTCAGTTTTTTTTACTTAATGACTGCTTGTTCAGCATATGGCTATACAAGAGATCATAGGGATTCTATAACATTCCACTGCTAAGTGGGGAAATTTATAACATTTCAAGAAATGGACTAAAATGGTTGGAACAGTATATACCAGGGGTGTCCAAAGTTTTTGGCAGGAGGGCCACATCATCTCTCTGACACCGTGTCGGGGGCCGAATTAATTTACATTTCAAATTTGAATAAATTTACATAAATATTTATGTAATATATTAAAGATGAATATATTAAAGATGAACTTATATGAATGAATGAATGGTTTTGCAATAGCTCAAGGCCTATAAAAGGCCTTGCACAAAGCAAGGCTGGCCTTTCCTTTGCTGCCTCTGCTGCATCACAGACATGAAACAGCAAGCAGTGGAGGGAACCCTCATCCCACAGCTCACTCGAGAGGCCAAACAGTCACCCTCGCGCTGAGAGCAGTTGCGTCGGGCCAGTGTGGGCTCCAACAAATCTTCAGAGGGCCAGAGGCTCATTGGAGACTAGGGGCTCCCTGAGGGCCACATAGAGAGGTCTTGAGGGCCACAAGTGGCCCCAGGGCCGGGGTTTGGGCACCCGTGGTATATACAAACTGAAACTAACCATCTCCTGCCTTTTGTTACTCTCGCCTGAATACTGGAATAGAGATATGGACAAAAAAGTAACCAGTAAGCAATATGGCATTAATGTATATATGTATACTTATGAAAGTACATATATGGATAAATATATATGTGCATGGTGCAGAGTACAAAGCGCCTTTAACCACTGGAGCCCTAGGGGCACAGGTAACAGAGCCTCAACAAAAAAATGACAGGCCCCTAGGCTTCAGTTTAGTCAGCCTTGTGAATAATACAGCCCTGCTCATTAATGAACAAGAGAACCTGTTAAGACAGAAATGCTTCAAGGAGATCAGAAGATTGATCAACAAAAAGACCTAGTTGATTAGCTGGCATAAGCCAATTTCCATAAGTGGGTCTGAGAATTAAGTGCACTCTAGCTTATTTCTGAGGCTACTGTAATTTGGTTCTGGTGTTACAACAGGCAATTAAAAAGAAAATATTAAGAATAACTTGCAAACTGAAGGCAACATTGCTTTATTCAATTTCAAATCATTGTACTTCAATACCTCAAAAAAGGCACCTATGCTGGAGTTGTGCAGTAATGCAGTAGTATTTACCTGTAGTTTTACAGCAAGTATTTTTAATCTGGTCTGCTTCACTGAAAATTTTATTGCTTTGCCCAGTGGATTTTAGACTATGTTGAAAGCTGCTTCCTAACATGGACAAGCAAGATATAAATGTTTTCAAGAAAGAAAGAATAAAATAGTTAACGTCTGGTTTGAAGCAACAGCAAATGCTGTTATTTTGACTTACTTAGGAGTAAGTTCCACTGAACACAGGGGACTTTCAAGGAAGTATTCAAAGGACTGCATTATTAAAAAAATTATACTACTACTACAACATTATTATTGCAGTAGTCTTTAAACCATAAGCAAACATTCTAGGTTCTGCATGGATGTTGTATTATATGACACCAGAGTGATGCAGAGTTGATTTAGGGTTTAAATAAGCCTGTATGCTTTATACTGGTACAGAAAATTAGCAGGTCTGGGGTAACCATCACTGCTACTCAGTGGTGTAGCTAACAGGGGTTAGCAATTGTACTTGAAAACAAGCTTTAGGGGGACAACAAACTGAGCTTCACGTTAGGGCCAAAATTGTGAAAAACTTGGTATCTACAAATAATACCATCATGTTATATACCATTGGAAATGTAATTTAATGCAGAATGCAATGAAACAAACCACATTGGTATATCTGTATTCTATCAAAATTTATGGCCAATTATCCAGAAAATGAAAACACAACTGCTTTATGGAACAAAAAATGAATTTTCTTAACTCAAAACTGACCTATGATTGTTCTGAGAGATGTTATGAGGTGTTATGATACAGCAAGGAACCAATAAGGTGTTAATGAATCAGCTCTCATCTCCATGTATCATAGTACAGTTACCCCTGCTAACTAGGTAAAAAGGCACTTTTTCAAGTGGTGCCCCTCTTGTATTTAGCAGGGTGAGAATAACCATCCCTCTTCACCCCAGCACAGTGTCTCTAATCAATAAGGGGCACACTTTTTATTAAGTAAATAAATTTGATTTTGTCATGGGGGGCTACAAAATCTTCTGACCCCAAGTAGTAGGTAGATGTCTTAGCTATGCCACCAGCTGAGGGGTGGTGGTAGAGCAAGTGGGTGGTGAGCTGCTGTGGAGAGGAGGCTGGTTTTCCCTAAATTCTCACATTTTTAAAAGCCAGGGCATGATGTCACTTCTAGCTGATACATTATTCCTAGGGTATCATTTTGAACTTGGCACCAGGTTACACGATCATTAGCTGTGCCACTGGTGCTACTTACCGGTTACTCTCCACTCTTACAGAACAGTGCTGCAGGTGCTAGGCATGAAACATACTCCTGGCCATCTCCAAAGCCTCTACTTTAGAACTGTTTATAGTCCAAGATGAGTTGTGAGTCTCCGCTGCCTACGGCTTGAGTCTTAATGGGTGGACTTTTTGAATCACTAAAATGCTCCAGGCAACTCACAAAGATTTGAATCACAAGTCTTTCCCTTTAAAAAGCCAGTCAAAGCTTTGTGGGGGGAAAACAGAGCTACTACTGGGCAGAAACCCCCTGGGCTCCTGCTTCTGCCTTGCTTCATCCAAAGGAAAAAAAAAATTAGACAGCCCATTCATTTGTCCAATGATCATCAGAGATGGAAAAGAGAGCCCACTCCAACCTCCCCCCCCACTCAATGCAAAAGCAAAACACTAACTCTTCCCAGCCTCCTAGCTGGAATGTCCCTGCTGCTTGCCCAGTCTGAATGATGGCCCCAAGAGGTCTTTCATGCCGCAAAAAAAGTAAGCAAGCACACCCAGACACAGACAGACTCAAGTCAGCACATGTGGGGACTGAGTGCTGAGCCAGTGGCCTCTCAACTCAGTGCCCAAGTCATCAACATGGGTGACTTGGGTCTGCCTGAGTCAGCAAAAAACAGGTTTTGTGCAAGTTGGCCTTGAGTCACCTGACTCAAGTTCCCATCCCTGCAGATAAGAGGCTCCATTTTAAACAGAGTAAAAGCTCCAGTTTGCACTGCACAGGGGGTGGGGAAAGCTCATTTCAAAGCAGACTTGCAGGCTTCTTCTGTTAGCCTGATATGAGTTATTGCAGAATACCTGGTGGTCAGATCCAGCTTCCCCAAGCAGCTGCCACAACCAAGCAACAGATACTCTGCAGGCAGGAGAATCTAATTCAACACTCAGCTAATGCACCTGTCCAAAAGAAGAGGCCAGTCATATAGAGGGCCCCCCATATCACAAACTGAAGACTCCAGATCATTTGGCACCTGCAGCAACTGTTACCCTGCACATGCCTGATCTCAGCGTCAGGCCTGGTTAGTACTTGGATGGGAGACCGCCCTGGGAATACCGAGGGTTGCAGGCTTATACCATAGTCTTTTGAGACTGAAGGTTGCCAACCATTCAGCACCTGTGTTAGGAGGCTGCCCTCCGGCTACATAACCAACGTACTGCAGACTTCTTACCTATGGAATAATCAGGGGGAAGGGTTCCCACCCATGTCATGGAGAGATCATTCTTCTCTTCTGCATTTCTACCGGTCTAGGGAGCGGTAGGCATTCTGGATTGATCAACACTGAATGCAAGGGGCGTGACCTTATGGATGCAGCCCCTCCCCTGCCCCATGCTTTGGCAACCTATCCTCTCACACCCCTGCAAGCATCTCCACACCCCTTCGGCTCCCCGATTGCACGAGTCCCCCAGCCCCTCCTTCCACGCTCGCAACACCTGGACTCTCCCTCCTCCCTGCCTCTTGCGATGCTTGGGCCATCGGAGGCTGCTGCTCTGTGCATGCTTCCTCGGAAGCCAACCCCTCCGCAGTGGATGGTGCTTACTCCCCAGGAAGGGAGCGTGCACAGAGCTACAGGGCACGGCCCAGCCTCCCCTCCTTGCAGAGAGACCCTGCCACGCTCCCCGCTTCCCCCAGCTGCTCTTCCAGCGGGCGGTGCAAGGAGAGCAGCGCCCCTCGCCTCCCTTTTCTGCCTCCCTCTCCCCCCTGATTGGCCCTTGCAAGCACTGAGCGCCCGGGGTTGGCTCTCTTCTCCCCACAGAGCCCAGGAAAGCTCCCGCCCCTCGGTGATTCCTCCCCCTCCTCCGCTCTATTCCTCTCCGGAGCGTCTCCCATCAAGCCCCGGCAGCCTCCCTCCACCCGCCTCCGCAGCAGTGTCCTCAGAAGACTCGTTGCGCGCGAGGGGCCAGGCCACTCCAGCCTCTGGGCGAGGAGCTGCCCAGGCACTGGTGGGCAGGGCTGTCGCTCAGTGCCAGCTGGCTCGGACATAGGCTCCCCAGAGAGGCCGAGGCGGGGCTGCCACTGTGTCGGACTCAAAGTCTGTGAGTCACTGACTGCACAAGCCATCCATCCCATTAAATGCCTTGTGCGGGCAGGCGCCGCCGCCACCGCTGCCTGCGCCCGGGCTCCTCCTGCTTCTGGTGCCCCAGCCCTCCTCTGCGCGCGGGCTGCTCCTGCCCCTGCCCCCCGCTGCCTCCCTTCCTGGCCAATACATGGCTGGGTGGTTGTACTGGTTCCAGTGTCACATCCTTCTTCCCAGCTGCAGCCCCCACTTCCCTCCCAGCCAGTCTCCTTCCTTGGCTGGCGCTACTGCCAAGTGATGGGATAGATCGAGCCAAAGCCCCATCAGATACCTGCTGGGCTTCTTGGGTCTTCTTCATTGTATCAGCCTGGAGCTCCTGCCCCCTCCTCTCACCATCACACCCCCTCGCCCCGCTCACTCCCTTCTGGTCTGTTCTCTTGCTGGTGTTGGTCTTCCCTACTTCCCCTCCCCTCTTTTTCGTTTGCCTTTCCCCCCGTCCTCTTATGAACCTGGATTGCTGAATTCTTCTGGAGAGGGTGAGTACAAGATCACAATGACTTGAAGCATTGTTGAAAGGTGACTGTTTCCCCTTTGAAGTGTTTGGTATACAATGAGAGACTGAGAGCTCAATCCTAGGCATGTCTACTCAAAAGTAAGTCCCATGAGAATCCATGGGGCTTACTCCCAGGAAAGTGTGGCTAGGATAGGGCTGTGAGGCTGGAAATGGAGCTAGATCCTGTTTAGTTCTGTTCTCGGTTATTGTCAACTGTCCTGAAAGTTTGATTGATTTAAATCTTATTTTTAAAGTTAGCTGTTTCATTATTCCCCGTTTCCCTTTTATTTCTGTCCCCCATCTTGACTCCTTCCCCTCCTCCTCTTCTCTATGTAATACTAGAGACTGATAGCTGCCTATTGGTATAAATAAATAAATAAAATGGTCGATTCTCTTATTTTTTTTCTCAGCCCTAATCATGTTTACTTAGGAAGCCCAAATGGGACTCATTTCTACATAAGTAAGAATCATTGCAACCTTAAGGATAAAAGAGCCTCGTGGTAGCAGCTGTGCATCCTTGATATGTAGTTGGGAAACAAGTTGGAGAAGGAGTGGTAGATGGATCAGCCTCTCTATGAAATGACTTGCCTTGGTGTGTTCTTCGAATAAGATACATTTGTTGTACAGCTTAAAGTGCTGGACTCCAATGGGCTTGATGCTTATCATGGGTCCCCCTTTCATGTCTAGGTTTCAGGCATGGCTGGAATGTAAGAATATTTTGCTTTGAATGTGTTTTGTATGTGCTGCTTGGATTTAAAATGTGGGTGTACTGTACTGAATTTTGCTTATACACTTTTTTTTTTTAGTGAAGTGTTCGTTTCTAGTGTATGCTTTATAATTTGTTTGTAATTATCTTTTGTTGTTCTAAAATTGTTTTGTTTGAAAAACAAAAATTATTTGTTGCCAACTAATAGTTATTTTTATGATCCAAGGGAATATTGTAGTCTAGAACTACAAGATATGACCATGGTTGCGTCCAACTAATAGTTATTTTTATGATAACTTTTGGAAACAAACCATGGTCATATCTTATAGTTCTAGACTAGTTCCCTATGTGAATAGTTCTAGAGTTGGGTTAGTCCTTTAATTTTCATTTTGCCTTTCAGATATGAGTATATGGTAAAATATGTCTTCTCACCTTTCATTGCTTTCATCCTCTGTTTAACCTCCAAAAAGTGTCACTAATGGCCCAAAGCTAAATATTAGATAGAACAAACAGAGGATTGCTCTGCCAGCATGTTACAAGTCATGGTGAAAACATGGACACTGTAGTCATGTTTTGCGTTCCATGTGCAAGTGCTTCATGTTATGATTGAAACTGGGTGCAGCAAATAGACTACACTTTGAATGGATTTTGGGGAAAAAATGTACAAGTTCCAGAAGTGAGAGGAAACCCAGGAAGAAACCCAGATAAATGTATGTGATTTATCAGTCTGAATGTACAGGATGCAATTTGGAACGAAACAGTTTTAAGTGATACTACACACACACACAAACCTGACTTATAAAAAAAAGAAACTCTTGACTTAATGAAAAGGCTGATTTCTCTGGACAGTAAAAGTTAAAGCTTATTTCTCTTTGGAATGTTAGAGCTGAGATCTTAGGCATTGCCCCCTAGAACATAATTATTCTCCCCCCCCCCCCGTGCAACGCAATGTGGTCTAAGGCCTTTGTAATGTTTTTGCAAGAGTTTTCAATTTATATATCTGCTGTGCACCAAAATAATACTGCCCAGTGCCCTTCTACTATCATGGTCTGCATGATTGGTCCTACCATATCTGATTTCATTTCTCGTTGAACCTGTGTTATTGTTATGCAAACATTCTTTTTTATGTGGATCAGGTTCTGAAATATTTGTGTGATGCAGGTCTTGGGGACACTCTGATTTTGGCGTGTAAAGGAAGCAGCCTTGGGTGCTCTCCGTATGATTCAGTTGATTCTCTTGGACTTTCCAGCTGCTTTCAGTACTTTTGGGCCATGAAATGCTAGGTTGTCACTGGGTCAGCTGCTATGGGGTAGCTATGTTCTTAACTGTTCAATAGATCCCAGAAGGTGGCCAGGGTGAATCAGTATTTTTTAAAGGTGTGCAAACAGATTTGTAAATGGGATTTTAAAAATGTTTTAGTATAAATTAAGTGAGCTTTCAAAATAGCTTGGTTCAGGATGTAGTCTTTAATGTTATTAAACCTGAATCCATAACCAGTCAAACACACTGAATTTTTAAAGTCTCTCTATATAAAAGGATAAACTAGGAACCAAAATATGACTTTGTTAAGTTATGCATTTTAAATATTTAAATTTTAAATACATGTATGTATTATGAATACTTAGACTCTGTCAACCAAATAACATGGACACTTCTATGCCATTGAGAAACACTGTTCTGCCCACAAAGCATCAGCTCCTGCTTTTGGACTGTTCTGGACATGTGTACTCAAATTGTGCTTGTGTCTAATTGCACACTGTGGCCCAATGCAGGGCTAATTTTATTTGTAAATAAGAAGCAAGGAAACTATAAAATGGTGGGGTAATGGGGGCATTAATACTTTGCCCTCCCCCCAGTTTTATTACAAATTGTGCCCCTCCACCCTGTACTATTTTTGGAAGAAAACTTCAATTGAAAACCAATTGAAGATGTTTGCTTTTCCCAACTGAAAATAGCACAAGGGGTGGGGTGGGGCTTAAATTGGGAACAAAGCCATGGTATAGTCAAAGTACTAAAGCCCACTGAACTAATTGGAATTTCACCATGTTTTGCAAGCTTCACCACTTGCTATTTATAAATAGAACTAACCCACCCACCCCACCCCCCAACTCGGCAACATTGTAGTTTTAGCTGTATGGTTGCTTTGACTCTTGTAATCTTCAAGTAAAGGATCTTGCTTAGTGTTCTTGAACAGATATCTTTAATTTCATAATTACCCTCCTAAGTAGATACAGGTCGTGCCTCATTATCCACTGGGATTCCACTCCAGAATCCTCAGTGGATTAAAAAAATCAGTGGATATCAAATCCGTGGAAAAGACCCACCTCTGAGTTTATTGCTTCTCTGTTGTCGCCCCAGAATGCATTGCTATTGATGTGGGTCTTTAAAGCTATCTTTAACCGAAAGAAGCTTTCAATCAGTGTGGTTTAACAGCACAAAGGTAAGAAATGGGATTTTGGTGCTTATTTTCCCTTGTTGCAAGGCATTTAAAGGTGTACCCCTGTATCAGTGGTGAGTCAAATCAGTGGATGGCAAATTGGTGGATAACAAGGCATGACCAGTACAGTTGTTTTTTTTAATGCAATAGGCATGAGAGTTACGTACCAGAAGATTATGTTCCTAGGTAGTATAAGGCTTATATTAGTTTCAAACAGATGTTTTATCTGGTGCTGTCTTTGAAAACTATTGGGAAATTTTAGTTGGTCTGGAATGTGGCAGCTTATCTTCTTGGGGGAATTAGTCTGATGAGGTACACAACATCTGTGCGGAATAATGTATCTGCTACTGACTAGCTTCTGAACACAATGTAAAGTTCTGACTTTTAAAATTTAAAAGAATTTAAAAGTTTTGACTTTTAAATTCTTAGACTAATAAATAGTTCCCAAACTGTTGATCCAAGATGCAATTTTTGCTGGGTTGCGAAACAGGGCAGATTAAGCTATGTGCATCAAGGGTTAAACAAGCTGCTACTGGGGGAGGAAGCACTGCTGCCCAATCACCATTATAACCAAATCACCATTATAACCAAACTCCTTGACATTTATAAGGCAACAGCCTCTAGGGCAAGCATGTGAATCATAAGGCCTGTGGGCAGAATGTGGTCCCTGAAAGCAATTTATCTGGCCCCCATTATAATTGGACTCACCCAGATTGATAATTGGGCACTTTCATGTCTTGAAAATATGAACAAAATTTGCACATTTTCTCTTTCACCATTTGCAGCTAATGAGTTTCTATGTGAGAACAAAGTGCTTATTTCTGACCATCATCTGCTTAACAATGTCACTTCTGGCACTCAGCATGCACCATGAATGCTATCTTTGGCTTTCTTTATGAAATGAGTTTGCTATACCTGCTCTAGGGCCTTAAGTTTGGAAACCACTGTCTTGGATTGATAATACCTTGGGAAATGTCACTACTCTGTTTGCTTAGGTCAGTGTTTGCCAAACTCACAGCTGCTGTGCAGGTTAAAAGCAGTCCCTGTTTGGGCCCACTCTTATCATTCTGGTGTGCTGCATGGAAGAATCCCACCCGATTGTTGTAATGTGACACTCTAGGCCAGCCGTTTTCAACCACTCTGCCATGGTACACAAGTGTGCCTCGGATGGTCTGCTGGTGTGCCACGGGAGTTTGGGGGGAGGATCATTTGTTAGTAGGGCCTGTGGGGGATGCGAGCCCCTGCTTGTCAGTGCGGTGTACCTTGTCAATTGTCAAAACAGTGATGGTGTGCCTTGACAGTTTCGGTGCATTGACATGAGGTGCAAAAGGTTGAAAATCACTGCTCTAGGTAGTCACATCTGTAGCCTACTGCCCCAGCAGGCTTTGTGCCTGCCTTTCCAGGCAGACGCCACTGCCTAAAGTAGGGGTACTCAAACATTTTGGCAGGAGAGCCACATCTCTCTGACACTGTGTTGGGGGCCGGGAAAAAAATTAATTTGCATTTCAAATTTGAATAAATTTACATAATTTTTTATAAATGAATATATTAGAGACAGAGCTTGTATGAATGAATTAATTCAAACAAGTTCAAACACACATTCACACTCAGGAAAGTGGGGGGGGGTGTTTTCAGCCAGCTCTTACGGACTTTCAGTCATACACACCCGCCAGTTCGCCTGTCCCCTCACCCTCCTTCCTTTCCTCACTTGGGTGACATGTTCTGGTGCCTGGGTGCCCGCCTGCACGACTGACTGCCCATCTACCCAACCACCCTCAAGCGGCTTGGGCTGCAGCCCACTTGCCTGCCTACCTGCCCACACATCCGCCCTCTCTCCCTCCATCCCTTGCTCAGCTTGTGCTGCAGCCTGGTTGCCCTCCCACCCACCCACCCCCGGCTGCCTGCCTGCGTGAATGCTCAGCTGCCTGCCCGCCCACCTGCCTGCCTGCTCGCCCACCCGCTCAGGCGGCTTGTTCGGTTGCAGCTGCAGCCGCCACCGCCATGCATGTGGGCTACCCTCAACCAGCGAGGCAGGGAAAGATGGGCCCAGCATGCGCACAGGACCTTTTGAAGTGGGAAGTTACTCGAGACCTGCAAGTCTTGTGTTGCCTTCCCACTATAAAAGGTGCTGCATGCATGCTGGGCTCTTCTTTCCTTCACTGCTGCTGAGCTTCACAGGTGCAAGGCTGAGTGGCAGTGAGGGAAAGCCAGACCTGGAGCTCACGCATCGGGCCAGCACGAGCTAGGTGAGGGCCGGGTGCCCATTAGAGATGGGGAGACCCCATGGGGGCTGAATGGGGACCCCTTGGGAGCCACAAGTGGCCTGCGGGCCGGAGTTTGGGCACCCCTGGCCTAGAGTGTTGAGTTACAGCAGTTGGGTGGGCTTCATGTGAGCAGCGTGGCAGAATGATAACCACATCTGGGAGGGATGTAGTTCTGTAACGGATCTGGCCCGCAGGCTGTGGTTTGCTGAGTGCTGGCTTGGGTCAACAAATGAGAGCCTGCTCCAAGTTGGTAAAATTCCAGGAATAATTGTTGGGACCTAGGTGGTAACAGACTTAGATTTGTTGGACTATGGTGAAGTTCATATGTAGTTACTATAAGAGGAGAAATTTCTACCAATAAATCAAGTGTAGATTGACACCTCATCTTATCTGTGGGTCGCTCAGGGCTGTTGAGATGTGTCTCAGAAGCCTGGAGGAGCTTTAATAGTGCCTGCAGAGGGTCTTCTGAGCAAGCTGGATGACCCAGGAGTGCCTCTTAAAACGACAGTGAACAGTATAAAAAGTCTGGCAGCAGGTGAAGCAGGGTGTTGTGCTGAGGTAAGCTGTTTATGTTGCTTTATATTTGTGCTGCTTTATATTTTGGATGGTTTTTAAAGCTGCAAATGCTTTTCTGCAGTTTCAAACTTGGATTTTTTTAAAGCAAATTCAATGCAATACTTAATTCTGTGGCTTTGGGGGAGGGGTGGCACACAGTGCTACATATGCAGCTTGTTAATGTCTTCAAAAACAGTGGCATGGCTCAGATTCCCCATCCCCTTCAATCAGAGTCCAGGACCAGCTGCAGCTCCTCCTCAAAAGCACCAATCCCCAAGTTTTATCTCTGACTTTTCTAAGGATCATGGAACATTCCATGACTTTTGGCTGAAAACCTGCCCTTGCCTTATCTGTGAGATCACCTTATAGGTGAATATCTATGGTAATTCATCGATTTTCCACCAGTGTATCATGGCACATTGGTGTGCTGTGAATGATCCACAGGTGTGCTGCAGGATTTTTTTTGGGGGGGTGTCATTTATTTGTAGAGCCCCCCACCCGGGTGTGCCTTGTCAATTGTCAAGAAAATGATTTTGTGCCTTGACAATTTTAGCCCCTTGTCAAGTGTGCCTTAAGTTGAAACGGGTTGGAAATCATTGGACCTTTAACAATTGTGTAGGAGAGAGAATTTCAGCAGGCACACCTTGTCATCTGTGAGATGACAAGCTGCACCTGCTGAAATTCCTTCTTCTATATAATTGTTAAAGGTCCAGGATCCCTAAAGTTGAAAGTTTGCCCATCCCTGCATTAATGCATAAATATACAGTAGTCATTGAATAAAGCAGTGGTTCTCAAACTTTTAGCACCAGGACCCACTTTTTAGAATGAGAATCCGCCAGGACCCACTGGAAGTGATATCATGACCAGAAGTGGCATCATCAAGCAGCAAAATTTTTAATAATCCTAAACTGCAATCCTACCCACATGTGCCCAGGAGTAAGCCCCAGTGACTATCATTGTTAAAAGCATATACATTGTATTGGCAACCTTCAGTCTCGAAAGACTATGGTATCGCGCTCTGAAAGGTGGTTCTGGCACAGCGTCTAGTGTGACTGAAAAGGCCAATCCGGGAGTGACAATCCCTTCCACACCGGGAGCAAGTGCAGTCTGTCCCTGGTCTGTCTCCCTGGCTATGGGCCTTCCTTCTTTGCCTCTTAGCCTCAGACTGTTGGCAAAGTGTCTCTTCAAACTGGGAAAGGCCATGCTGCACAGCCTGCCTCCAAGCGGGCCGCTCAGAGGCCAGGGTTTCCCACTTGTTGAGGTCCATCCCTAAGGCCTTCAGATCCCTCTTGCAGATGTCCTTGTATCGCAGCTGTGGTCTACCTGTAGGGCGCTTTCCTTGCACGAGTTCTCCATAGAGGAGATCCTTTGGGATCCGGCCATCATCCATTCTCACGACATGACCAAGCCAACGCAGGCGTCTCTGTTTCAGCAGTGAATACTTGCTAGGGATTCCAGCACATTCCAGGATTGTGTTGTTTGGAACTTTGTCCTGCCAGGTGATGCCGAGGATGCGTCGGAGGCAGCGCATGTGGAAAGCACTCAGTTTCCTCTCCTGAGTGAAGAGTCCATGACTCGCTGCAGTACAGAAGTGTACTCAGGACGCAAGCTCTGTAGACCTGGATCTTGGTATGTTCCGTCAGCTTCTTGTTGGACCAGACTCTCTTTGTGAGTCTGGAAAACGTGGTAGCTGCTTTACCGATGCGCTTGTTTAGCTCGGTATCGAGAGAAAGGGTGTCGGAGATCGTTGAGCCAAGGTACACAAAGTCATGGACAACCTCCAGTTCATGCTCAGAGATTGTAATGCAGGGAGGTGAGTCCACATCCTGAACCATGACCTGTGTTTTCTTCAGGCTGATTGTCAGTCCAAAATCTTGGCAGGCCTTGCTAAAACGATCCATGAGCTGCTGGAGATCTTTGGCAGAGTGGGTAGTGACAGCTGCATCGTCGGCAAAGAGGAAGTCACGCAGACATTTCAACTGGACTTTGGATTTTGCTCTCAGTCTGGAGAGGTTGAAGAGCTTTCCGTCTGATCTGGTCCAGAGATAGATGCCTTCTGTTGCAGTTCCAAAGACCTGCTTCAGCAGGACAGCGAAGAAAATCCCAAACAAGGTTGGTGCAAGAACACAGCCCTGCTTCACTCCGCTTCGGATGTCAAAAGGGTCTGATGTGGAGCCATCGAAGACAACAGTGCCCTTCATGTCCTTGTGAAAAGATCTGATGATGCTGAGGAGCCTGGGTGGACATCCAATCTTGGGGAGAATCTTGAAGAGGCCGTCTCTGCTGACCAGGTCGAAAGCCTTTGTGAGATCTATGAAGGCTATAAAGAGTGGCTGTCGTTGTTCCCTGCATTTCTCCTGCAGTTGTCTAAGGGAGAATACCATATCAGTGGTGGACCTGTTGGCTCGGAATCCACACTGCGATTCTGGATAGACGCTCTCTGCAAGCACCTGGAGCCTCTTTAGTACAACTCGGGCAAACAGCTTTCCTACAACGCTAAGGAGAGAGATGCCGCGGTAGTTGTTGCAGTCACCCCTGTCACCTTTGTTCTTGTACAGCGTGATGATGTTTGCATCCCTCATGTCTTGAGGTACTCCACCTTCTCTCCAGCAGAGGCAGAGGATTTCATGCAGCTCAGTGACGATGATCTCTTTGCAGCATTTTAGGACTTCAGCAGGGATGCTGTCTTTTCCAGGTGCCTTGCCAAAGGCAAGGGAGTCCAGGGCCACGTGAAGTTCTTCTAGGGTTGGTTCACTGTCAAGCTCTTCCAGCACAGGCAGGCACTCAATGTTGTTCAGTGCTTCTTCGGTGACTACATTTTCTCTGGAATATAGCTCAGAGTAGTGCTGCACCCAGCGTTCCATCTGCTGCGCCCGATCCTGGATGACCTCGCCTGTGGCAGGCTTCAGAGGGGCAATTTTCTTCTGTGTTGGACCTAGGGCCTGCTTGATACTATCATACATCCCTTTGATGTTGCCCGTGTCAGCTGCTATCTGTATCTCGGAACAGAGCTGGAGCCAGTAGTCGTTAGCACATCTCCTGGCAGTCTGTTGGACTTTGCTGCGAGCAGTTCGGAGGACCTGCAGGTTGCGCTCACCGGGACAGGCCTTGTATGCTGCTTGAGCTCTCCTCTTTTCCTCAATGACTGGTGTCAACTCCTCAGAGTGGGCTTCAAACCAGTCTGCCGTCTTGTTGGTCTTCTTGCCGAATATGGACAAGGCGGTGTTGTAAACGGTATTCTTGAAATGTTCCCATCTGTTGGATGCGTTTGCGTCGGCCGGGCCTGGAAGAGATTCCTCAAGCGCTTGTGCAAATTCCTCCACTTTTCTCTGATCCCGGGTCTTGCTGGTATCAATGCGAGGTCTTCCTTCCTTTTTCGTGTGATACAGTCGCTTTGTTTGCAGTTTCACTCTGCTGCACACCAGGGAGTGGTCAGTGTCGCAGGCAGCACCATGATAACTGCGTGTGATCTTGATGCTGGGAAGGCTGGAGCGTCTGGTGAGGATCAGGTCGAGCTGGTGCCAGTGCTTTGATCTTGGATGTCTCCAAGAGACTCTATGTTGGGGCTTTGTGTTGAAGAACGGGTTGCTGACACAGAGACCGTGATGACAGCAAAACTCTAGCAGGCGTTGGCCATTTTCGTTCATCCTCCCAGTGCCAAACTGACCTAAGCAAGTGGGACATGAACTGTTATCAGCACCAACTCTAGCATTGAAATCGCCGAGGATGAACAATGGCTCTTTTACAGGGATTTTCTTGACAGTGGTGGCCAGGTCATCATAGAATTTGTCTTTGGCTTCTGCTGGAGACGACAGAGTCGGTGCATAAGCACTGATGAGAGTGACAGGTCCTGCTGATGACTGGAGCTGCAGGGACAAAATTCTTTCACTTCCCACAGTAGGTGGGATGATGGATTTCAGCAGGGTATTTCTGACCGCAAAGCCAACGCCATGTTCCCTGGTTTCGTTTGGTGGTTTTCCCTGCCAGAAAAATGAGAAATTTCTCTCCTTGACGGATCCGGAATCTGGCAGCCTAGTCTCTTGAAGGGCGACGATGTCTATCTGCAGTCTGCTCAGCTCCATGTCGATGACAGCTGTTTTGCGTGCGTCGTCTATTTCTTGCAGGTCATCAGAGAAGCCAGGTGTCATTGTCCTAACGTTCCAGGTGCCCAGCTTTAGGGCAGTAGTTTTCTGTTTTCTGTTGCATGGTGCAGAGTTGTCGATCCGCTTGTCGGTTTTCACCCTAAACCCCACGCACCCCATGAGGTTAACGGACCGTGGCGAGGCAACACCTTACTGGCTGGGGACTGCCCAGCTTAAGGCGGGCGGTAGCTGCCCAATGAGATGCAATGATCTCTCCCACCGTCGGAAGCAGCCCCTGGCGTCATGCTCTATGCCAATCGAGCAAAGACTTTGTATAAAAGCATATACATAGTAGCCTGTTAAAGCCTGTTAAAGGACAGCTCTATAATATTTCCCCAAATGCAGTCACAGACCATGGTAGCATCAAGTCTATTAAAAATAAAATATTTTTATATATTAAAATATATTATATTAAAAATAAAATATTGAAATGAATGGGGACCCTCCTGAAACTGGCTCATGACCCACCTAATGGGTCCCAACCCACAGTTTGAGAAACGCTGGAATAAAGAGTTAATGTATAGTATAGTACTCACCATTGTTGTGAAGTTGTAGTTTGGTACTCAACATCCTGGTTATCTTCTTTTTCTTGAGGTTTTTGTGGATTACAGTATCAGTAATGGCAGTATGCAGTATATGACTGTAGTACAATATTGCTCCTCCAAGTTGCTAAGCCTGGTTTGTATTCCTCTGTAACTAGCCATTCTTCAGTGTCATTTCTTGTGTGCTTTACAATAGTATTCTCCTCAGGGATATTTTTATATTTTAGCACTTTATTCACTTAAACGCTTACAGAAATGAATTTAAACAAACCAGCCTTTCAATTTTACAATGTTGTTGAAGTTCATTTTTCTAGTGCTTCATGACTTGTTTTCTGCTTGAAGTTCAATCCTTTCTATTTTCATTTTGATGCTGTACTATCGGAAGTTCCGCATTATTGGATGTCCGATTACAGACTGTTACTGTACTATGATTGTTTAAAGGTAGGTTGGCTTAACGGAAAGGGCAGGGTGTTCATGATAGTGGCACCTGGTTTTCGTTTTTAGACAGTATTGTTCCAGCAAGACTTTGGGGAAATGTGGATTTTATTTTAGACTTTAGGGTTTTTTAAAAATAAGTTGGACTCTGTTGCTATTGTGAATTAGTAATTGTAAATTCTGCTCTTTTTAAACTCCTTAAACTCTTTTTAATGGATTTCATTGGATTGTTTTTAATTGTTAACCGCCTCAAGGCCCATCTGAATTATGTGATGGGACATAAATGGACAGAATAAATGAAAGTTGCCATTTTGATGGTTTGGGGGACACCTTCGCTGACATGGAGTAGTGAGCAAATTCCTTTTATAGTCAGTATGATTGATTAGATAAGCATTGATGGCTCAGATCCAAAAAGCCTTTTGCACAATAGAAAGGCATTTCTTTTCATGGAAGGGGGAGGGATGTCACTGGTTTCTGCCAGCCACCACCCCTCTGTTGCAGCTCTCCATGCTGCACATACTGTGGTACAGGATCCCCCAACACTTAAGAGCAGCTTTTAGAAGGGGCTGAGAAGCTGTAGAGGGAAGGGAGATTGGGAATATCTAATTGTATGGGTGGAAATGTACGTGCATTTCTTATTTTAGGATCTAAGCCAATGTATATGACTGTTATCTCCTTTGGACTTGTTAGGAATAAATTGAGATATTGTACTGAAGCTCCTTTTAATAGTAGGAATTTGGGACTATTCCAGCCATTAAGCCAAGGGAATGAAAAATCTTACCGGAAGCAATTTGTAGGGAAGCTTTCTACCCCGCAGATAATGAATTTAAAGAAGTTTTTTTTGTTTCTCTTTGTATGTTTGGAATTATTTTTCTTGTTGAGGAAGAGAAGCTAATGATGTCGCATCCATTGAAAATACACACACTTGAAGGAGGTTTGACTAGTGGAATTTCTGTGGGCCTTTTGTTTTCCTAAAGGCAAAATGGTGCAATATAACATTAAGATTTTTGTCGCTGATATCTGTGGGAGTAGAAACTGAACGTGTGACCTCTTGTTTTCGCAAGGTTGAGAGGAGATATTGGTGGAAAATGGTTTTATGCAGAGTCTGCCCAACTCTGAGTTTCCACTTGTTTTGGCTGAAAGCTCAGCCCTTGAATGGGTTGTGAAGATGGCAACCCCTCTCTGAGTGATGCTGAGTCCTGCTGCAGAGCACTTGCATGGCTGCATGCATCTTTTCAAGGAAATTGCATAAAACTCCTTTCTGAAACTCTTGCATGAAGGAGCAATTGCTGTGTGCGTTTCATAGTGTTTCCGCCTGCTTGTATACCTGGGTGTTCATTGCTACGCTTTGTGTAACTGATGGCAATGTTTTAGTAATTAACATTAATTATATAGACTACGTTGCCTTTGGAGGCTCTCTGGCTCTGGATATTGACAAATGGTTTATGTAGTAAACAACATCCATACATTGTTGGAATCTGGTGGAGCTTGATTTTTTTAGTGAGGAAGTTGTTTTAGCACAAAGTGGAATTCAGACCCTACCATAATCCTTTAAATGTAGCTTTAAAAAAATGCTTTGTATTATTCAATGTTGTATGACAGAGAGCACGTTAGAAAATGGGTAGGAGGTTGATCTAGAAAACTTTACAACGTACTAATTGCCTGAGGTCTGATATACCACACACACACACACACACACACACACACACACACACACACACCCGTAAAGAAAACTGAACTTGTATGCCTCATCAATTTTTCCTGCTGTATAAATATCTTGAAAGTTTTTTCCAGTGGCCAAAAATATTTGAACTAGAATATTCAATAAGGCCACTTAATATTGTTTAAATGTTATAGTCAAGTGAATATAGAGAACCAGTTAGAAACTATTTTTGCAGACAAAATTTTTACCTATTTTAAGACCTGACACTTCAGCAGCACGTGCTCTCCTTACATTGTTGACATTCTGAGAAGAAAAATTAAAAGCCCTGAAAACTTTTCACATTCAAATCCTAGCATATGTAAAAAAAGATTTCACAGCAGATGGAGATTTCCTAGGTGTAAACCCTCCTCTTTTATTCCATTCACACATTCAATCAAAGCATGGAAGTGGAATAAAAAAAAGAAAGAAAAAAAGATTCCTAAATCTTCCAGGGTTGCTTGTCCCATTGTACAAATGAGTTGGGCAGGTTTTCTTAAAGTATAGCTTATTAAATATACCTTCCTGGAGGTTGCTTCTGGGCCCTAACTTACTGTTTCTCAAACTTTTTCAACTAATGAGAGGGCTGTTTTACCTTGCATTCAGTGTCCCACCCCCCCAAAAAAACCATGTTAACTATAGATAGTGCTATCTACACAACCCTAGATGTGAATATGAATATACTGTAGATTCTTATTTACAACTGTGTGTGCGAACTGGAGTGAAGGGGCATTTAAGGATTATTTTAGCAACTGCACTCTCTTCTCCATACTGCCCTTCTCTTGCCTTGCTCTTTACTCACCAAGTCCAGTTTGAAAGGTAAGAGAATTAGGCTGCCTGGGGCTTGCATTGCCAGGCTAATATAGACAATAGATTTCCTGGCCTCTGCCTTTCTGTTAACATGGGTCTGGAAGAATCTTCCCTTTTCAATGTTCCATTTTGAAAAATCACACCCTTGCAACTTTGCCTGAGAGGTGGAGTCTGATGTTATGTCTGCTCTCCTACCCCTCTCCAGGGCTCCAGCTCTTGAGGACAGTGTGTGAGCCTGCAGTTTGTGATTCTCAGAGAAAGGTAAGGGAGTACTAAGCATAATGAGAAGGACAATCTGACAGCAAAAAGCCAAGTGAGGCAAGTAGGCGACAGGTGACTCCCTGGTGGGCACCAGGTTGGAGATGACATATGTAGTGATTGTGTATTGAGTACTTGATGTTTTTGTAGATCAAAGCTCAGCACAGTGCTCAGTAGGGATTTGAACCTGGGTCCTTACGATATATCCACTGACTATGCCCAACTTGTGTTCTTGTGGCTTATAATCCCTGTATTACAGTAAAAGGCTGATGTTGTGAGAGGGTGATTGCATAAGATAATTTAGTGAGTTCTTGGCTGAGCTGAAACTCATTCAGTCATAAGAACATAAGAACAGCCCCACTGGATCAGGCCATAGGCCCATCTAGTCCAGCTTCCTGTATCTCACAGCGGCCCACCAAATGCCCCAAGGAGCACACCAGATAACAAGAGACCTCATCCTGGTGCCCTCCCTTGCATCTGGCATTCTGACATAGCCCATTTCTAAAATCAGGAGGTTGCGCATACACATCATGGCTTGTATCCCGTAATGGATTGTCATAGTTGGAAAGTCATAGTTAAGCGCTCTTACCCATTGCACAAAATCAAGCCTGTTAATAATTTGGCTGTATTCAGAATAGATGGTCATGACCCTGTACTGTTCGCTAAAAAATAGTTTAGTTTATCACTGAAATTCTGATTCAAGACACTTCTAGCTACATTTGTTCTATAGAATCAAATATGAGATGGTTTTCTAGAGAAATTCTAGAAAACATTAAGGATCCCTTCCCCAAACTATTTTTGCTGCACTAAGCATTTGAGAATATTGGGTTAATTCTGCAAATGTTTATATTTGCATGTTCTCATATATTGCAGTGAGTAGATCCATCCAGTGCACTCTTGTATGGCGTGCAAGAAATTGATGAAGAGAGGCCTGTTACATGGCTATTAGCTGTGACTTTGGATTGGAAGACAGGACTGTCTTAGCACCAGGTGCATTTGCCATGTGTTCTGGGTCTTCAATAGCTGGTGCTCGGGAAATATTAGGAATGGGGATAGGGAAATGGAAATTATACCTTTCAAAATGAACAGCACAGTATTGGAAAACTTTAACACTGAACACTTGCGAGTTTGGTAAACCGTTGAATAGTGTTATGAAAATCAATAAGATGCTGGATTTATTCTTTCATTTGGCAGATCAAAGTGTCTTTGGCTGCGTTTCATGTCTGCATATGAAGCAGTAAATACTAAAGACTTCCCCCCCCCCACCTATAAGATTATTTTAACAGAAAGCAAAGAATCTGCCACTTGTTCTCTAACAAAGGCACGCATTTTATTGAGAGGTTGCATTCCTTAAGTCATCCCTGAAGTCTGACTTGTGCAAGGGACTGCATGTATTGTTCTGAAATACCTGAGTGAAAGTTGACCTGGCAGGTGACATTCTGGCATGGCCATGTTCTGTGTATTGATTTCATTGTTGCTCTGTTGAGGCAATGAAGATTACACAAAATGCTTCTCTGATGCAGCTTGTGCCTAGACATTTGGGGGAACATGATAAATTGTGCTCTAATGCCAGTGCAGTATCTCTTGAATCTCAGGTGGGATGCCTTGAACCTTTAACCCTGTATCCTAGGCCCCATTGGAGTGGCTCATACTGTTGACCCCAGCCCCAATAGAGTCTAGTGCCACCCAAAAGCTGCAATAGTGGAATGGAATAGATGTTTCAATCAACTGGAGCAAAGTTGGATGTGCCATTTAGGATGCACAGGCCAAAGACTTATGCTGCAACAGCTATAGTCCTGGATAGGACCTGATTATGCATTTGATACATATCAAAGTTGGGGGGGGGGGGAAGCCAGCCTTTCTTCTTGTAGCTGGTTGTCATGCATAGTTTCTAAAAAAAATTAAGGAACCCAAAGTTGGCAACCTTATAAAGAGCTTACTGTGAGACTCCTGGTACATGCAAGGAGTGAGCTTTGATTCTGATGGGGCCTGTAAAACTTGTGCTTAAGTGAAGAGAGAAACTCTTCATCTTGCCAGTCTGGTGATGCATGTAAAAGTAAAGGTCACCAACTTGGAAAATTAATAATATAGTCCATGTTGACATTTCAGAGGGATTGCTGGTTGGGGTGTGGCATGCTTGTTTGTGTGTGTTTGATCATGATTCTGTCCTTTCAGTGCAAGCAGGGGAAGTGTTGCCAATTTCTTTTCTCCAACACAATCTCTTTTTGTTTACTGAGGTAAGTGGGAAAGGAGGAGAAAACCTTCTAACTGTTGTGGTTTGCTTTTGTCAAATGAGGTCAGGGGCAGATCCAGTGTTCGTGTTTGGGGGGGGGGGCATGATCACTACCAACTCCAGAGCCCAGGTCAACCAGGCAGGTAGATCTGGGCTCCAAGTCCAGGCAGGAGCCCAGGTCTACTCAGCTGGTAGACCTGGGCTCCCACCTGGACTGTGAGCCATTGGCTGTAATGGGAACCCAGGTCTACCCAGAAGGTAGATTTGGGCTCCAAGTCCAGGCAAAAGCCCAGGTCTACCCAACTGGTAGACCTAGGCTCCCGCCTGGATTTGGAGTCCAGATCTACCTGCTGGGTAGACCTGGGTTCCCATTACAGCTAGTCTTGCTGGTGCCCTGCCCAGTGGGCATTCCCCTTCTCAGTTTTGCTTCCCAGACCAACAGGAGCCCTTTCCTGCCACCAGAGGCCACGCACCCATGATGTTGATGTGAATGAGAGGGAACTCCTGATATCAGGGCTGTGGTTCCAGTATAAAGGCTACAAATAATATGATTGCTACTTAGAAACAATCCTTTGTCTGCCATGACTTATGTACAGTAGTGTGTCGGCTGAATTCTGAAAGACAGAGAGGGAACAAATCAGTTCCAGATTATCCACACCCAGTGCTTGTAGTGAAAGCTTGCTATGATCATTAAGCTGTTTCTCTTTAGCGCAACACTTTTCTTTCTCTGGTAGTGTGCAACTTTGTAGAATGGAATGGTAGTATGACAATGCCTTAAAAGCTTTTCCATCCTCTCTTCTAGAACCAAGGAACTCAAAAACTTGGGGGGGGGGCGGCTAGGCTTTTCTTCAAATGTTCATGTCTTCCTCTCAGCTGTGTACATACAAAATGAAAATGTTACATTCTGTAAATCTATGAAACATATGTAGTTGAAACCCAGCTCTGCCATAAGAAAAGCACTGTCCAAGCAGGTCCAATCAAAAAGCAGCATTATGTTGCGCTTATGATGTCAGAGCTAGTGTTTGGAAACTTTCAAAATTCCAAAGCTGCCACTGTGTTACCTTTTCCTTTATTAATAATGTCTGGTAGTTAGGGATACTGTAGATTTTTATGCATGCAGCAGTTTATATACCCTTGCAGCCCTTCTCAAACGTGCTTGCAGGGTGATTCACCTGCACGCATCCTCTATTCTCGCGGCACCTGCCCTTCTAGCCTGACCGGACATTCTCCTTGAGTTGCTTCTGTTCACCCTCCCGCCTTAACCTTATACCTGTGGTGCACCTCCCTTTCAGCATTCTTCTTTGGATACCATACAAATGACTGTAATTCCTGCCTGGGGCAAGCAGTGCACATGTCCTGCGCTCTGCTAAGAAACGTTTTGCATCTTGGACAAGAGCGTAGTAATAGGAAGAGAGTTCTGTTTTCTCCTGTCAATGGCATTGCCTCCATTTAACTTGAGGGACCCTAAACCCTCCTTCCACCTCCAGTTTTGGATTAGGGAAGGAATGCAGAGGGTTTTCTTTGATCTCGAGCAGAGGTACAGGTTGAGTTTGGAGACCAACAGCCTGAGTTTGTGCATGTCTATGTGGAAATCTCACTAAGTTTGATGGGACTTACTGCTAAGTTTGCATATGATTACAGTTACCTTGGAGTAAGCCCCACTGAGTGCAGTAGGGCCTAGTTTTAAGAAGACATGCAAAGGATTGCATTGAAGGAGAGGAGCAGGATTCTTGGCCACCTGGTTAAGTGGATGTGAAGAGATTTCTTTGTAAACGATCAAATGAATTTTGCTACATTCAGAAGTGACTCACTTTGCCTACTTGCAGTGATTTAGTATATGAAAGGCGATTGTGGGACTCTGGAGACTCAAAATCACTCTCTGTCCCAGTGACTTTCAGCCTTTTTCATCTCACGGCACACTGGCAAGGCATTGAAATGATCAAGATACACCATCAGTTTTTTGACAATTGACAAGGCATGCTGTGCCGTCAATGGAGGGCTCACATCCCCCAATGGCCCTACTAGTAAATGACCCTCTCCCAAATCCCCATGGCACACCTGGGGACCATTCACGGCCCACCGGTGTGCCATAGCACAGTGGTTGAAAATGGCTGCTCTGACCATTTGCCACCCATAGCTGTTTGGCAGGGTATGGGGTTTTTCAGTGGAGGCATGATGGGGTAGGATGGCACCAGAGGAGAAAGTGTTAACATTCCCCACTCTACAATTCTGAACAGAATTGGGTCCCCATGGCAGCCTTTTGTCTAACAAGAGATGCTTCTTTTAATCATGCCTCTTAGCACCATGTGTAGCTACACCATATGTTTGACCATCATAATGCTGATGCATTTCTCCTTTTGGTGAAGTACTCTGAGAACTAATATGGTTATACTGAAGATTATAAATAGTATTTTTGTTCCTACGGAAGCAGTGTTCCTGGAAGAAGAATTCTAGTTTCTAGTGTGTTGTGGTTTGCATTTGTTTGCAGGCGTGTACAAATGCACACACACGAACCTTGGTGTGTGTCTGGTTTGCTCTTCTAATGCTTTTGTTGGATTTGAGCCATGCCACAAGCATGATTAGAATAATTATAATGAAACGGGAGCAGTAGGAGCTATTTTATAGATTCACTTAATGGGTTGGGGGGACCAGAAGTCTGATTTGGTTTCTTGTGCTGTGAAAGACAGAACTCTTTAAGTTTCCCTTTCACTGTCACCTGGAGTTAGCCAGGTACTTCAGATTTAACCAGTGATAACCAGGTTCCAAGTGTTACAGTTGTTTTTCATGTATTTGTCTCATTCACTTATAAAGAAGAGTAGATGTGTGGATCTAAGGGCGCAGTCCTAACCCCTCATGTCAGTATTTTCCAGCACTGACATAAGGGCAATGCAGCTCTGAGGTAAGGGAACAAACATTCCCTAACGTTGAGGAGGACTCTGTGAGTGACACCCAACAACAGGATGCAGCACATGTCCTACTGGCACAGCTATACCAGTGCTGGAAAGCACTGACATAAGGGGTTAGGACTGCGCCCTTAGTTTTACAATTAAAGGTGCATTTGGTTAAGAGGAATTGAATCCTGTCTCTTCCTCCTCCTGCCTTCCCTGCCTGAACACTTTCTTCCCCAGTCTTGCTCACTTCCAGTATCTGAATGAAGCTGAGAGAAAGGGGCCCTGGCTAATGGAATGCAGGGGAGAGTTAATTGCCTTTCAACTGCATCTGGAAATTAGACACACACACATGTGTGCACCCTTTGTATGTGACTGGGCAAGCATGTGAATAAACAAATGTGGCCGCTTCTGTTCCCAGAACTTGCATGGGTGGCAAAAATCGTATTAAAGCAAATCCATATAAAAAGTCCCTTTGCTGGATGATTTAAAAACAGGCTTGCTGACCTTTGTGATGTTAGATGGAGTCCTTAGGCAGACAATCCATCAGTCATTCTCTCTCCTGGCAATTAGAAAGGCTTCACTCAGAGCCAGCAATCCCTCCTTTTTATGCAAAGTATAATTCTCTTGCATAATAATGCAAAGTAATTCTCTTCCTTTCACATGCTCAGGGAGAAGGGAAAGGTCAATTGCCTTGGAGTGAAGCTGTTCCAAGTGCCTGGAGAGAGAATGATTGATGGATTGTCAGTGACTGCCCTCTCTGGCATTGAAGAGGCTATTGTTAAACTACTGTTTTCCTTTAATTTAAAGGGCCCTTCTCATTGAGTTGAGATAGAAAAATCCGGATTTTTCTACAGGTGAAAAAACTGTGGATAATTAGATTATACCTGTAATCACTTGCATGACTGTTTCTCTACAATGGTAAGAAAAGCAGTTTTTTAAACTGTGATTTTAAAGGGATGCATTTTTCCCCTTTTCCAGGGGTCAGCACTTTCCTTCTCATTTGCAGTGGCCATTCGTGTTGAGTCAAATCCGTGTATAAAAAATTCATGTATAACAAGGTTGGACTTGTGTACGTTCTCCTAAATATGTCATTAACAGGCAAGCTCAAACCCAGAGGCTCTTCTTCTTAAGAAAGATTAGCTGTGGGATCCCTAATCAGCTTGGGAGCCCAGAGTTGGAGAGTTAATGCTCTCACTCTGTACCATTTTCCCAATGATACTCCCATCTCTGGAACCATTCTGTATCTCCAAAGTGGCTGTTTGCAGCAAACAGCCACTTTCAGGGTATATAGCAATCCTGGGTAGTGATTTTCAGCGGGAAAGGCATAATGGGACAGTGTTATGACCCCTTCCTCCTCATGTGTCATGGTCCCAGCCTGAATCTGGCCCCTGTGTGTGCTTTTCTTAGGACACTATTGTCTTAGATGAGTTTGTGTGCTAATGATGCATTTAAGAGAACATGTAGTTTGGCTGGGAAGAATTCCTTTTAAAAGTGACTTTTGTATATATCACTAAGCAGCTCTTCGTGCATTGGATAATATTCATTTCTGCACTCTTTGTTTTAGGCAAAGAGGATTAAAAAGCAGTCTTTTAGTTCTTGTACAAAAGTTTCAGCTGTTTTAAAATCTCAGATTTGACTTCCTTAGTCAAGTGAGCTAGCAACTTGTAATTCTAGACTGTAAATAAAACCAGAACTTGAGGAGGTCCAACTGTGCGAAGCCAGCATAAGTGGCCAACAAAAGCACACAAAGTGTGTGTGTGTATGGAGCTCAGTGGTAATAAACACATTCAAGATATGTTCCGTTGTAGATTTGTTTATGGCAAACAAAGTCTGTCAGGATTGACAGTTCTGTAACTAAGGTATAGTGCAGAGGGATGAAACAGGTTGGACCGTTGCACTTGCCTGAAAAGGTTTATATCCTGTTATCAAGTGCAACTGGGGGAAACCTTGGGCTCCTTGAGACCCAGGATGGTGTATTGGTTTGGGAGTTAGACCTGGAAGATCCAGGTTCAAATCCCCTCTCAGCCATGAAGCTCCCCAGGTGACCTTCGGCAGTCACTATCTCTCAGCTTCATCTCCCTCACAGGGTTGTGAGAACAAAAGAAGTGAAGGAACTGCATACACTATCCTGAGCTCCTTGGAGGAAGGGTAGTATTAAAATGTGAATAAATAAAAATTATCAGGAATTCCTGAATGAGGACATGGGTCACGGTAGACCAGCTGCCCCAAATGACTGCTTGCCACCCACTACTAATCTTCCTTTTCAAAACAGAGCCACCAAGAAGTGTTGAGCATGTTCCTCATCATGCTGGCAGTACACGGGATCAATAGTGCAGCCCAGCACACGCGGTATGGCCAAACTGCATGTCTGCCATAGAGCATGCATTCAGATCCTCTGTCCAGACAACTTCATATGCAAGTTTTTCCCTGATGTTTGAAAAATTTAGTGTAATATGGAATATATCTTATCGTTGAAGGCTGTGTGTATATTTTGCCCTTTATAAACCTTGTTCCCTGCAATCCAGAGGCCCCAGAGGTACACCACCTGTTGGGGACTTCATTCATCATGTTTCTTGGTGCTATGGAAAAAAAACCCTGAATGCAAGTCAGATGCTTTCACACAGACTTCAGGCTCTCAGTAGCATTCTAGAGCAGCACCTTGGTGATATGCAAAAGCTCCTTATGGTTTATGGTAAGACTTGTGTGGTGCAATGGGACAGAACTTGGAGTCAAATTTCTCTAGGGCTCTCTGTTTCAGAAGAAGCAACATATTATGTTTTCTTGATTTGTGGATCTTATCTAGATTCCTAATTAAGCAATCTTCTCGGCAGTGCTTTTAACCATCGTTTTGTTATTTGAAGTATACATTTTTGCAAAAAGTTAAAAAAAAAACAAAAACAGCAAGACTTTCTTGCTGGTGCTGCACTCTTTTGCTGCCCAAAGAAGACTAGAAGCAGAATTTTGCCACTATTTGGGGAAAAAAAGAATGGCTTTTGAGCTGGTAACAGATATGAGTCTGTCGGCAGAAACAGTAGCTGTTTTTAGGAATTTCTAGGCTCCAAAAAGTAGACTGTGAGGTCCTTGGAGGCAAGTATTTGTTTCATTTTACACTTTCACAGTACTCTAGGGTGTCTGGGTACTACTACTATACATAATTGAAAATCTAGAGCCCTAATTCAGCTATAATGCTTCTACTGCTACAAACACATGCATGTTCTGTGCAGGGAGCAAGCAGGGGACCTTATTATTCTGACTTTATTGGGAGGATGAAACTTAGCACATTGGCTCCGGGCATGCATACACGATCACACTTTTTTTATTATGGCTTAATGAAACCTAAAGAATAACCCCCATCATGTCTTTCTCCATTTTCACTTTTTTCATGGGGATTAGAATTGCCACTCCACACAAAACCTACATTTAAAGAGTTTAAATAAAGAAAAAACTCCTCAGTGGGGTTGCCAAGTCTGACTGAAGCTGTTCCCAGAGATCTATGTTCCAACCTGATGTAAAGTTGGAAATTCCTTGAGGCCCTGTTAAAATCTTCAGAATTACAGTCAGTAAGTCACCTGGAGATTAATGTTGATTTCTGAAGACTCCACAACAATCTTGGGGGGTTGGCAACCCATCCCTTGAGGTCCTTCCCTCTCCACATCATTAGTTTTAGTTCTGATTAGTAGATTTATGTGCTACCGCTTGCAAGCAGAAGGGTAGTTAAATATAACCTGTGAAGATGCAACTATGTGTCTTGCAGGATGTTCAGCTTATAGTTTTGCTTGTGGAGGAGTTGAGGAAACTCAAGGGTAGAAATAAAGCAGACAGCAACATCTTCCATCCTATTTGCCTCTGGAGTGTTCATACTTGAGATCTCATTTGAGACATTCAGAGAACACAGTGTGTCTCTGTCCTCTGTTCCTTTGGTAGTCAGCCTGTACACTGATAGTACTATAGCTTACAGAGGCTGTGGTTGCATGTTTGGTATTGGATATCTGTTTACAGCAGTGTGAACGAGAGAACAACCAGTTTGAAATCTAGAGAGTGAAATGTCAGTTCACAACTTTCCATAGCATTTAACAGTAAACTCATTGTCTCTTGCTAAGGGGTTCCAGCCCTTCATTGGCCCTGGTAATGGTTAGCAGGCAGATTTTGTAGTAATCAGACATGGATTCTCCTGCATCCAGTCAGTCACTAAACTATATAGAAAGCTGGGTCCTCTATATATTATACCTTTAATTATAAAGTGTGAATAAAGTCCAAATGGAAAACTGGAGCATGGTATTGGGCAGCTTCCCAAGTCAGACCATTGGTTCATCTAGTTCTGTATTGTTGACAGTGACCGGCAGTGGTTCTCCATGGTTTAAGATTGGAGGTGCCGCTAAGGATTGCACTTGGGACCTCCTATAAGGAAACACATATAGAAGATCCCGGGTTGCTGAGTTGGAGCTATAACCCCTTCCCTAAATTATATGTTTTGCAAATGAAGACAATGGTGTGCAAGAGGAGAAAAGCAGGCAATACTTCAGCTGAAGTGAATATACCTGAACTACTAAAGTTTGGACCTCCTCACATGAGCTCCACCAATTTTGACTTTTTTTTAGCAACCACAGATTACTGCTGGTAACTAACAATTCTTCATCTTGTCAGTTCTTCAGCTCGCCTAACACAGAAAATTAGAGTCAGGGGTGATAATTTCTTATGCTTAGAACACTAAGGGTGAAATCCTGTCCTGCACTGGAACAGGCAAGCCTAGAGGCTTGCACTGTATTCAGCATGGGATGGGGCCCAAAGTGGTTCAGCCAGAGGTAAGGGGAAACTTTCCCCTTGCCTCTGGGTAAGGCAGCCTGGCCCCTATGGGTCTCCTCAGACTTGCACCACCTCCTGATGTGGCACAAGTCCAAGGAGAGCAGAGCGGCTTGAAGCTGCTCCAAACTCCCCAAGAACAATGGTTGGTATCCAGCATAACTGCCGGTTTCCAGCCCTGCCTCCTGCCCCTGGAGCCACCCACTGACTGTCCTTCCCCCACCCTGGAACACCTCCACCCACCCCAGAGTCTTGCATTGGCCTAGCTGGGCTGTCGCAAGGCTCAATGCCTCCGTCAGCGTGGAGGCTTCTGTCAGCCTCTGCAGGCCTGCACACCTCTGCTTGCCGGCCCTGCCAACTCCCAAGGAGGCGCAAACGTGCCTTACGGCATGTTTGCTACCCTCCTGGGCCAGCGCAAGGGACTAGCGCTGGCCCAAGGACGCTTCTGGATTGTGCCCTAAAAGACCACCCTCTGAACTCTCTACATGTAATGGAGGATTTGGAGGAGAAATGAGGTTCTCTTGTGTTGGACACAAAGCCCAGGGTTGGTTTTGTGGACCTCTGGTCTTCAGACATTCATAAATGTTTGGTAGTCAAATCTAAGACACAGTGGTAGCAGTACGGTGAGCCATACATAACTTTGTCAAACATATTTCACAACTGTATGTCGCATATGTATTGCCTAGACCTTTCTCTGTTGCTCAGCTCTCCATCCCAATCCCTCTTCCAAGCCTTCCCCCCCCCCTTCCGCACCCAGAGTCAGCTGGAGGGAAACCAGGAATACAGATCTGAAGAGAATGGCTGTGTTCAGTGGGTGTTAGAAGAGTTATGCACGTTGCATATTTATCTGCTCTCTCCCACTAAAGTTCTGTGACATATACAGAATAAGGGAGCCTTTCCACCTCATTGCATTATAGGTCTACCTTGTGACATCACTCACAAATGGTGTTGTGGAAAAAGACAACAGATTTTTGTTTTACCTGATGCTACTTTATGCTTTCCTGTTTCCCATCCAGTGATGCTGGTGGACCTAATGTAACTAATTCCTCACATGCAGTTTGCAAAACATGTGCACATAGTGTGATCAGTTAGGTAGTTAACCTGTGTCTGGACTACAAAATTTCAGATTGCAGGTTGTGGGTGCATGATTGAATGCTTCTTTATACAGAAAAATCTTTAAAACATAATTTAACATGTTGCTCAAGTCTTTAAGCCACAGATTAAAACACGTTATAAGATCTAGTCCCAATGTTTCATTTTCAACGGCGGAAATCTTTGTTCATAGGAAACTAAATGTC
Source organism: Tiliqua scincoides (assembly GCF_035046505.1). NCBI lineage: Eukaryota > Metazoa > Chordata > Lepidosauria > Squamata > Scincidae > Tiliqua > Tiliqua scincoides. Next base: position 140,875,255 of record NC_089821.1, on the reverse strand, counting down.
AGGAAGAAGATTTCTAGCCTTGGCTTCTCCCTTACACACTAGTTTTCAAGGAATGTGTTTCTCCATCGAAAAATTTGTCATGAAAGCGTTACCTGCAGGCTGAAGTGGGTTAACCACTGCAGTGAGAACTAGAGCTTGGTGGTTAGAACATCTCTTTATTGTGGAACCTTGCTTATCCAACCCTGCTTCACATGTACTTCAGAGAGGGCGTGAATGCTTGGAGTATAATGAACAAAATGGAAAGTAATCTGACTATCTGAAATACCCATATTAATTAGCCCAATTTCAAATGAGCTGACAGTCTGATAAAATAATGTCCAACTTTTATGAAGTGCTGTTCTGCAATGCTTGTCCCTATATATATTTCCCCCTATTAGTGTGTGTGTGTGTGTGTGTAACAAGAGATTCATAGAAGAACACTGTGTTTTCCATTTCCACCTTCTGTTTAGTGATTTGCTTTGGCTGTGATTTCCTGAAAGAGAGAACTGTTCAGGGCTTATTTTTATAACATCAGAATATCCACGTTCCTGGTTGAGCCCTGATTTCTGTCTGTGTTTCTGCTTCTCTCCCCTCTGGGCCTCTCATCACAGTGGAGTTGTGAACAGGCAAGCTGGATCCAAGCCACCAGAGGAAGCTCTCTTTATATCTTAAGTGCTCCTACTACAGCAATGATTTGCCTACTAAATATCAGTACCATTTGCCACGTGGAGAACAATTCTGATCTCTGGTTTCTAGAAGAAAACCCTGTCCCATAGCATAGGGTTTGTGTTCTACCGGAAGCCACAAAGGATATTGGTGCAATAGTGAGTCTCATGATCCTCTGATACACTCGGCTTTCAGTCCCCTTACATAATCATGTGTGTCCCCTTTTGGAAAAGAGGTTTAGCACTGCCTTACTACTGAATGACTCCATGGATCAGTTGCACACATGGGTGCAGTCTTATTCTAGAGAAGAGGAGCTTCATCTCTTTTCCCTAGCCTTACCCTGTGTGTGTTGCTTCCTGCTGCTGTGAAATGAGGTGCACCTATACTGCCTGCCGTAGGTCTTCTACTTGATGCTGCTGCTGCTGCTGCTTTTAGAGGACATAACATGAAAAGAAACACATAGGAGAGACAAAACTCTCATTTTAGGATTGCAAGGCTCCCAGTTCTGTAGGCTGTCTACTAGGAAGCTGATTATTTAGCTATGGTTAATCTGCTACAGGCCTGATCCCACAATCTCATCCCCCATAACATTGGCTGCAAGCCTAACCTCACTTTCCTGGGAGTAAGTCCCATTGAACACAATAGGACTTACTTCTGAGTAGACCTGCTTAGGATTGTGCCCCTTGTCTGTATTTTCTCCAAATTTCTGTTCAACATCTACTGAAGCTTCGGTGATCTTAAAAGTAAGGTGTCCTTCGATGTAGCCAAGCTAGATGCCTTTCATTATCTAAAGCAGGGGTCTCTAAAACTTTTCGGCCAAAGGGCCGCATCAAATACCTGGCACAGTGGCGAGGGCCGGAAAAAAAATTAAATATAATAATAATAAACTTTATTTATATCCCGCCCTTCTCCCTAAAGGGACCCAGGGCGGCTATAAAATATATAAAATTTAAATAAATGCAGTAGAGATGGAACTTAGATGAAAGAATAAATGAATCGGCTCAAATGTCCAGGACTTCTCCAAGCATGAACACAGCCCAAGAAATAAAGCACACACTTAAATGGACCCTCATTCCTCCACCCCAAAAGCACAACTCTGGTTGTGTTTGCTCAACTGGGCCAGAGGCTCTCAGGGGATCAGAGGCTGGCCGCTGGCTAGATAAAAGCTTTCCGCGGGCCGCATCTGGCCCCCGGGCTGGGGTTTGGAGACCCTTGATCTAAAGATTACTGGGTAGTAGTGCTCAGCTAGTGCGTGGTAGCAGTGGCTGTCTGGATGAGGAGAAGCAAACTAGATCCAGACAAGATTGGAGGTATTAGTAATTCTAGATCCTCATGATGTGGAGAATGTGGGATGAGCCACTATTGTTGGGATGGGGAAGCCTACCATTGTTTTGAGAGATCCAGATGGTGGCTGTGGTGCTTTCTGCCAATTATATCTGCTTTGCTTGGTATGGCCCAATTGGATCTGACAACTGTCCTCCATGATTTTTCAGCTCCCAGTCTTGACAAATGTAATGCATTTTATGTAGATCTGCCTTTCAGGAGGTTTGGAAAGCAGCAGCATGTGTTACAACTGTAGGATGTTGGGAACAGCCAGGATATTCGATGGCAGTTGCACTGGGTATCTGTTTGCTTCTAGGCTCAGTTCATGGCGCTGATGTTGATAGCATAAGAAGCCACATCTCTGCTAAAGCCCTGCTTGGTCCCCCAGTCTCAGAGGTTAATTGGAAAGTGTATTTTTGTAGCTTCAAGGCACAATAGCAGAACAGGGTGTGTAAGAGACACAAACTGTACTGGTTTGCAGGGGAGCAAACTGTTTTCTTCAGGGCATAAGAAGTGCCCTTCTCTGAACTGCACTAAGAAATTGAAGTTCATATCAAGTGTGGTATGAGATGACTGTTGAGAAAGGTGGGGGAGAAAGGTCTACTCTACAGAAGAAGTCTTTGTTCACAAGTCAAGAGAAATGTGAGCTAAGGATGCATCACACTGTCCTTGATTGGGTCCCACGTGGGTCACTCACTTCCCACCTAGAGCATGGCACATAGTACTTCTTGCAGTGCACAGAACTTAAATGTTGTGGTTTGAGAAAACTGAGCATGCCCTGTGGAGAAGACCCTTTGTGACCCTTACCCCACTGGCTTGCTAGTTTCCCATGCAATGGCTTCTAGTTTGAGTTTGAGCCCTTGCAATTACATTCTGAGCTAAATTTCCAAGCGTTAGTTGGTTATGTGTTGTGATGTGCACTTATTGTGATTTACAGTCTGTGCATATTCCCATTTTACAGTATAATCTGCACACATTAATATTCCCAACACCTAACCTTTCCTATGATAATGTGCGATGTTGCTTTTATTTATAAATCAGCTATTTGATAACCTTTGCAGAAAATAGATATTACTAACACACAACATGAGGCTACAGGGATTGGTCCTCGCAAAGGCACTGATCAGCTTTAATGGTAGCTTCTTGCAACTGCTTCTAATAAGTAGAAATGAAGTGGGGAAGGCATGGTGTGGTACATAAAATCATCATTGTATTAACCATGGGTTTGCTCTAGGAAGTCAATTGGTGCATTGTTTTGCTTCAAAAACAAACAGAACGGTCACTACCATACTCCCAAGAGCAAGTATTCTTTTTTAGAAGTCCACGTACAAGCTAAACAGAGTCAGACAAGCACCCAGGCAGTTCTAGTTCCTGAAATCAACAGCAACCCTCCAAGCATACAGAGTAGAAGACATTGGCGGGAGAACGACTTTTGGAAGATCATCGTGCTTAGAGGGAGAGAAAAAAGGGTCTTCTCTGAAAAAGAATCTTCTCTGAAAAAGCTATACTCCCCCCGCCCCCCACTACAAATTTGCCATTCAATGTGGAGGACTTTGGAGTGTATTCTTAACGACTTAAGGGTGTATTCCTGGCTCCTTGGTGATAATGGGGAGCAGTCCCAGCAGGCCTTTGTTTCACCCTATATGAACTGATATTATACCCCAGAATGCTTTGCAGAGTACATGGGTTCTCTGGTAGATGTATTAATGTAGATAAAGTTCCCTGAAGGTAGAAAGTCAGAGAGCTGCCAAGCTAGAAATAGCAGCAGCTGGATCAATTCTATAATGCATGCTGAAGGGCTGTTGTAATCCTGAAGTAGGGTGGGGAGGAAGTGGGGTGGGGAGTCTCCAGAGAGAAAATGGGTGTCGGGTTTCATAGCAGGTTTTCTGGGACCACTAGTGAAGGCACGTGCCAACAATAAGAAGGCAAATCTCATCCTAATGAAAAGTAACTCCGCTTAAATGCTCATGTCCTCAGTCTTGCTGGTTTTGAGAAGTAAGGAATCATAATGATTTCTTGATCTTTCTCGCTGTGTGCAAAGGAGTGTCTCAGTGAACAGTCCATGGCCATCCACAGTTCTTAAGATTCTAACCTTTTATTCTCTCTCTCTTCTTTGGGCGCACTTTTGGCTTGGCAATAATGAGAGCTTATGTCGGCTTGTGTAATTTCTGTCTGAAGATCATAAGCCCTGTGAACGCTGAAGAATATCCTGCCTTTAGCTTCTGAACAGTTCCTTGCATAATTCAGCACTGCTGTTGGAATGATTTGTTTCAACTGTGCAGCTAGTTTAAATAGAACCGTTAGGAAGCATGTGCTGCTAGTTCTCATACATCACACAAGTGAAGGTCCAGTGATTGATGAGCTATCGTGGGGTACCATAACGAGATAAGCGCTCATCACAGCTTTGAAATAAATGGTAATTTCATTTAAGGAAAGGACATTGTGTCTGTAAGCTTAATTTTAAGAGCTGAAGTACTGAGCAGTGATTTCTTTTCCATGACATGCAAGTGAATTAAATGAACATAAGAATATTGCAGAAGTGAGGGGGGCAAATTCTAGAGGTGAGATGTGTGAAGGTGACTGGAGCTCCCCCGCCACTTGCTATTTGTGTGTATTTTGGTAGGGGCTTGAAACCTGGTGCTGGGGAAGCTGTGTAAAACATAAATACTAGGGCATATTGTCAGTACTTTACATGGCTTTGAAATACGATCTGTGGGACCAGTTCAGTACAACAAACCCTGGAAGTTACTACCCTCTGAGAAGAGCACCTGGTTGCCTTTGGCAAATAAATATTGTCTCCTGCTTTGACCTCATGCTGCTTCACGTGAGGTCTGAATACAGAGGTACTAGCTACGGTTTCCCAGTTGGAGAAATGCAGCTGTGCCGTGGCTGCTATCTGCAACTTGAGAGAGACAGAGAGAGAGAGAGCTTACGCTACAATTTCCCTTGGTTTATTGTTTTTCCTTGGCTGAGGAAGCGGCAGTATGCAGTGGCTGTTCTCTCACCTGGCGCTTTGTGAATGACTGAATGACCCACCGAGATTGGGGGGGGGGGGATAACCATAGCTATTCCTGCTGAGAGCAAGACCACACCGAGGCCAGCCTTAATGTTCCATTGTGTTTTCTTGACTGAGGAGACCAGCAGTATGTACTCTCCTGTCTGTTGTGTGAGCATGTTCGACTCTCTCTTCTGACAGGGAGAGAGACTGCAGGCAGAAATGGCAGAGGGATGGGGAAGGGTTGTGTGACCACCCCTATTTTATTTTCAAGACTGCAGTAAAATTAGAAGTTGGGTGTGGTGGGAACGGGTTCAAATTTCAGGTGTTCATTATTGAAAATCTGGAAATAGGGATGCATTTGTATGTTGGTGCCCCAAGAAAACAATGAAGATAGATGCTGAGTTGGCCCTTCCCCAACTGTACTGGAACCCAGAGCTCTTGGTATGGTGATCCCTTTCCTCAACTAGTCAATTGAGCTAATTGACCACCCACTGCTGAGCTTGCTGAGCCATTTGGTACCTACAGGAACAGTCCTTTCCCCCACAGCTGCACTAAGTAATCCCTTTTCCATATCAGGAGACATGATTAGCTCAGTGGTTCTCACACATTTAGCACCAGGACCCACTTTTTAGAATGAGAATCTGTCAGGACCCACCGGAAGTGATGTCATGACCAGACGTGACAACATCAAACAGGAAAATTTTGAACAATCCTAGTCTGCAATCCTACCCACACTTACCCAGGAGTAAATCCCATTTACTATCTTTGTTGAAAGCATGTATAGAGTAGCCTGTTAAAACTACAGGTCTGTAACATTTCCCCAAATGCAGTTGCATACCATGGGAGCATCAAGTCTAATATATTAAAAATAAAATATTGAAATGAATGGGGGCCCACCTGAAATTGGCTCATGACCCACCTAGTGGGTCCTGGCCCACAGTCTGAGAAACACTGGCTTAGCTTATTAACACAGAGCCAAGTATTTCACCATGGCTGTGATGGGATTGAAACACCTTTTGGGAGCTATTGTGGGGAACAATAAAGAGAATGCTTCCACGGATTTGGGAGTCTCTTGAACATGGCCAGCATCCATACAGGAGCATTTTATCTGTTCAAGCATACGATAGATGAGAGATATTGGGGGTCCTTACTCTCTCAAGGGGAAAAAGATCAGATTTTCCTCCCTTGGTTCATTAGAGTTTGTCATCATTCTCAAGATCTGTTCATGAGGTCATTTAATATACACTGTTTATTTAACCCTTTACATTAGGGTTGTGACGCATGTTTGCTGGGAAACATATTACTAGTGTGAAAGAAAGGTTTGGGAATAGAATATGCTGCTACAGAATATCCCCCCTCCTCACCTTGCTCACAGCTTCAGCCAGCTGCTGCCTTCACTGCCTGTTTATAAATTTCAGATTATCCTGAGTGACATTGCTGTTCCTAGGAAGAAAATCGGTTCTGAAAAAGAAAATGACACTGAAGCAGCGGTGGGTTGGGGCTGTGAAGAGGGAGAGCTGCTGGGGGGGGGCTGCGCTGCAAATACTTTCACTCTTTTCTGTAGCCACAGGGTCACTTTGCATGTGGAGAAAGTATATCTGAAATGTACCCACCCCATTTTGGCTTCACCTATCCTTTATATGCTTTATTTAGCTCTTTTGTAAGCATAACTGTGGCACATTAATTAGGAGTTTCAGGGGATTTTGCCAAGGCTACAAATACCTGACTAGCTTATACTGAATGTACAGCTGCCCATACAATTCATTCATTCAACCAATGTTCTTACCTGGGAATCTAGAAGTTAAAGAAGGGAAACATGTTGCTCTTGAAAGAATGGTGTTTGCTGCCTTTTCTACTTGCTTCATCCCCATAAGGCAGTGGTTCCCAAATTGTGTGATGTGGTAAACTCACAGGGGCACTGCGGGTTGTCCCCAGAGGCCTCTTCTGACCAACTCTCCCAGGTGCCACCACCTTGAATCACCTGAGATTCAAGATGGTGGGACTTGGGAGAGCCGGGTGATGGTGCTGCTGCATCAAGGCCCCACGACCACAGGGCCTCGTGACCATGGCAGGTTTGGGAACCACTTCCATAAGGTGTTGGGAACTGCAGACTGGCAAATCTGGCAGGAGGGCCTATATGCTATACTCATCAGGGCAGTGTGCAGATGAAGGGAATGAGTGGTCTGACCACAGCTGCTCAGCAGGGTCTCCCTTGAAGATGACCAGTAAGTGTACTATAGCCCAGCAGAATAAAAAGACCAGAGGAGCCAGTAACAGCTGATGGGGTACAATGACTGACTTTTCCCTGGCTCTTTAGTTTGAACAACTTGTCATTTGGTTCCAAATGAATGGCTAGAGACTGGTCTGTCTCCCAGTCACCAGCCTTGAGGCATGAACCCCCAACGTGCACTACTCGCCAGAAAGGCATGGGACTACTTGTTGTTAATATGGCCATTCCCCACATGTTTAGAAGTAACATAAAGGTGGTGGGGAGATTCTAGCTTTTAATTCTAGAATTGGCGTTGCCAAGAGGCGAATCGCAGTAGCGACCTCATTGTTATTCAGTCATTAAGTTGTGTCCGACTCTTCGGGACCCCATGGACCATAGCACGCCAGGCCCCCCTGTCTACCACTACCTTCTGGAGTGTGCCCAAATTCATAGTGACCTCAGGTAGTGGATTATCAGGGGGTGGGGAGCAGCTGCCCCACTTGCCTGCAAACAAGGGAAAGTAGTGGTTTGGAACATCTAGGCCCATCCTGATGATGTGTGATGTGCAGCTGAGAAGCCCAGGCAGCAGGTGCAAAGTACCGCTCCTCTTACTCTCCTTTCTGCCATTCTCTCCTCAATATGAAAGAGAAGGAGAAAAAGGAGAAGCTTTTTGTATCTGCTGGCTGGGTGCACCATATTGCCACTGAGCAAGTGGGGGGGGAGCATCTGGTGTCTGGCTTTTGGGACCTGAAGTTCTTGGGCCATCCTTATTTAATTCATTCCAGCCTCAATGTAATCTAACATCCCTTTGCCTAGGAAACTTTACCACTCATCTTTTAACCCATATTGAATACTGTAGGCCAGGGGTGCTCACACTTTTTTGGCTTGAGAGCTACTTTGAAACCCAGCAAGGCCCGGCGATCTACCAGAGTTTTTTTTACAATGTTTGCGCCATCATAACATATTAACATTTATGTGTACAATGTATGTTGGTGTACCTTGAGCCCCACTGAGTATAACAGGACTTACTCCTGAGTAGAAATGCCTAGGATTAGGCTGTGAGGCTGCAATCCTAGCCACACTTACCTGGGAGTAAGCCCCATTGAGTACAATGGGCCTTACTCCTGGCGTTTCCTCCCAGAGGCACCTGAAGGGGAGGGTCGGCACTCCGCAATCTACTCATTTTGCCTCTCGATCTACCGGTAGATCGCGATCCACCTATTGAGCACCCCTGCTGTAGGACAGTGGTATTCAAACTGGGGTGTCACGACGCCCCAGCTTGAGGGTGCTGGTCTCTTTCCCCTTAAGGGCCGGGGGCAGCCAGGAGGCAGGGAGGAGGCAGTGGCGTGATCCCCAGGATCGTGCCTCTCAGGGGGGCTGCAGGGGCTTGGGTGCACTTGCCTAAGCCTCCTGCAGCCTCCCGGGGGTGTGGGGAGCCCTGCGCGACCTTCGGCAGGGCTCCCCAGGTCAGGGAAAGTGAGAGTGGGGCGATCACGCCTCGCCTCCACTAAACCAGAAGTGGAGCGCGATCGCTCCACTTTCCCTTCTGACGGGGCTGCAGGGACTGGGGTGCACCCTCCAATCCCTCCAGCAGTGGTCCCTGAGTGTTGGGAGCCCTGTGCGAGCGCCTGCAGGGCTCGCCAGGTCAGGGAAAGTGAGAGTGGAGAGATTGCGCTCCACTTCCGGTTTTGCGGAGGCAGAGCGTGATCTCTCCACTCTCACTTTCCCTGACCTGGGGAGCCCTGCAGCCGCTTGCGCAGGGCTCCCCGCACTTGGGGATGGCTGCGGCAGGGACTGGATGGTGCACCCCAGTCCCTGCAGCCCCCTGAGCGATGCGATCCTGGGGATCGCGTCGCTGTCTTCCCCCTGCCCCTGCTGCTTCCCCCCCACCCCCGCAAAGACTTCAGGTTTCAAACTCCCTGAGAGTTTGAAAACCGCAGCTGTAGGACCATAAAGTGCTATGAGTTTAGATTTTGTTTGTCTGTGGGGAAAATGTGGCTAGCTATTGTCATGCAGTGTTAAATGTTCTTTTAAAAATAGCTATAGCTCACATGAAAACACGTAGGCCATCTCTTGTCTAAATATCACTCACTCAACATACCTGTTAATTTATACTAATTAAATTTCCAGTCTTTCTAGTTCATCAGTCAGAATAATCCTATAGGAATGAAGATAATCTGGCACTGACTTGACATGATCTTCCCCCTTTCCACTTCCTTCTTCACCAAGAAAATCAGGGTGTTGTCACAAGTATGAATCTAAGCATGACTTTTGGATCTACATATTTTAGAGTACACTGCCAGTGGTATGCTAGAGAGCTGAATCAGGCCATGTTAAAAAAAATTCAGTGTAGGCATTACAGTAAAATTGCAGTAATGGGGTAGGATGGGGGTAATAAAGCAAACACTGATTTAACAGTGCGATCCTATGCATGCCTATTCAAAAGTACACCTCATTTAATTAAATTACACTTGCAGCCTAATTTTAATCAATTTTTCCACTCCTAATGCAGCCCCAAGCTGAGGGAGCAAGCAGCCCCTTATTTTGATGAAGCCTCTGTGACTGCCTTCCCACTGCAGGATGCAGCATGTGCCCCATTGGCTCTGGAGAGTTAGTTAGGATTGGGCTGTTGATCCCAAGTAAGCATATGTAGGATTACTGTCTTAGTGGCATTTGTGAAAGTTGCTTTAGTTTCATTTCCTATAAAACTACCTTATGCTGTGTAGCCCAGTCCCGGCTACTCCATCTGGCAATTGTTCTTCAAGGGCTCAGGAAGAGGTCTTTTCCAGCCTATAAAACCAGTTAAACCAGAAATGCTGGGAATTGAACCTGGAGCTTCCTTTACACAAAGTTGGTGGAGTGAGGGCTTGTTGCTAATCTATTTTCCTTTCTCCATCGCAGTCCTCTTCACAGCTTCTTGGCAGGACTACTGACTTCCCCAACCTCACCAGTACTGCCCAGGGCCATTTTATTTTGTCACCTCTCCCAGTGTCCTTGCTTCGGTTTTTGCATCTCTTTCTTCCAGGCTCTGCCTATTCCTTCAATTGTGTTGTGTAGTCCCAACATGTGGATGAGCAGTGAGATGGGGAGGGGAGGAAGTAAAGTGCTAAGAGTGTACATGTATGTTCCAGTAGTATACATGTTTTTATTAGGGATGGCTTCTAGTCCAGTTCTTGGTTACTTTCTTGTTGCATGTGACTTCTAAACAACCATAAAAAAAAAAAGTTCCTGATTTTCTCCTAGCTCCCTAGCATGGAACTGCATTGCGGCAAGTGCCAGGCTTAGTGCATGCGCTTTCTCTCTGAACAGACTGGAGTCCTGAACAAACTATCTTTATGTATGGATGGTTGGGGGGAGAAGAGAACATGCTAGCAAATGGCACTAAAGCACTCCAGAAAGCCCTGCCCTCCCATGTATTCAATGTCTGCCAACAACAACACATGCTTGACACAGAGAGATGTTCTCTCCTTTTCACTACCCTAGAACAGGGGTGTCCAAAGTTTTTGGCAGGAGGGCCACATCAGCTCTCTGACACTGAGTCGGGGGCCGGGGGGGGGAAAAAAGAATTAATTTACATTTAAAATTTGAATAAATTTACATAAGTTTACATAAATGAATATATTAATGATGAACTTATATTAACGAATGAAGGTCTTGCAATAGCTCAATGCCTATAAAAGGCCTTGCACAAAGCAAGGCTGGCCTTTCCTTTGCTGCCGTTGCTGCATCACAGATGTGAAAGAGCAAGCAGTGGAGGGAGCTTTCATCCCACAGCTCACAAGTGAGGTCAAGCAGTTGCCCTCATGCTGAGAGAAGTTTTGTTGGGCCAGTGTGGGCTTCAACAAATCTCCAGAGGGCCAGAGGCTCATTGGAGTCTGGGGGATCTCTGAGGGCCGCATTGAGAGGCCTTGAGGGCCACAAGTGGCCCCCGGGCCGGGGTTTGGGCACCCCTGCCCTAGAACATTGGGAACAAACACTGGACAGATGGGAGGCATGGGGTGGGGATTTGGCAGCATGTTGCCACAGGAGTGGGGCTTGTGCACATTCATGACCACATGTTCATTATATGTGTGAAGATGGTCTGACCAGTGGTGTATGGAAACAAGAGGGAGTGGGATATAGCAACCATGTACTACTTGGTTGCTACTTGCCGTTGTACCTTGGTGAAGTCAAGAGAGATTCAGGGGTGATGTGACCCAGAACACCACCAAATTCTGTCTTGTGTCTGGCACCTCCGCACTTCAGAAAGAAAACATCCCTTACCATGTTCCTGACGCACTGCTGTGAAACCTGGTAGAGCGGGACTTCTGGTGTCATTTACAGGGATGGCTCTTGTGTTGTCCTTGTGTAAATGAAACTGGAAGACCCACACTTCCCAGCTTCATGACCCGAGTGACCACATCAGCATTTTCAAGCTGAAGAAGTTATGTGACTGTAGCATAGTCTTAGGATCCATGGCTATTCATAATAAGGTACACAAAATGCTCTAAATTTCAGTTTTTAGCTAGATAGTCATGCTAATGCTGAAAAACTTGCATCTGGGATGTTTTATATGGAATGGGAAAGGGGAAAAAAACTTGAACTGGAGACTGGCCGAAGTTAATTCAGTGGGCAAATGCTACTGTTCTTAACCAGTATACTGCAACATACGTTGTATCTGTTTCTCTAAAATGCACACACATATACACACACAGCTTATCCAGGCAGCTTCAAAAGAAGGGGTAATAACCTGAACACATACTAAAATGTTTAAGGTGAAAACTTCCCTATGTGGTTAAGACTTATCTTTGACTGCTCTTCTTCAGACATTTCCCCTTACTTTAAGGCAGTGGTTTTCAAAATATGTTTGGGGTAACGCTGGGGTGGCTCAGAATCTTACCAGGGATTTGTCAATGAGCATATCTGAAATATCAGACAAGTTTCCTTCGAAAAGCTTGCCCACCATTACTAGCCTTCTCCTGCAATCCATACCTGTTGGTTGTGTTTCAGGGTATGCATTCAGTTCATGTGGGGTGATGGTGAAGTCCAGCAAACCTGGTCACTGCAGCCTCAGAATCGTCATCAATTTGCATGGATATCAGAGGAAACAGGTCAGTATGGAAAGAGTTCCCTGAGTGCCAGCGGCTGGTTGAAGGAAGTTCTGACTTTGAATACTTGGAAAAATTGTGGGATGCAGTGGTATAGTTCTAGAGCAGGGGTGTCCAATTTTTTTGGCAGGAGGGCCACATCATCTCTCTGTGTTGGGGGGCTGGGAAAAATAATTAATTTACATTTAAAATTTTAAAGAATTTACATAAATGAACATATTAGAGATGGCACTTATATGAATGAATGAGGGTCTCACGATAGCTTAAGGCCTATAAAAGATCTTGCGCAAAGCAAGTCCAGCCTTTCCTTTGCTGCTGCTTCACAGACATGAAACAGCAAGCAGTGGAGGGAGCCCTCAACCTGCAGTTCGTGCGAGGGGTCAAACATTTGGCCCTCGTGCTGAGAGTAGTCATGTTGGGCCAGCATGGACTCCAACAAATCTCCAGAGGGCCAGAGGCTCATTGGAGATTGGAGGCTCCCCGCAGGCTGGATTGGGGGTCCCCGAGGGCCACAAATGGCTCCTGGGCCAGGGTTTGGGCACCCCTGTTCTAGAGATATATGTTTGTGTGCTTTTCTGCTGTGTCCCTTCTCCCTAGTTTGACTTGGTTAAGTTAGTCGTGTGCATCCACCTATTTCTTTGTGATAGGGAGTTGAACGAGATGGCCTTATGTGATCCCTCTGAATTCAGTCATTTTAACCTGTTTTTGGGGGGGGGGTCACAGCAGTGAGGAATTGAGGGTCATGTGCCTTTGCATGTACTTATGAGATCCTCTTTCAACTGGCTATCAGGTTGAATTAAAAACTTCTCCAATCAGTTTTTTATTTATAAATTATTTTATTTTATTTTTCACATTTTTATACCACCCTTCCTCTAAGGAGCTCAGGGGTGGTGTACATAGTTCCTCCCCTCATTTTTTCCTCAACCTTGTGATATAGGTGAGGATGAGAATTAGTGACTTGCCCACGGTCATCCATGAAACTTCGGCTGAGCATGTCTGAGACTAACTCCAGAACTACTACACCATCCTGGCTCTCTATTAGAGGCCAATGGTGCATTATATCTGAGGTTCCTGTTTAATGTTAACATCTTTAACTGGCCAAAAGGATGAATCTGGCTAAATTGATGAGCCAAATATTCTTCAGTGCGATTTTTTTAAAGATATCAGACGCCTTAGAGTTGAACAAAAGAAGTTATAATTTAGGCAGGCTTTTTTGTACTAGGAGACTATCAAGAGGTGCTTCCCACTTACCTCCACCATTGCACTAGCAGTTCTCCAGAACTGGTGGTTAATAACTGTAGAAACATGACATGCCCCCTAAAGGAGAAAAATTTTCCTTTTTTCTAATAGCAAATACTTCCCTTATTCCATACCACTCAGATCTGGTCTACATTTACAGCATAATGAGGTGCAAGAGTCATGTGTAGCAGAATGGACTGTACAGTATAATTTCAGGCTGTTGCTTGGGGAATTGCATTTCTGAATGCTTTCTCACATTAAAATAAAACTTCTCTGCAACTGGAAAACTAGCACTTCAGGAAGTGGTCTAGGCTAGAACTTTTGTCCAGATATTAGAATTTGTATACTTGCAGGAAGATCTCTTTTTTGGGGAGGGGGGGGAGGCACAATTGAAAATGTCATCCCTCTCCTGAAGTGGAACCATGCAACATATGTCTTCTTTCTGTTACATGTGTAAGGCCTCAGTTTCACCACAGAATTAATTAGAATAGATTGCTCTCAGCATCTGGCATTATCCATTTCATACCTAATGGAAACTTAATTTTTTTTAATTCTTGAATATGCTGAAGAGGGGGAATTAACAATGGTTGGAGGGCACCTTATCCTCTAGCAACGAGTAAGTTAAGGTTTGTTTCTGATCTGATCAAGTGGCGGCCAGGTAGGGCCCACACATGTCAACCCAGCATGGTCAGCCTCAGATTGCTGAACTCTAAGAACGTGTGGCAGTGGTGATGCTCAGTGCACTAGTACAGGGGGCATCATGGAGGTTAAGGCTTTAGTACTGGCACTGCTTAGAGATGTATGCGCTACTTGTGCCTAGTGGTGTCATGGGCACTATCCACATGGTGCTGGTTACAGGCATCCATACATCCACTTCAGTGGTACTGATCAGATTATGAGGGCTCTTTTTGGCTTTCCCAAGAAAAACTTCAAGCAGTACCAAAAAAAAAAAAAAGCTATAAAACCAGTTTGACCAAAGCCTATTGTAAAAGTATCAAAAAATACATCTGTAGTATACATGTCCTTGTCGGCGCTACTGAACTTTTCAGAGCCTTGGAGGAGCTAAGCCTCTGCTCCCAGCCCAGCTCTACCTTTTTGTGCAAGCTCATACACTGAAACTCTCATCTGGGTAACAATGATTCCAATCATAACAGGGGGGGGGGGGGGAGGAACCCCAGCTATAAACAATAGGAAAAAAATAAGGAAAACTAGTCCCTATTTTTGTTCTGGATTCGGTGAATAGTCAACTTTATTTCATAAAACACCATATGGTGAGTGAGAAGTTAGATTATCACTTTTTTGGTTACATTTATTTTCAATATTCAAATGTGTAAGTAGTGGCAAATAAAGGTAGCCTACAATCATAGCGTGATTTAAAACAACTTTACATGATTTATCACCCTTGACCGACAACAAATTAGACCAAGTAACTTCCCACAGTAGATTCTGCCTGCCCCACTACCGCTAACGTGGGGATTTCCTGGTCTTCAGAAGAGGAAGGAACTTCTAAATAGTTAATGCGATTCCTGTAAAACTTAGCTGCTTAAGAAGAACACTGGCTTTCATGCTTTTATCTTATGAATTTTGCTGCTATTTAGCTGACTCTTTAAAATAGATTCAAAGGCTTTTCAAGCAGACAAATGTGTTCGCATGTATCAGAAACTAAAATTTTCTTGACTATGTCAAAGTATATGTTTTTATGAACCTGGCTTTTTTTTTTTTTAACCCCTTCACACTCTAGTTTAACTGTCAAATACACGTTGAAAGAACTTTGTTTGCTCTGGTGATTATTGAGGAGAGAGAGCTTCTGTGAGTGTGCGCGTCTTTCATAAACGGCACACACAAAAGGAACTTGTCCTTTGCTTCTGTGCAACCAAAGGAGGCAGGACACTGCTGTCTTCAGTTCAGTGGAAACTGGCAGTGTCTCATCTCTTGAAAACAACAGTCTGACGTCGGTTCATATGAGGCCGATAATAGCAGGCACAACTTGAGAGACTGTCAACTGGACAAGCTGTTGAAAGCCTATCATTGGCCTTGATAATCTTTGGCTATGCTTTAGAGGACCCAGGGTAAAAAAAATTGATTGGCTAGTGACAGAAATAATGGACTATTCCTGATAATATTACAGGTCTTGGCAACCCCCCCCCCTTTTTTTTTTTTAGTGCAAGATTATGGGTTGTGTTTTTTAAATTCTGTTTTCTGCAACGTAACAATTCCTTTACAGGTTACATTGCCTGTTCTTTATTATTCCACTTGCTTTGCTACAGACAAGAATTAAGTTTAAAACCCCGTTCTTTGTTTTTTAATATTGTACTTTGAACTAATCAGTTTCATTGCACTTCTAATTTTTAATTATTTTTTTTATTGTCTTTCTGTGCAGCACCTTAGAACAGGGGTCTCCAAACTTTTTGACCAGAGGGCCGCATCAAATACTTGGCACAGTGTTGAGGGCCGGAAAAAAAATTTAAATATAAAATTTATATAAATAAATTAGAGATAGAACTTAGATGAATGAATGAATGGGCTCATTCATTCAACCTCTCTGGCCCTTAGAACACCCTCCAGACACAACCAGAGCATAGTTCCTGTCACGTTCGGCCAAGTGGGCTAGAGGCTTTCAGGGGGCAAGAGGCTGGCCGCGGGCTGGATAGAGGCTGGCCACGGGCCACATCTGGCCCCTTGGGCTGGGGTTTGGAGACCCCTGCCTTAGAAAATGAGATTGGGCTGTGCAAGTAAGCAGTCTAATATCTTACCAAGTTCAAGCACTTATTGAACTTAGGGATTTGAACTTATTGGGAATTGGTTTGATTCCTTTTACCTATCCAGGTTGCCTATTTAGTAAAGTACACCAAATTGAAGATGGCACCAAGTGGTAGTGGTTTGATTCTTGTTCTTTTTAACTACTAAATACTGTTAATTGTTGGAATGCTAACTCTGTCTCACAACTCAGGCCTCTGCATGTTTATAGTACTTGGAATAAGCTCCAGTGAGTTTAATGGGGCTTTTTTCTAGATAAGCTTGTTTAGGATTGCAGTCCTGGGCTGAAAGGGAAAAAGCCTGGTTTACTTCTAAACAAACATGCTTCAGGTTATTCTGTTAGAGGGCTAGAAATGTTTTTTCCCTAAGTTCATTTTCTGAGGATATGCATCTGTCTTTCTCAAGCCTCTCCATCACCGAGGTCTGTCTGTCTAGCGAGGCTTTCCCAGTATTCATCTCTGTGTTGTCTAGTGCTGTTGTGGCTTGTAGCATCCAATTTTGTATTTTTAGGAAATATATATAAATATATTACAGATAAATAAAATCTTCAAAAGTAGAGAGGGTTCTAGTCAGGGATGGGCAAGTCAGACACATCTTGACTTGTCTCAAACGAGTCATAACAGGGACACTTTCAGAGTCGCCTTTTCGCTGCTCAAAAAGACTCTAGTCATGAATCTTTTTGATACTCATGTCAGGCGCAGAAAGAATAACGGGGCTGCTGCTGGTGTGTGTTCGTGTGTGTCAGAGTTTTCTTTAAACTCTCCTCTGCTGTTTCCATCTCATCTGTAAATAAGGCGGGACGGGGTGAGACGGACGGCGTGGGAGTGGGGACAGAAGCGGCAAGAGGGAAGAGTCATATGCAGCAGCTGGGAGGCTTACCAGGATGACCCAGTCCTTTGCATCCCTACTCAGAAGTAGTCCCACTGTAGCCAGTCGTTCAATGGGGCTTCCTCCTCTGCCCCCAAGTGAGGAGCTCCCACCTTCCATGTGATTGGAAAGCATGATTGCAACAAATCTCCCCCTTGCTTCTCTGCCTCCTTTTCCTCTGGGCTTCCAGCTAATCCTAAGACAAGAACCCCCTTGGGTTCTTCCTCCTGCCCTTCCTCATCCAAACCAGACTGCCCATCCTTCATCTAGTGATCATCAGTTCCTTCCTATCAGGGATGGGTAAGAGAGCCTGCTCCCACCTACTCCCCCACTAGGATGCAAAAGCAAACATTAACCCTTCCCTGTCTTCTGGCTGGAACTTCCCTGCTGCTCACCAGGTCAGAATTATGGCCCCACAAGGTCTTTCATGCCGCAAAAACAGTAAACAATCACACCCAGACACAGACAGACTTGAGCCTGCGTGCATGGGGGATGAGTGCCAAGGCAAGGGGCCCTTGACTCGAATGTTTTGCCAAGTCTTCTGCATTCGTGACTCAAAAAAACCGCTGATTTTTGCAACGTGTAGTCAAGTCACCTGACTTGAGTTCCCATCCCTAGGTTCTAGTAGTTGGGGGGATAGTAGGCTTGATGGTCTGTGCAACTTGTTTCTCTCTATTTCTTCGCCCTCCCTTACCAGAAGCAGAATAAATTATGCCAAGTAAAAGGAAAAAATGCATTTTCCTTTCATTTTGTGCAATTTATACGTGGTGCAGAACTGGGCTTTTTTAATTGCAGAGTAGACATGGCACCGATTACAGTCTAATTAGGAGTGATCGGCAGTGCCCTCCAGTCTTTGACAATATTAGCTTGTTTAATGGTAATTGAACATGTGGTTCACAGTATGATAAGCAAACAAACAGAAAAGGATAATGCAGTTGTCTGGGAACTAGTGGAATTACCTGGCCTCAAAATTAATGCCTGTAATATTTTGTAAATATATTGCCGCACAGCCCAGAAAGCCAATGCGCTGATGTGATATCTAAATGTGTACACTTTTATTGTTGCTCGATATCTGCTTCCTAGAAGACTGTTAAATTCTGGTGTATGGCAGCAAGACTGGCACTGAATTCCCAGCCAAGATGGGCAGAGTTGTACTGGCTCACTGATGGCATGGAGAGGTTTCAGGTATGCATTTGCTTCTCCCTAGGAACTGGTACACCTCACAGTAAGAAAATATGTTATTATTAAGTAGGTAGTGTGGAGAGTATACTTTTGCAGTGTGCACTGCTTAATACAAATGAATCAATAAATAAGTTTCCTTTGTGGGGGCCAGTGGAAATGGCGTTTGGATTGTGACTTTGTGAAGCACCCCCTTGTCCTTGTAAAGCACAGTCAGGGCGCAATCCGAATCCCTAAACCCCTAACCGCATAGCTGTGCCAGTGGGACACGTGCTGCATTCTGTAGTTGGGTGTCACTCACGGAGTCCTCCTCAAAGTAAGGGAACACTTGTTCCCTTACCTCAGAGCTGCATTGCCCTTATGTCAGTGCTGGAAAACACTAACATGAGGGGTTAGGATTGTGCCCTCATTTTACTTCAGATTTCTTAACAGCTGGTTCTTCTTGTAACCAACCACAGTCATTGAGACTGTTTTCAATTGTTTGGCTTGCGCGCTGAAAGCACGCTTCCATTAGGAGCCTAACAGCATTGCAATGCCAAAATCAACATTTTAAAATGAATGGTTTGTAAATCTGTTGTGCTGGTAACAGTGGAAGAGTCAAAACAAACATTAAAAAAGAAAATCACTGTGCTATTCAGTGAAAATAAAGACTAATTATAGCAAAAATAAACTTGCCAAAGCTTCTTACACCTTTCTTGCCTTTTAAAATGTAAATATAGATGACTCATTTAAATAGTTCTCTGCTGTATTGTACAAAATGTCTCCTTGAGCTGAATATCTGTGCTTGTTATATCGCATGTGTGGCATAGATACTTGTGCGTAATGATTACTGTAGACTTTGTGGAACTGAGAAACCCTGAAACCTCAGTGATGTGAGCAGCCTATTCCTATGCATTTTTACTGGAAAATAAATCCCATTGATTTTTAACAGGTGTTCCTCCTAAGTGGGCATAGGATTACAGGCTAAAGTACAACTACAATTTATTATGGCTGCAATTCTATACCTGTGTACCTGGGAGTAGGTTCCACAGAACTCGAGGGCTTCTGAGTAGACACATCTGGATTGCACTGTAAAAATACTTATGTAAGATTTTGGGACTTTGTAGATAAAGTAAATTCTGTCTTCTGTACAGCTCCTAGAACATGGCATGAGAAGGTGGTACAAAATGTGAGGCTTGTTCAACCCTTCTATTTATAGCAGAGAAAATTAAGATGAATCTGCAAAGGAAATCTCATTGTTCTCATTGCATTCACTAGTAATATTGACAATCATTAGTTATGACTCTTTCTGTAGCAATCTGTCCCTTTTCGTTGTCTTTATTATGAACGCTACATGCTAGTTGTTAGATCCATGATATTTTACACTGAAGTGAATGGGAAAATGAGCTATCTGCACATGATCTTGAATTTTTCAGAAATTTCACTTGAATTTTTTAGTTTTTTTAAATCATTATTTTGTGCAACTCCCCCCATTCCAATTTGTTCTGTATGCTATTTAAAGAAAAACAAATCCATGGCATTTTTATATTCAGGCATTTAGTTCCAGTATAACACTGCAGCTTCTGTGCTGTCTTGGGCCCAGCTCCATAACGAGTCAGTAAATCCAGACATTATATTTCAGAGGAGCTGTCATTTTCCTCCAGTTTAAGAAAAAATTACGTGAGACTAGGGGACATCTTGACTTTTTCACTTCAGGAAGTCAAGTATACAGTATGTCGCTGGCACTTTTCTCTTCTCTTGCTCCACAAAAAATGGTATAACTAAATCTTCATCCACGTATGAAGACCAAATCCTTGAAGGGCTTGTTCTTCATTTGATTTATTTGGATGTCATCATAATGACTTCTGCTTGATCGCTCGGCAGTAGAGATGTCTCTGAACCAAGGCTAATATGGCTAGCCATCGGTACTGTGACGCCCTATGCAGAATATTAAAATGGTGCCCATTTTAATGTGTATATTATTGGCGTAAACTTGCTTGCACACACTTGTACTTCTTGCCAATCACCCATCTGCGGCTGCTAGGATCCCATGCTGGTTGCCTGATCTATCCTTCTTTGTAACGGTGGGGATACTGTGGAGGGGAGGGGAAGCTTGCTCTGAGTTTATGTATGGGCTATGCCGATTTCTCTGCTGTAATGTTTTAATTACACTGGTTTTCTTGGGGGGGGGGGGGGAATCATATACAAGCATTAAAAACAGAGGCTTCCTTCCATCTTACCAGGCTGCAAAATGCTTAAGTTAGGTGATTTGTTGCCTGATGAAGAAACAGATGTGGGATGCTGCTGATGTCACCTTGGGACACAGCTTGTGTCGTGGGTGACAGTGCTACAGCACAGATGAGTTCCAAAAAGACACAGGGGAACTTTTTGTATTCCTGTAAATGAGAATTAATACTATTCCTGTTAAAATATTTGGTTAGCAGTGTATAGTGTATTGCAGTATAGAGATGGCAGAACCTGTTCCCAAAGAGTTTGCTTGCTTTGGCACCTTTCCTGGAGTTTTAACAATGAAGGCTTAACAATTTCATGAGCGCTTGTTGAAGGATAGTTGAAATTGGAATTTCTGTATGGATCTGGTAAAGTGCTCCTCTTCATCTGTACTATGTTATTTATTACAGACCAAATGTCTTCTACTGTACCAAAAAGTTGTGACCTTCAGTGTAGTGATGTATTTTAAAGTGGAAGAGCTTGTCATGGCACTGCAACCCCCCGTACTATAGCCATGTCCCCATAATGCTTCATTAACACTATGTCAAAAAATGAACTTTTATTCATTGGATTGTCTTCTTATTCCTAATTTGAAATTTATTATACTTCATTTCTTCTTAAACTTTTGGAGTGGGTTGCAGTAGTTCTAAACCAAATGCAGTTGGCCCTTGGTATCCACAGGCGATCTGTTCCAGAACCCCTGCGGATAACAAAACCCACAGATAAATCTATAGGGGGTGGTGTAGCACCACAATAATTAACTTGGGGGCTGCGCCCGGTCCTTTGGAGGTGATGCTTGGCCTCCTGGGAGCGACCAGAAATCGCTTCCAGTTCACGCAGGCAACTTCTGGTCACGTCTGGGAGGTCCTTTGAGACTCTCTAACTGCGAGCTCAGCATCTGCAGATGCTCAAATCCACAAATATCCATAGATAAGGAGGGTCCACTGTATATAAAAATTGGAATATGGGATTAAAACAATTTCAAATATAAAAGATATATTAGAGTACTAGGTTAGACATGTTGACGTGGAAGGAAGTCCCACTGTGTTCAATCAGATTTACTCTCAGGTAAATTTATATAGGATTGAAGCCTTACAGTGGCTCTTGGGAAATATGGCCTAGACCAGGAGTGTCAGACATAAAGCTGCTCTTTATCTGGCCTGTGTAATAATTGGGCTCTCCCAACACCATCCTTTTAGCAGCACCACTTCAGGGCTGTGGGATGTAGAAGTGGAAAGAGGCCTCAGAAGGTGCAAATTTTGATTGCTTTCCATTCAGCCATAGAGATATAAAGTCTATAATTCATTTTATTTATACCTCTATGTTTCAGCAGACCTTGGTTATGAATCTGGGGCCCCACAAAATGTTTCCATTTGGGCCCTGCAGCTCCTACGGCTGGCCCTCCCTGGGTGTTATCTTCTGGTGCATTTTTCAAAGAGTTTGCAGCATTGCTTTGATCTTGGCCAGGAGTGTCCAACATAAGGCCCACAGACATTATCTGGCTCCCAGAAGTTCTTCATGATGTAGCTGCGGAGATCTGCATGGCCAAGGTTTGGAGACCTCCAATGCTGTTCTGAGGTCTCATAAGACTTCAGAACCTGGAATCGTGTGTGTGTGTGTGTGTGTGTGTGTGTGTGTAAAGAATAGAAACACAGCTTTTAAAAAATAAAAAACAAGTATTGTGGGCACACAATCATTTAATAATTCAGATTAAGGGGTTGAATTTACAAAATTTCAAGGACCAACGTCAGACACATGCAATAGCAAGATATGTATAACACAGCATGCACTTCCCATATATTTCCCTAACCATACATCACATTTACCCTCTTTTAGGCATCACCAAGCTGCTGATTTGTACTTACATGACCAAGATTTGCATATTTTATTCTCTGTCATTTGCAGCTAATGAGTTCCTAGATGAGTGCTTATTTGAGATCACTTCCTGCTTAATTACATCACGTCCTGCTTAATAATGTTGCTTCACCACAAATAATAATAATAATAATGTTAATATTAATAATGTTGCAATCACCACAAATGCTATTCAGCCTGCTGTTTGAAATGAGTTTGACACCCCGGATCTAGGTTGTCAATTTTTTTAGAAGAAAAATTAGTTCAGAATAAGCAAATTCAATTTCTGTTAACTAGTTTGGGAGTGGGAACCAAAATTGATTAAGGGGGAGAGGAGAGAGAGTGACATATAAATTAGCTCTAAGGTTACTTAGCTGGTATTAGCTCTTTCCTAGTCTAGAGACAGAATTTTCCCCAATATGTGTGCCCTTCATCTGTCTCAGGGCATGAAGAAGCTACAAATTACATTGCAGTAGAAGAGGTTTGGAGATTGGAATGTATTCCTTGTTATTCAGCTGGGTGATAGATTTGGGGAAGAAACTAGCTCTTGTTCTCTTCCAACTAAGCTGCTGTTGTCTCCCCTAGTCATGTAGATAAGACAGGCAACCTATAGCCTCCAGATAACCTTTATGTTGTAGCATGGGCATAAGCATGGTGTTAAGATAACAGAGGTTAGCAAAGCCAAATGTTGCTTAGAAGTGATCCACTTGCAGGCTGACACTGGAGGTTTACAAACACTTGGTAGGATTGAATGAACTGTTCTTGCTTATATTGTTTACAGTGCGGTTTACAAGTGCGGTGGAGGCATCTTGCAAAGCTTTTACCTTTTACCTTTCAAGCTGCTGAAGGTTTGAATTCTTGGTACTGAACAGCAGCATGCTAATTTTGCACTCTATAAAGTAGGGTTTCTTTTTTACGTCTATACCCCACTAGGCCAATGAAGTGACTTTCAAGTAAATATGATTATAAATACACAGAAATGATAAAATGGAATAATAGAACCAGAACTGAACAATGCAGTGGCCGAACAATGTGATAGCCGCCAGGCAGAGAACCCTATCCTCCCTTGACAGAGGCCTCCTGTGGTAGTGTTGCTTTCTCTATTGCTGCTTGTGTGTTTTTTCCTTTTTGTCTTGTCCAGTTGAATCGTACCAGACATCTGAGTCTGTCTGTTCCTACTGATGTTGTCCAGGAAGTGGGTAATCAAGGATTGTCCAGCTTCTATGAAAGATGGTTTGGGCAGTTTTCATCTTTGCTGTCCTCAGTCCCACAGGGTTTCCTTTGCAAATCTTCCTGTTCTTAAACTCAGTCACAGCAAATATATACATTCATCCATCTGAGAGTGATGGTCCATTTGATGAAAGGGCAGGAAGCAAGGAAATCAGAGCAGAAGGCAGAGGAACTTGGAGAGCAGAAGGTTATGGATTGGAGTGCTTTCTTGCCACTCAAACAGGCACCATACCCTCACCTTCGCCTGGCAACCTGGTAAATTGCTGTAACGGCATTATGAACACGTTTTGGTTCAGCTTTCTATCAAGCATCTGATTCCTGATGAAATAAAATGTAGCATGCGTATTGTGTGCTTGGTATTGTTGCTGTTGTGGAAAAAAAAATTCATAACAAGCCTGCTGTTGCATCTATAATTGCTTGGGTTTTTACAACTGTGCAATTCTGTTTGGTAATGAATGTACAGAAGAATATTTTTAAGAGGCTGCCCTTGCAGTGGGGTTGTCTAATTCCAACAGTGAGTTAGAAGAAAAGATCTGAGATGGGGGCAGAGAGAACCTGCTTCAGTGAAGAAAACAAGTTGCTGCCTCTATTACCTGCCCCCTTTGCCCTTTTTGGGGGAGTGATGGTGAGTATGTCGCAGGAACAGCTGCTGGCCAAAGCCACTTAAAACAAACAAACAAGGCTCCTTTCTGCAATCCGAGTTGCGCAGGTCAGACCCTGCTGAGGGAGCCAGAAGTGGCATGTGCAGTTTGCCAAGGGGAGGGTATGACTTTGCTAGCTGAAAGGCTCCAGCGCAATTGTGCCTTTGATAACAGCACACAGCAATAGTGGATCTTGTTGTTGGGTGGGGGGGAGGGGAAGTAACAAACTTTCTTAAGGCAGGAATGCAAATGTACCCATCTGATGGGAGGCTATTTTTGTAGATATTACTGGCTACAAATAAGAGAGGAGGAAGGAAGACTTTTTAAAAAGTTTGTTTATGCATGTATCTATTGGTGTTCGTATAGACTAGAGTCCTCCCTTGCTGTTGGTTTAGTCATGTTCCTTGTGCCTCTTTTGAGGTAAGAGTAAAGACTAAAAAAAAAAACAACTTAAACCAAATGCATGCTTTTGAATTCCATGTGTTGTAAAATGTTTGGACTTCTCCAAAGCTGACCAGTTTTCAAGTCGATGCTGTCTTCTTCATCTTCAGTTTTAAAAGTTTATCTGTGGATTGATGTGGTTGTGTAGCTGGACCATGAACTCTTTCCCCCCTTTTTCAATCAAAACCCTCAACCGAGAGGTAGAAATCTAGATTATATTCCTTCACTCAACAAATTAGTCTGTCAATTATGAGTTTTTATCTCTTAATTGACAGTGCAATTCTATGCATGTTTTCTTAGAAGTGAGTCCTGCTTTATTCAGTGGGGCATACTTCCAGGTAAGTGTATGTAGGAGTGCAACCTAAATTTGCATATTAGTAAAATGCTAGTTGCGAAGTATTTTTATGTTCATGTTTTCTGTGATGTGGCATTGGTCACAGTGGGGCACCATCTCAGAAGAGACACTGATTGCCTCTTCTTATGAGAGAGGAGAACCCCTCTTCCATGAAGGAATTATACTACTCTGGATTTTAAAATAATCCTAGTTGTTGTTGTTGTTTAGTTAAATTGGTGTACCTTTTAATAGAGCAAAAGATTTCTAATTGATTGGATAAATTTAGGAGATGCAAGGTTTAGTCATTCAATTACATGCACGTTCAGATGTGACCATGCCTTTTCATGCCTTTTTAGGCCTTTCCAAACTATGTTTTTTGAAGTAGAAAAACTGCTTCTGTTTAATTTTGTCTGTTCATACGGTACTAATTTCCTCATGAAAGTTCCCAGTTCAGTTGAGGTTATGGTCAACTAGTCATGAGTAAAACCTGGTGGATCTGCAGGTGGAAGTTCATCCAATTTGAATTATGACACATCCAGTGAGTATGAGTATTGTGATGCAATAGGCATGTGCGTGTGTTCATGGAAGGCTTTTTACAATACGTGTGGCTGTCTTTTGTTGGATGACAAAAGTCATTATATGTGCCTTTTGAGATGCATGTATTATCCTGCCCATTGATAAAGACTATGTGTCAGATTGGATGGTAACTCCATTATTTGCTCAGATACTTCCTCACACACAGATTACATACAGACTAATGGCACAATCCTGTGTTGCCTTTGTGCTGGCAGAGTGACTGCTCCACCAACACAGACTTTTGCAAACATGTCATAAAGCACATTGCAACACCACTTCAGCTAGCCCTGCCAGCAAGAAGGCCTGTGCTGTCTTGCCGGAGCCAGTATAAGGAGCAACACATGCTGGAGCAGGTAAGCTTTATGCTGACCAGCACAGGAGTGGGAAAAGGAAGGGTGGGGAGGGGGCAGAAAGGGGACAGGGGAGGGTGGCAATGGGGGCAGGGGTAGGCAGATCCTGGAGAGGGGCAGGATCAGCTATGATTCCTGTTGTAATATGATTGCCATATCCTATCTCCCTTCCAGGGCTGTTGACACAGAGCAACACAGATTTACACCAGTGATTTTGCTGGCGCAGGCCCAAGTTGCTTCATTGCGACTGATGGGGCTTAACCCAAGGCAAGGGGACAAATGTTCCCCTACCTCAAAGAGACCTCCAGCAGCTGCAACTCCCACACACAATAATACAGAACACAATAGTATTTGAATTTTGATACAGAGGGCACCGCAGCAAATTTTATGGACGTTATTACATGTGGGTGGAATTGAGAGCTACAGGTGGAATGCTCTGCCCCTGAGACTGGCATAGTAAATCTTGTGGTGAACTTCATCCTTTATTGACCTTCAGCTAGTGCCCACCCTAAGGTGGGTAGCAGCAACCTTACCACCACCACCACCACCAATTAACGTTTTTGAAAAGAATTGTGCATTGAAAGGCGAAATGAAAGTAGGAGAAAGATGGAGAGCAACTGAGGAGGAGGAGCAAGATGGACAGATACCATTTAAAAAACCTGTAAATTATAAACTAGACCAGGAGATTCCAAACTTTTCAGCAGGAGGGCTACGTCAAATATCTGGCATGGTGTCGAGGACTGGAAAAAAATAGAATTTGGATTTTAAAAAATTTGAACAAATTTCAGTACCTGTGAATTAGGAAAAAAATATCTGAAAGGCCAGAAGCACTACACACCTGGTTCCATGATATCTCCCAACAGAAGTTCTCTCCAAGCTCCAAATAGCCCTCAGAATGCCTTCTAAGGCCTCTGGGCCTTAGAAGTTCACTTCCTGTTTTTTGGAAAAAATAGCCCTTCGAAGGGCCCAGGAAACCCTCCCTGGCCCTCCAAAGGCCTTTTAAGGCTTTAAAACGTCACTTCTGCTTTTCCTGAAAAACTTGAAGTGACCTTCTAAGGCCTTAGAAGGCATACTGAGGGCCGGGGAGGCTGCGTGGATTTGGAGACCTGGAAGTCATGAGATAAATTAAATGTTAAATGCTGCCCTACTATTCTGTTTGGGTCTGACTTTTGTAGCATTTTTAGGTTTATTGCTGCAGTCGTGCAGGTAGGAAGTCTGCTTTTCTGAAATAAAATTGAAGTTCCCAAGCAGAGAAAGGTGCTTCACTGATTTTGGTGTGAAGTCGGTGTCAGCCCAGGCTGATACTAAGAGGTTGGTCAGGAACCATGATGAAGATGACCACTCTTTCAAATAGGAGCTCAACAGAGCAATTGTAACTTGTGCTGGAACAGGGAGGCCTGCATGCTTGCAGTTTTGGGCTGCAAGTGGCCCAGGGCAAGGGGAATCGCTTCCCCTTACCCTGGGGAGAACTGCTGCAGCCCCAATAGATTTACTCGGATCTGCACCACCTAAAAAGGTAGCTCACATCCAAGCAGCCCAGAACTGGCCTGGGTTGCTTAGGAATGGAGCTAGGATCTGGAATAACTGCTAGATTCCAGCCCCGCCTCCCACTTTCCCACCGCCTGCCCACAGGCCCACCTGCCCTCCCCCAAAACACCTCCCTCCTGTCCCGCATGTGTCCCCAGACCCCCTGTCCTGGCCTGGAAGGTCGGTACATACTTACCCATCCGCCGGTACAGCAGTGCCCGATTCGACCTCCGGAGGTGTTATTTGCTGCTCCGGCCTCCCCCCTCTTAAGGTGGTGCGAAAGTGCTTCACAGCACTTTCTTGACAAAGATGGGCCAGCGCAAAGGACTTGCCTTTTGGATTGTGCAATAAGGTGTTCAGAATTGCATAAGACACAATATCCATTCTAGTCAAAGGCTACTAGCTTGTATTTTTTTTTTGCTAGAGAGAACACTGCAACTATAGAAGATTAACTGGCTTCCTTGACTGAACAGCTGTTTCCCCCCCCCGCCCCCCCCCCCCGGAGGTTCCCTCTCCGGTGCTGGCCTAGCCTGACCCAGGAACCAAGTAGCTCTCCGCTTAAGGTGGGATGGCTAAAGGCCATAAAAGCATAAGGCCTGATGTTTGATTCTTTTCAAATGGGCAAGATGAGGTATGTTCTCTCAGTGCTTTTCATCTATTAATAGTAAAGCATTTATTTTGGCAATGGGTGGTTTTTAAGTGACTAAGAGAGGAGCCAGATTGACTGGCTGCTGTGGAAACTGAAGATCTCCATTTCTCTGAAGAATGGTATGAGAGATGAATAGAAGGCATACAGGGCTCCCCTGTGCCACCCTCCACCCTTTCCATCTTCAGCATACTTCTAGCTCAAACTGGAATGACCACATCCTAGAAACAAGGATAATTTCAGGCCCTGCTGACATAATGGAGTTAGTTCAAATGCAAACACGTTAAACAAATTTTAAAATCCCAAAAGAGGTTTCTTTTTCATTCTTATTTATGTAGGAGTTCTGTAATATGTCAGTTTTGTCCCAAGCCTTATTGTTGGGTCTTTATGGCTGCTCTCTCCATTTTCTATCCCCACACACTTGACCAAAGCCCCATATTATCAGTCTGCTTCTGAACTATGTCACCGTCCCGCCCCCACAGTCAGAGCTAGTTCAGTGGCTATTAGTCATGATCATTACTTGCTGCCTGTGGTTTCAGAGGCAGGATGCCTATGAATATCACTTTACACAGAAGCATCTGCTGGAATGGGGGTATTGCCTCCCTGTTCTGTTTGTAGACTCCTTGGAAGCCTCTGGCTGACCATTGTAAGAAATGAGAGTTGGACTAGATGGGCCATTGGTCTGATCCAGTGCAGCTTTGATGTCCTCCCTGACACATATGGTGGGAAGGTTTTTGACAAGAAGCCATTCACACTGCTGGTTGGCTTGGCCCTTGTGACAAATCATGAAGTCTTCCCCCTACTTCCTCACAACATTTTTCAAGCTGGGGAAAAAAAGCTTACTGAATAAAATGCCAAACCAGTATTTAATTAGCTAAATGTGCAAAGCACTTGAAAACGTAATTAAAGATGACCGTCCAGCTGAATCAAGGGGAGAAAGGTAAAGTGGAAGAGGAAGTCAGTGTTGGATTTGGAGCAGGTACATCTGTGACTAAAGTCTGAAGAAAGCCAAGATCATTCTGCCATGGGAAAATATTCCATAGCACTTCTCACCACCCCATTTGCAGGTACATCTGTACAGCGGAAGTGATTTGGACACACCTTCTCTGTCCTGAAACCAGTGCCTTAGAATGCAGCAAATGCGTCAAACCACTTATGTTAGAATATTGCCTGTCCTCACCCTTAGACAAGCAAAGTGGGCCAGATGCTGCCTAGGTTATAATTCTGCAGCTCCTGTTGATCAGAGGAGAGGTTTTCAGTTTGATTAAACCAGAGCACAATTTGTTCACTGATGTATATTTTGGGATCATGTGGGTGCAGAACTACTCACCCCCCCTTAACAATACTTTGAGCCAATTTATGTACATTGCAACAGGGGTTTTTTAAAATTTGTAATAATGTGAGTAAGTCACTAGTAGCCTAAGGGCAAGTGGGATATTTTTGTAGCACAGCCTCAAAATGAATACAGTACAATCTGCCCTTTTCTAGTTTTTCTTAAAAGTAGACAATCCCCTTCCTTTAAATAACTTCCTTGTATCCTAATTCAGTGTTTATCAAACTGTGGGTTGGGACCCAGTACGTGGGTTGCGAGCCAATTTCATATGGGTCCCCATTCATTTCAATATTTTATTTTTAATATATTTGATACTCCATGGTATGTGACTGCATTTGGAGGAAATGTTACAGACCTGTACTTTTAACAAGCTCCTATGTATATTCTTTTTAACAACAATAGTAAATGGAACTTACTCCTGGGTAAGTGCAGGTAGGATTGCAGCCTAGGATTGTTCAAAATTTTCCTGCTTGATGATGTCACTTTCAGTCATGACATCACTTCCGGTGCGTCCTGACAGATTCTCATTCTGAAAAGTGGGTCCCAGTGCTAAATGTGTGAGAACCACTGTCCTAATTGACTACAAGTGGAAATTGGAGGGAGCTATTCAAGGGTATAAATTTGGAGTTAGGTTGCAAGGAGCCAGCTCTACAAGCATGAGGGAGCCCCAGCAGTGAAGCATCCTGGCAACAAGCTTTGAAATGTTAAAGATGAACAAACAGGTGAGTTAAGCAGCAGGGTTAGTTGAGCAACAGGGTAAAGAGACCAGAGCTTCAACATCGCCCCCTCCTCAAAACCAAGTTTCCAAAAATAAGGGACAGAAATAAAATACAAGGTAAAATTTAACACTTCATGAAAACCCCATAGAAAATACAAACAATTACTAGGTATGAAGGTGGAAAAGCTGGTGGGGAAGTGCTTTCCAGTGTATTGGGAGCCATATGTATGACTGTCTGCCTGTTGGCTATAAGTTCTGGGTGTGTCCTTGGAGCAATTAACTCCTGGCTTTCAGGAAACAAAACTGTTCCACTGAAGCCAGAGTAGCTGACTTAGGGAAGATTTGGAGAGGTATCTAGTGAGACTTTCAGGAATGCAAAAGTCCTTCAGGCATGGAGGGTGGAAGACTTAGTAGTGAGTGAGTGAGTGATGGGCATTTAGACTTCATAGTGATTTGCCTGCATGGTGAAAAGGTTGCAGACTTCATGCATCACCTAGCTAATGCTGGTGATGAGGCAGTGGCTGTGATGCATGTCAACACCAATTACATTGGAAATGTAGTCAGGTGGTCCTGGAAGCCAGATTTAGGTCACTGGGTAGAATGCTGAAGGCTAGAACCTCCAGGCTAGCATTTCTGGAAATGCTATCTGTTCCATGTGCAAGGTGTAGTTAGACTGCTGGAGCTCATTGGTTCTCATTGCATGGATGAGATGGTGGTATCAAGAAAAGCGATTTGGATTTGTTAGGCATTGGTGAATATTTTGGGAGAATACAACCCTGTATAAAAATGGGCAGGCTCCACTTGAACTGGAATGGAACTAGCAAAAGGTTGCAGAGCAGCTACTAAACTGACCCCCTGTGAGAAAGCTGGCCAAATCATCCCTAAGGAATGGGGGTGGAAATGTTCTAGATCAGCAATGGCCAAACTGGGGCTCGCAAGCCACATACAATGTGGCTTTGACATACAGTGTGTGGCTCACGGGAATATGTTGGCTGAGCTCCTTTTTACATCACAATTAATATAGAAGGTAAATAAATATTCAAGCTTTACAATTATTTACCAGGTATAAACTGAGAGTTCACTGGATTAAAACATAAGTTTAATGTTCACTGTGAGTAAATAGATTTAAGTTTAAATGTTTCTTAAATATTGTGACTCTCAAACTTCTCTCTGGCGGCTCTCAAACACCTGAAGTTTATCATATGTGGCTCTTACATTAACAAGGGTGTTAACAGTTTGATTCATCTGTTTTTTTTCTAACGTTGCTTGTTCAAGCTTGTTCCATAGTCACCATTATTTTAACAGACGAGGTTCCCCACTTCACACTTCAGCCTACATTTACTACTTCAAAGGTGAGTGTAGTTGAGCAGCTGAAGAGTAGCGATGGTTAAAGCACCTCAGGAGAATTGGGATATGCACCCCAGCTTTGAATGAGAGATGCAAACTGTGTTTCCTGTTTAGAGAGGCTCATTATGGTAAAGCATTAGAGAACCTCCAGTATGCAGTGTGCTAGTGCAGCGGTCGCCAAACTTGCAACCACTATCAAATGAAAGTGCATTCCCTGTTCGGACGGAAGCTTACCGTTCCGCCTCCACACTGTGTGTATTTCCGGGCAGGTGTGGCCACTGGGACACTCTGTGTCTGTTGCCCAGTATCCCAGAAAGTTGCGCAACAGGATTTCTGGATAGACACGACTGTCAAGAGCATCCTGGTGCCCAGATCTATTGGAAATACACAAGGCGCGGAGGCGGAACACTAAGCTCAGCTCACAGAGCAAAGGGCTTTCCCCAAACCCCAGATCTGGTCCCCAAGCGGGCGTTTGGAAAGCCCTGTGCTACTGTATGACAGCCTTTATTAAATTGTCTCCGTTCTCATTAGCACAATATATGGAACACACCATTCCTGGCCCAGTTTCCATTTCCTGCCTGTGAATTTGGGTGTATTTCTGCATTGATGCCACATGACTCAGGAAATACCCATGATCAGTGGCGTCGCTAGGGGGGTTTGGGGGGTGCAGGCCGCACCAGGTGATGTGCGGGGGGTGACGTGCTAAAATCGCGCCATTAGGAGCTACCATGTCATACCATACACCTTTGGATGTGGAATTTCCAGCAGAACACAATGCAAAAAACCCCGTTGAGATTGCTCCTTTCCTTCAAAAGTCATGGCCAAAAAACGGAAGGAAAAAAATGCATGGAGCCCAATGGAAAGTGAGCTGTATCACATGTTTATTCGTGAGTAGGTGAACATGCCTTAGTTCTTGGGAAAGGGCAGGCTGAGAGGAATCCAACGACACCTGAATGGTCCCAATCCAGTAAATGCAGCCCCCCCAAAAACACCCTAGAAGGAGGCCCCTATTCAGCCCTATGGAAAGCAAGTGAAACCACGTGGCCACGTTTACTTGTGAGTAGGCGCACTTGCCTTAGTCCGTCGGAAAGGGCAGGCTGAGAGGACTCCAAGGACGTCAGAATGGTCCTGATCCAATGAGTGCAGCACCCAAAAAACACCCAAGGTGGAGGTCCCTCCCCCCCCAGCTGCAAGTGTATGGAGCCCTATGGGAAGCGAAGCAGCCTCACGTAGCATTTACTCATGAGTAGGCAGGCGTGCCTTGGCTGGTGGTCAGGGCAGGCAAAGGGGAATGTGAGGACACCAGAATGGTCCCAATCCAAAGGGACTGGAGTGCAACAAAAACCCCAGAAGGCAGCCCCCCCCCTAGAAAGGACCAACAAACTGGTATGGGGAAAGTTTTCTATTTTGCACTTGCAAAGTTTCCCTCACAGCCCAATCCTATCCACACTTTCCTGGGAGTAAACCCAACTGACTCTAATAGGACTTACTTCTGAGAAGACATGCATACAATTGGGCTCTGAGGCTGGACTCCTATGCCCACTTTCCTGGGAGTAAGCCCCATTGACTCTAATGGGACTTACTTCTGAGTAGACAGGCATAGGATTGGGCTCTCAGACTTGTAAAGCCAGGTGGGTCTTTGTATTGATATGCCTGAAATAGAGGAACTTTAAACTGGGGAGGGCTGAAGATCTTACTGATTCTTTTTTGGGGGGGGGGGAGTGGTTATTGCAGGCAGACTACAGAGAAAACTCACTTGGTGGAACAGGGCTGGCTCCCCCTAATTTAATTATTTCTTTCATTTTAATTTTATTTATAATTTATTTTAATTTGCTTGATGATGTCACTTCCGGCCATGACATCACTTCCAGTGGGTACTGGACAGATTGTCATTCTATAAAGTGGGTCCCAGTGCTAAAAGTATGAGAACTGCTGCAGTAAGGTGTTAGTAAGTTGACACGGGTGTGTGTGTGACCCTACAACTTTTCAAAATCACTAAAATCAGAGTCTGGAGGAATAATACCATCATGTTATATATCAATGTGTAATTTCATGCAGAATACAATGAAACAAACCACATTGAAATATCTGTGTTCTATCAAAAGGTACTGCCAAAAGACCCGTGGGGGGCGGGGTGATGGTACATAGGGTGAAGTGCACTGCATAGGGTGACGTGCAGGCCTCCCGCACCAGGTGACGTGAATCCTAGTGACGCCACTGCCCATGATTCCTGGGCATGAGTCAGGAAATGGCAACATTCAAAGTCAAGGAGAGAGCTGAGTAAGAATAACTATAATTGAGCATATAGTACTGTAATGGAAATGTTGTCATGGCTCGTCAAATGAAAAGATCATGTTTTGTTAACTTGATTGCTTGCTGGTGGTCAGTTGATTGTTTCTAGAATTAACTGAAGATGCTCGCTCCATGGCTTTTGAACAACTTTGAGATGTTCCTTCTGTTTTAATTGATGGTTGTTGAGTATTGGGCTATGACACAGGGACAAGCTTGGGAACCTGAGAAGCACTCAGAAGTTGGCAGTGGGGGAGATGACAGTGTAGTTCGTGCAGGAGAAACAAATTTGAGGTTTGCAGCTGTCTGGAAGGAGGGATCTTGCTGGAGGATACTCCATGTGGATGAACTGATTCTGCTTTCAAAACCTAGGCCAATGATTCTCAAACTTTTTAGCATCAGGACCCACTTCTTAGAATGACAGTCTGTTGGGACCCACCAGAAGTGATGTCAATAACCTGGAAGTGACATCATCAAGCAGGAAAATGTTTAGCAATCTCCATATGACAAAATCAAATCAAATTAAGTATGTAAATTAAAAGTACAAGAAGTGTAAGTTTAAACATTTCTTTAAAACAAGAACTCTCCAAACATTCCCAAGAAGTTGCTGATGTGTTTTTTAAAAAAATTCCCCAAAGATTCCAAAGGCTGCAATCATATCCAGACATACTCAGGAGTAAGTCCCATTGACTATCATTGTTAAAAGCATATTCATACATAGTAGCGTATACATGCATATGTTAAAAGCTTATCCAAAGTACAGATCTGTGACATTTCCCCAAATGCAGTTACATACCATGGTAGCATCAAGTCTAATATATTTTTAAAAAATGCACATTGAAATGAATGGAGACTCACCTGAAACTGGCTCACAACCCACCTAGTGAGTACCAACCCACAGTTTGAGAAACACTGATCTAGGCATTTCTACTTATCCGATCAATATTCCAGTAGCGTGATGATTACTTTTAAAGCTAACGTAGTTTCCGGTGTATAAAATAATTAGCATTTTTATTTGATGGCAAATATTGGTAAAAGAACTTGCATTATTATATTTCCCTGTGCCTAAAACTCGTTCTTAAAAACTACTTTGATTCTTGACTCCAAACTTTTGGTGCTAGTTTGCCAGAAAACAGTTCTATTTTGGAATTTTGTGATATTTTGGTTTTGTAGTTATTGATCAAGTTATTAATTATTGTTCTGTTCTTGTGAAGCATTTTCACCTTCCTAGTAGCTGAGTGGTTGTACAGGCATGTTAAAGCATGCGTATTTGCTCAGTCAGACCTCCTGGACACTGTGAACGCAGATACACTGTCACCTTGTGGGCTGGCAGCTACTTCTCTTGGCAGGCTGCCTAGAGTCATATTTCTAAAAACTAGTCAGAGGAGAAGTGGTTAAGTCTTGTAACAGTGCTTCCAAATGCAACCTTTCTGTAAATTAAGTTGTTTAAATGTGTATGTTGCTGATTAGTGTGTTATAAGAGATGCTACTATAACTTTTAAGTGGCTGTTTACTACTCTTTTACACAAAAGATAATTAAGGCGCAAAACAGACTGTTGTATAAAAGTCAGACAATCACAAATTTGCCTCCATTGACCTGCCAACTAATTTCTGAACAGTTCTTGAATTATAGGATGAAAGGCAGTAGAGTTGTTAATGAAATCTACAGGCCGTATTACTGGACTCCCTCGCCCAAATCATGCCACCTGTAGCTTTCAAAAAACAAGAACCTCTCAAAAGGTGAGGTGAGCAAGTATCCGCTGCCATTCAAGCCCTGCTTCTCACCAGGCTGAACTACAGCTCCCACCAGTACCCGTGATCTTTTTGATCTGGCAAATTTTCATGCGCTGCATCTTTCATTCCTAAATCCTTAGCAAATAGCAGTGGTCATTGCCTCAAGTAGTTCTTTAGACTAAGATGTTTACTATTATACTTTGCTTCTTGTAATCATTTAATGCTTTGGTGCAACATTGTCCATTTACAAGCACAAACATCTAGAGTTGTGACATCTTGCTGAGTTTTCCTTTATACATACAGCTCAATATCCTTCTGATATTATCAGTCATAATTTGCATATTTCCAGCACAGGTATTCCTCCTCTACTCCATACCCCAATAAAACAAATAGAGGTGAACTGGTTCTTGAATTAGCAGGAAAAGGTTGTCTTAAGAAAGAAGAGTATGCGTTTATGCTACACTTTGTGCATGGATGAAATGAAGATTCAAGGTCTGAGGTTTTTCTAGGCAAACGCCTTGTTGTTTTAATGGCATGAACACTTTAGTGGCATAAGAGTACCACTCTCATGGGAGAGTTGCATGTTACTTTAGTGGCCTGAATGGACTGTGTGCCTGTGTATGTGTGTGTCCCTGTACCACTTTTGCATTGCTGAAAGATCAAGGGCACTTGGGAAGAGCCC
Source organism: Tiliqua scincoides (assembly GCF_035046505.1). Classification (NCBI taxonomy): domain Eukaryota; kingdom Metazoa; phylum Chordata; class Lepidosauria; order Squamata; family Scincidae; genus Tiliqua; species Tiliqua scincoides. The sequence continues at coordinate 140,839,041 of NC_089821.1, read as the reverse complement.
ACCATGCAACTCCTTTCCTTGCCAGTTCCATGATAATCAAGTCTTCAACTAAGGGTGCAATCCTAACCCATTTTCCAGCATCAAGGTAAGGGCAATGCAACTCCGAGATAAGGGAACAAGCATTGCCTTACCTTGAGAAGGCCTCCGTGACTGCTCCCCCACTGCAGGATGCAGCACATGCCCCACTGGCACAGCTATGCCAGTGCTAGAAAGTTGGTTAGCATTGCACCCTTAGAGTTATATGACCGGTTTCTAGTGGCATAACAGCCCAATCCTATACCTCTCTACTCAGAAGTAAGTCCCATTGAATTCAGTGGGGCTTACTCCCAGGAAAGTGTGCATAGGCTTGCAGCCTAAGTCTCTATGAGTAACATCTGGTGTCTGCCCAGTCTTACAAGTTCTGATAGTGGGACCAGCTTTTAGCTATGTGTGCCGCTTGATGGTGATGCATGCTTTACGCTTGTTTTCCACAACTCTGGCCTACTGGATTTCCTGACTATGGCCTTGTCATTCACCAGGCTCCCTATTCTCACCCCAGCCCATTTCCTGGCTGCATCATTACCATCATCACAGTGAGTTTTTAAAAAGAAAGAAAAATTCTCATAGCAGTAGTAAACTTCTGCTAGAGCACTCCACCCTACAGTTATTGTTCCGGGACCTACTGATGGTTATAGTTCATATATAGTTATAAAAGTCTCCAAATAATTCCAGCTATAAGTGAAATCTGCTTCTTCTGTTTGAAACTTGTTTTGTGTTTGTACCACGTTCTCAATGCAATTAAGTTTTAAAGCATTTTGTAAAAGGTTATCCATTCCCCATAAGTGACCGAACCATTCCAGATAGCTTGAAAAGAAAAGAATGGATAAAACAAATTCTTGTTGGTTTCAAGACTACCCTTTGCCTTGCTGGGTCAGGCCAAAGTCCATCCAACCCAGCATTCTCTATCCAACAGTGGGCAGCCTGATACCTGTGAAAGATCAACAGATGGAGTATGAATGTGTTAAACACAGTGGCATACAAATGGAGGGGGCCTCGGCTGCCAAGATGGGGGGGGGTGATGCCACGAGTGACCAAAATAGCTAAAATCGCTGTTATGAGGAATAATACCATCATGTGATATACCATTCGATGTATAATTTACAGCAGAATGCAATGAAACAAACCAGAGTGAAATACCTTTTGATGGAATTGAGTTATGGCCAAAAAACCAGAAAACAAAAATATAACTGTCCTGTGTAAGTACATTTCCTTAACTAATGGACCAATCAGACTGATTATTCGAAGAGCCAATGTTGTTATGACATAGCATGGAACTAATAAGATGACACCCTGGGGAGGCTGACACCACTAGTGACCAAAATTGTGGTTTTTAGGAATAACACCATCATGTTATATACCATTCAATTGTGTAATTACAGCAGAATGCAATGAAACAAACTCCTCTTCAGTTGTGTAAGTGTCATCAAGTTGACCACTGCTTTTTAAGTGGTTACTGATTGGTTTGGTAACCTGTACTGTTCTATAGTAAAACAAATGAGGTGACACTATGAGTTACCAGACTGGGTGACACCAACCCTACTGATGCCACTGGTGAGAAGGTTTGGTGTTGTTGGTCACTGGCTTAGATGACTTTTTAAATGGATTCTAAACATTCATGGTGGACTATACTCTTATTAGTGGTTATTAACCATGATAGCTATATTGAACCTCCAAATGCAGGGGCAGAATGTCTCTGAGTCAGGGACAGATCCAGCATTTGTGTTTCGAGGGGGGGGGGGCATGAGCACTCCAGAGTCCATGTCAACCAGGTCACTCCAGAGCCCAGGTCAACCAGGCGGGTAGACCTGGGCTCCCAGTTGAACTTTGACTTCTGTGACTGAGGTTTGCTGGGTGGGTTGACCTGGGCTCTCACCCAGATTTGAAGTCCAGATTAATTAATTTTGTTGTATGGGGGGTGTAAAAAATGTATGGGCCCTGGGTATCAAATGATCTAGCTACACCACTGGCTGAACCTCCCTGTTGTGCCTCATAAACCATTGTGTGGAAAGGCACTTGCTGGCAGCCATAGTGACTGTCTGTTTCCAAAGCATCTATAGGCAGCTGTGCCTTGAGTTTCTCCTTCCAGCCCTCTCCTTTCTCCAGGCACAGGGCAGAGAAAAATCTGATGCCACTGCCACTCACTCTGGGCAGAGTCACAGCACTTCACTAGTGTTTACTAGAGAGGAGGAGGTTAAATATCTTCCTTCTGATAAGAAACAGTGAGGCACTGCACTGCCATGAGTATAGTTGTGCGGCAGCAGCAATAGTAGCAGCAGAGGCTCTCCTTGCCTGAAGTGTAAATGTCCATAGGAAATCTCAAGGCACAGCTGCCTGTAGGGGGACTGGTGACCACTGTGCCTATTGTGGGGAATCATGCAATGCAAAGTCAGTATACGAACCTGGATTATGTTCCAACCGAAATAAACTGGAGGTAGTGTCTTTTCTAAAGAGATGGAATGTAATGACAACTTCTTTCAATTAGGCAAGAGGGGGTTCTTAGACCACTGTCTCAAGATTGACTGGGAACTTAGTGCATTGGAGGAATATGTTTATGGAGTATTTTGCACACTCTGTGGTCAGAATCTTTGATTTTCCCTTATTGTTGTCTATTCTTCCACCTGTTTTGGACTGTTCTTTGGCTTTAGAGGCTTCTGTAAGCCTTGACATCCCAAGGGTCATCCAAATGCAGAAGCTGTTGTTCTGTTGTTGTTGTTGTTTACCTTTACCTCCTTCCCAAACTACCCAGTCAATAGAGGACTTGACTTTGAGTGGCTCATTGGATTGTGCAGCTCAAGGTGACCCAAATGTCAATTCCACAGGTAAAATTGGGTTAATGCCCACAGATTACAGAAAGCAGAGTCATGCACCCACCTGTGCAGTTCCCCAGATCTGATGTCAGGAGCATCAGGAGCCCCCTTCATGGGAGCTCACCCACCTGTCTTGTGAAGTATGAGTGCAAGGAACAAGAACCTGGAAAAGGTGAGTAAGTAAGTTAGGAAAGTACTTGAGTAGTTGTGCCAGGTTTTGTTTTCTTTACCACTTCCCTCTTCAACATCCTTGCTGCTGAGCGTCCCCCTCCCTGGTTGGATAATACTGTTGGATTAGCAGTATCTTGTTTTTTTATACTTGGTTTTTTCCATCCATTGTTTTGGTATTTTTTACAACCTTGGCAGCAACTGTTACCCTGCACATGCCTGATCTCGTCTGATCTTGGAAGCTAAGCAGGGTCAGGCCTGGTTAGTACTTGGATGGGAGACCGCTTGGGAATACTGGGTGCTGTAGGCTTATACCATAGTCTTCGAGACTGAAGGTTGCCAACCATTTTTACAACCTTTTAATAAACTTATGTTTCTACTGTTTTTACTTGCCTGGTATTTTTTAATAACGCAGGAGAGAGCAGAGTGTTGCTGCACATTCCTCAGACCACTCCTGTGACTTGAAGGGGACTCCCTGGATTTTGGGAATCCCTGTTAACCTAGATGTCTTCCCAAGACAACCTCCTTCTGTCCGAGCTCTCTCATTTTAGTTGGTGGCAGGGAGAGCTACTTTTTCCCATTTCATCCTCAGGTTACCCAGTTAAAGGTGTGAAACGGGGAGCAGAGAGATTGGTGCCAGTTGCTAAGCTCTACATTCTGCATCCATTTTGCTATCTGTTTGCCTTTATCTGTTGTACTTCTTAGTTTGATTTTGGCTGTAAGTTTCATTCTAATTGGAATTCAAAGTAGTTTACAGTACATTGCATTATTAGCATTTGTAAAACTCAGTACACTTGAGTGTAGCAGTTCCCCAAATGTGATCACTAACAGGAAAACCAAATATTTATTTAAATGATTTATATCAGCCCTCCTTTATGCATACTGATAGATGCTTCACGGTTTAACTCTCTGTCCAAAGCATGACCAGTTTGGGATGGGAACATGGATAGAATAGCTCTTTCCAGTCATACTGGCCAAAAAACATCTAAGGCAGTGGTTCTCAAACTGGTGGGTCATGACCCACCAGTTTGTGTAACACTTTCCCTATCCCTTTAAAGGGGGGGGGGAGAAGAAAGGCAGGGAAGTGATCCCCAGGATCACATCCTTTAGGGGGGCAAAGGGGGGGTGCTTTCACTTACTTGTACTCAGTGAGGGCTGTTGGAAGCTGCAGAAGGTGCAGGGAGCCCAGCGCAGACTGCCGCAGGGCTCCCCAACGCTTGGAATCTTGAAATGGAGCAATCGCAAAGTACTTCCTGTTTGCAGGAGATGCACTGCAATCACTTTATTTCAAGAGTCCGAGCCCTGGGAGGGCTGCGCTGGGCTTCCTGCACAACCTGCAGCCTCTAGCAGCCCTCACTGAGTACAAGTAAGTGAAAGCACACACACCCCTTCAACACAATCCTGGGGATTACTTCTCTGCCCTTGCCCATCCCCAGCAAAGACTTACTGAGGGAGTAAAGCTCCCTTAAAGTTTAAGAACCACTGATCTAAGGTGAAAAAGTGATATGCTATCAATTATCGGAAGAGTCCATAAGACAGGAGGGAGAGCCCATGTTGAACTATGACTCCCCCCACTTCTGAGGTGGTATCACAGTAAAACAGCTGTTCCTAAGGGCACTCACTGACTCTTTGTCACATATGGTGTTTGTACCAATTAGCAAGTTCCAGTGTCTTTGTCTCCAATGTCTTTCATATGATGCTGAAAGACCTTGTATCAACTCATACTCTTATGTTTTTTCTTACACGTGTTTTTTTGGGACCTCTCATTTGTTTCATCTTCATTTTCTTGGCCTAAGGCTGTTTTTAATGAAGAGCTCTGACATCTGTAGAAACAGCTGGAAGTAAAGGGGAGCCAACACTGTATGACCAAGCAGGTCTCCATAGACAACAAATTAGAAAACTAGTAGACTAGGATAACCTCCTCTTAATGGGTGGTCTTTTCTTTCTTGTGTGTTATGAAAATCATGTTTCTCTCTTCTTTTGACATACATAAAAATATTTTTCATATCTTCCAAGTTAAATTCAATAAGTCTCAAATCAATGGTTTGAGAACTAGAGTTAGCACAGTTGTTACCTTAACCCTCTGTGAATGAACATAGGCTGTAATATAACATCTGAAATTTCAGCCTGGTCCTTGAACATAAACACAAGGAAAATTCTTGGGCTTACTATATGAAATTGATACAGGCATTTTAAAATTTCTGTGTCAGTTATGTGCTCTCCACATATTGTCTGTGGATTGTGCAAATACACCTTTATGTGCTGTTTTTCATACGAGAGATTTTGCCAAAAGACTGAGGCAAAGAGCCAAAGAAGGAAGGCCCATAGCCAGGGAGACAGACCAGGGACAGACTGCACTTGCTCCCAGTGTAGAAGGGACTGTCACTCCCGAATTGGCCTTTTCAGCCACACTAGATGCTGTTCCAGAACCACCATTCAGAGCGCGATACCATAGTCTTTCAAGACTGAAGGTTGCCAACTAACATAGGACCAGGTCTTTGTTTTGCTGCCCTGACCTGAGCCATTAGATATTTGATTTTCTCTGTAAACCGCTTTGTGAACTTTTTGTTGAAAAGCGGTATATAAATACTGTTGTTGTTGTTGTTGTTGTTGACCTAATTCTAGTTGGCCTACTAAGCCTCCAGCCCTGAAGTGGCTTCTCATTGACTAGAGGGTTTTCTTGGGTCTTGAATCATAGGCAAAGATGACCAAACTTGGGTGCGCTGTTGCTTGATTTAAGAAGCTATACGTGGTCACTGTACTGCTTCCATCCTGGCTCATACCGGGGGTAGTGTTTAAGGTTGGGTGCTAGTTAAAAGCTCACCTGGCCAGAATGACCCTTGAATTCTCGGCACCATGGCATTGGTAGTGCCCAGTGCTTCATTGGAGTGGGGGGTGAATAAGGGTACCATGGGAGGTACAATGCAGGCTTCAGGGCCCACAGCATCAATGCACCTGAAGTGACAGCCCACCCAACAGTCCTCTGGGTCTAGTTGTGCTAACTCCGTGCACCAGTCCAAATTTTCTTTACTAGCAATTTCTATTAGCTGCTATTAAAGGCGTTGTTAGCTTTTATTCATTTTATCTTGGTTTGCCATTTTTGTACGTTGATTGCTATGGCCAATGGCTATGATTGAATTTAAGTCACTGAATTCTCTTTGCTTGCCACCTTAGCTGGATGTGAAGCTTTATTTCTAGGAACAGGGGCATTTAGAGGTGCGACATTTCTTGATCCACAGAAACCAACTTGATATTAGCAGGCTTGTATTTCTTTGTTACCTTGGTCCGCAGAACAAAGCCTTGCACAATCAAAAGTTTTTATTTTAAAAAGAATTGTAATTGCTAGTAGAAGGAAAACATCAGCAGAGCAGAGGAGGTGTTTGGTTTGATGGTGACGACACGCCCCTGATTGGGAGCCTCCAAGTCATGTTTCCCCCAAGAGCTTTGCAACAGCATGCAGCTTTATGATGCAAAACACCTGGCAGCAAATAATATCAACACCATAATTGCTTGCTTCATTCATTTAAACCACCCAGCCACAACATTCTGCAAGCAGGTTTCTCTTTGTAAGTATGAAATGAGTTACATACTGCAAGTCAGCTTTTCTCAAACTGGTTGGGACCCAGTAGGTCGTGAGCCAATTTCAGATGGGTCACGTATAGCACCTAGCTCAGCCGCTAGCTCATAGCAGGGCTGAAAATACAGGATACAGAGCTGCTGGGCAGGGTTGGCTCCCCGTGCAGCTGAGGCATGGTGCTTTGCCCTAAGTGGGAAGATGGGATGCAGGAAGTGGTGGGGGGAGGTTTGTGTGGTTGGAGAAGGATCCCAAGTCGACTTTGACTTCTAAGCTGGAATGTTTGAATTCCAAGCTATACAAAATAACAGCACGAGCGTGCTGTGTAATGGGACCTTTAGCTGATTGTGGCTTAGGTTTGAAGCCTAAACTGTTGATGTCACTTCCAGTCATGACATCACTTCCAGGTTAATGACATCACTTCCGACAGATGGGTCCCAACAGATTGTCATTCTTAAAGTGGGTTCCGGTGCTAAAATGTTTGAGATCCACTGCTATAACTCATGAGAGCAAACGAACTATTGATAGAAAGTGGGCAGTGGGCAGCCCAATTCTACCTATATAGGTAAATGGGGTGTGGGTAGAGTGAAATATGAAGGATCTTCTTTTAGCAGATTTCAGTGGATGCTTCGGGGTCATTCTCAAGATAATCAGGTAGATAATCAGGTAGTGTGAACTCACAGAGAGAAAGAAGATGTTTTGCTCTTTCATTTGCATGCAGCTATTTCCCATCAGCCCTAGAGCCCATTTACAAATGCATTTTGGAGACAGGGTGTTTCTTTTTTGACTAGGCCAACACTGGGAAGTGTAATAACAGAAAATCTGCATGGTGTCTGGAGGGGAGCCACCATGTACTAGATTTGTAACATAATCAGGATGTATATACTGGGCTTCTTCAGTAGTTTCTAGAATAAGAGTTGGGGGCAGTTGTGGGGGGGCTAACATAAGTAAAACTTGAAATAATTGAATAATCAAAATTATTTTAGCTATTTTATTCAGCAGAAAGTGGAAAAACTTAGGTTGATCCGTTACATAAGAACATAAGAACAATCCTGTTGACCATTTTAGACACTCACTAAAATTGTCCCGTCTTCATAGGCATGTTATATGTACTTTGAGATGTATTGGAGGATAAAAACCTGTGCGAGATCTTAAGCACTGCAGTGATTTGAATCCTGTTACATTTTGGGCTTGGTTCTTAAAACATGGATTTCAACGTCTTCTGCATTGTGAAAGATGGGAAGGGGCTGGAGAAGAAACTGGTTGCACTCTTCCTGCCCTTATTTCTTCCAGTTGTTCTTGTTCAGCGCCTTTAATGAGGTTTGCAAGAGACTTTCCAGATGACAAAAAAGGCCCCAAATTTCATTTTTGGCTGTAAAATTGTCCTGATTCAGTGCCAATGGCACAGTATCCTGTTCCGCGTAATGCACAGTTGCTAGTGAGTGGGGATGGACAACTTTCAAAGAGTGTTAGTAGAAGAAAGGTGAGAATGAATGCTGTTGGAAGGAGAGGTTCATATTCAGACATGGTGAGGTATGGTGTGGGAAAGAGATTACTCCTTCATAAATGTGCAAGATTCATAGTGACAAAACATAGAAGTGGCCCAGGCACTCCAAGTCAGGATTGCTACCACCATTCCCACTGCTGGCTTTTGCTTAAAAAGAGTTGCTTCCTGGTTTGGGGCATGTCCCTTTAAAATTGTATTTAGCTGCTAAGCCATCTACATTGGCCCATGTTCAGGGACTTCTATGAGAAACAGCTTGTGCAGAGAAACCCTCAACATTGGCCTATAAATTATTAGAGGAGGCTTACCCATGCAAATAACTGCTTCTGCCTGTGATTGACTCATGTGAGCAGTGCTTGGAGGAGGGGCGGCTGCAGCACCTCTTCTGTTAGCAAATGCAGTTTTTTTCCCTTCTAATCGCTAAACAGGAGCTGTGATCTTGCGGAAGTCCCCTCTGAAGTGAGGTTGCTTATGTAAGCAGGCTACTTGCATGAGCAGTTACATACAAGAGTGAACTGACTCTTGAAAAGTTACAATGCGCAAATTGTTTTGTTGGCTTAACAGCGTAATTCAGGGAAGTACAGAAAGAGAGAGAGAGAGAAGCCACTCTCATGAGCTGCTAAGGAGTAGCAATTTTTATAGAAGGCTGAGGGGCAAATTCAGGTTGCATTTCTATGTTAAATTCCAGAGAGAGCAAAAAACAACATATCACTGCTATATTTGGTTGAACCCAGCACATTTTTGTGTCAAGTATGCAAACTTCCAGGTTATACAGAAGTTCTGTGTCATTCAAAAAGGGTCCTGTTTTCATAAGCCCTGTGAACATGTTGGGTGCCCCTTATTTTGAAGGCTTAGGTCCCAGGGCTCTCTGGGACAGGTCCTAGGGCTCTCTGTCTCAACAGCTGCACTCTCTTCCCCTCCATCCACCCCCACAACTGTAAATATAGGCAATCACATGATTTTTTTTTCTCACTTCCTGCATTTGTAATTCAAAAGTAATACCTACAACTGGCCACACTGTACGTATAGTCCATTTATATATATGGCTGGTTTCTACTTTCTGACCATATTAATGAGTCTGAAACATGTGCTTTTAACTGTGATACATATTTATACAAACATAAGTCACTATAAAAACGCAGAGCTGCCATACTTGCAAGTGCAGAATCTGAAAGTTAGGCAGTGTGAAGCATAGTGTTAGGATTATAATATGCTATCATTGTGGAGCATGTGGTGAGGCTCATAAACGTCAGTCTGCTAATAAACTTTAATCCTACACACACTCACTCTCTCTTAAGACTGTTAGTCCAGACTGTTAGACTGGACTTTTCTACTATGCCACCTCTTCCCCTCTTTTTTGCTTTATCATCCAGTCTGATAAAAAAGTTTTGGCAAGCGCAAAAATGGCTCACGTTTATTTTTCATGTTTGCATGCTTCTAGGGAACTCAGGGCATTTCTTTCCTTTCTATCCTGGCCAGCAACCTTTAAAGTAGGTTGTTGGCATCCTTCAGTCTTGGAAGACTATGGTATCGCGCTCTGAATAGTGGTTCTGGAACAGTGTCCTCTCCAGTGCTCGAAGCCTGGGTAAAGTAGATATGGAGGATAGACTGTTACCCATGCAGCAAATCCCCCCTCTCCACGTCGCTGAAATGGTCCAATGGAAAGGCAGAGGCCAATACGGTTGGTTCCAGTGGCGTCGCAGGAGTTGCCAGAACGTGACTGTGTTCAGCCATGAACTGCCTCAGGGACTCCAGCTCCAGATTTTGCCTCGAGGTTGACTCCTGAAGCCTTTTCCATAACTGGATGTAGCCACAAGGCAGTGGAGGTTTGGGATCAGAGTTTTCCTTCTCTCAGATGAGCTGCCTTTCCAGGCTAACGAGTCCCATCTACCCAGTGGCTGTTTAGTCGCCTCTTACGACAAGTACAGCCAAACTGAGGGCCTAAGAATAAAGTAGGTTAGGCTAAGAAATTGTGACTGGCACATGGTCACATAGTAAGCGTTGTGGTTTGCTGAGTGTATTTTTTGCATTCATTTGTAAGGTGAAATTTTGCAGACCATTCAGGATAGTGACAGATACGATTTTATCCAATGTTTCAGATCTTTGCTCTGCATCTGATCAGGTCCATGGTTCAGGTTCATGGGAGTCTGGTTCCACTGGTGTGTTTCTGCTGCTCTAAGTCAGTGTTGCTCAACGTTTGTCCTCCACTTCACATGGTCCACCTATTGAAAGTACCACTGGGAAAAATCTGGTGATGACATCATCACCAGTTACTTCTAGGTTGAGAGGCCAGATGCAACGTGACAAATAACCAGTAAGAAGCTTGGGGTGGGCAGGAGGGATTTTTCTAGAGTGGAAAGCATGCTTTGGAGCGCTGCCCGCTGAGCCAAGCCGCCTACCGCTGTTGTTGTGTAGCACTGCTGGACTCACTGCCAGGTGGCTGGTGTCCAGAGGTCCTACAAGTACCACCAGACACCACCTCAAGTACTACTGGTGGTACCCATACAACTGGTTGAGAAACACTGCTCTTAAGTTATACCAGTCAACTAACTAGTATTGCCTTATGGAGCTTTGTTTGACCAGTGGTTTTAATAACAGGGTTTTTCAGGTCTTTATGCCTCTCTGTGTGCTCTAATAGTTGCAATGGCCAACTATTCCTGTGTTCCTAGCCCTTCAGTTTCATTAGAGTGCCAGTTTCATACAGCAACTTCATGCAGATCAGATTTTCTTCTGTGCAAACTTGCTTTTATCAGCAAGGCTCTATGGGTGACAATGAAGACAACGTTAACTGCTCTTGGGAGAGAGGAACTTGGTTAACTGCTTTGTAGAGGTGTACATGTTTGGCTATGATGCAGCTTGTGTCTGTTTTGACTCTGCAGCAAAGTGCTAAAACCAGCAAGTAGGAGGGAGGGGGAGAGGGAGTAGTGCACATACAAACACACCCTTTTTGGGGCACTGAAGTAATTAGATGAGACACACAGAAAGGAAACATCTGTTGAGTACAGAGGTATCATGTTAGCTGACAGAACTGTGCTTTAGCCTTTTGTGTATGCACTGCACATAGCAACACACACACCAGTGTGAGTATGTATTTCATATCCCTACCAATTCAGTTTCTCCCGTGCCTCTTTACTAATCTGTTGTGTTAGTGTTTTGAGTTGTAATGTGTTGGCTTTGTTTTTATTACGTGAATGTTTTTATTGGAGTGTTAGCAGCTCCAGGCCCCTCCGTTTTGGGAACAGAAAAGTAGGATACAATGTTTGTTAAAGTAAATAAATGCAAATATTACTTTGCCTCTGCTTTTGCTCTCTATTTTTTTCCTAGAAAAACTGTTCTTTAAAAAAAACAAAAACAAAAAACCCCACTAACCACTACTGATCCTAAACTCATTTCTATCAAACATATGTTGATCCCTTGCTCCTTTTTTGCTAGGGCCCTGGCCCAATGTGCTGTTGAGAACAGAACAGCTTCTGTGCAGGAAACTTTACACGGGGTCCTAAGGGCAGGAAGGGCTGTGTGCTATTGGCAGGAAGCAAGGGACAGAGACAGGGTGTCCAAAGAGTGCACAGAAGACCCGGGAGCTGGGGAGTCAAGAAGAGATGGGAACTCGGAGTTCAGGTGGAACCGTGCCATCTGCCCTGGAACTACCGCTGCTTCACTGGTAATTCTCACCAGTCCTCAATTTTTATCTGAAAAGAAAACACTTGAACACTAATTACCAAAAATAATCTGGAGTAGTTGGACACCTGGGATCTTCAGAGGCTGCCTTCAGTCCAGCCATCCAAAATCTGGTGCACCCTCACTCCATTTTAGAACTCATTGCCACTGGAATGTTGTTGATATTGATTCTGAGAAATAGAAAACGTGTGCATGCTCTCGCTCTGTGTGTGTGTGTGTGTGTGTGTGTGTGTGTGTGTGTGACACACTCATACACACACACAATATGTGGAAAATGACAACCTGCCCACCTCAAACAAACACCTCTCTCTCTCTCTCATATACACATACACAATATGCGGAAAATGACAACCTGCCCACCTCAAACAAACCTCAACCTGCCCACCTCAAACAAAATTGCCTTGTTTTCACTTTGCATCAGGTAGCAGAGCAAATGAACTCTGACCTCGCCTTTGCCTATTAAGATTCAGCTGGTAATAAATACTTCTCCCTTTCCAAGAGCTGTTTATTGTTTTATTGGAAAAAGAGTTCTGCCTTTAAATACATGACTCTGCAAAAACACAACTACAGGGGCCTTGCTTTTTGATGAAGGGACCTGTTACCCATTAATCAGGTTAACTTTTCTTTACTAGTTGCTGCAACTGAAAACAAACTCCAGACTTCTTTAGGATCACACTCCAGTCCTGATTTACAAACCACATGAGGAAAGGCTTCCTAAATGTCCTACTTCAAGACTACTCGTTTTATCCAATGCAAGAACACTCCTATGAAATAAGAATCCTGCCTGAAGTTTGCATAACTGTTGCTCTCTACTTGCTCAAGCTGCATCTGAAGGAACGTGTTTACCCTCTGGCTCCTCATAATTTGGTTGGTGAAGGCAGATTACTACAGGAAAACTCTTATTAAAGCAATGTTGTATGCAGCAGGCATGTCAAGTGTGGAGATAAAAAACACAACTCAGGATTCCCAGATGTATACAAGTGCATATTTTACTTCCACATCTTATCTGTTTGCTATATAGCTCTGTTTCTTCTGGCAGTTGTAACATGTAGCACTGCTCCTAGACTGATTCACATTAAAGGTGTATAAACCGCAGGCATAACCTTTTAATCTCTGTTAGGAAATCAGCCTGTAATGTCAGGTTCTGGTCAAAAAGGGATCCTGGTTAAGGCTGATCACAAGGTCTTCCTTAGACATGGTTTATGTGGTGGTGGTAATTGTTGTAAAGTAGTATATAAATATTCTTTTTATTATTAAGAAGAATTGTGAGGAAGTTGCTTCAAGGAGGGGAGGAGGGAGTAGGCATTTCTAACGCTGGATCTTTATTTCTTTACCTTAGGTAAGACAGAGCCAATATTGTATTTTAGAGACCTGGTACATAGTGTGACTAGGAGACTAAAATTGGGACTTGCCCAGTTCAGTTCTCATCTTTTTTTCTGAACTCACTAGGCCAGTCATTCCATCTTGGCCTAACGCCCCAGCTGCAATGTGGGACAGTGCTACAGTGGTGCCCAAACTAGGGGTCATGACCCAAATGAGGGTCACAAGGTTGTTCTTGAGGGTCATGGAAAGGACTTTTAAATCATTATTATTAGCATGTACCACCTCTATGGGTCACCAAACTGAGAGAGAAACTGTATTTACGGTCATTGTCAAAAAAGTTTGGGAGATATGCAAAAGTGGTGTCAGAAGTTGGCCGCTGGCTGAGGGCTCATATTCCTTTGAGGTCCCACCTGGTCGGGGTGACCCCTAAACCTTCAGTACCAGTTGCAGTGATAGCACCCAATCAGGGTACACCATGGGAGGCTCCGTGCAGAGTTTTGTTCCTAGACCCCCACTAATGTGACACTAATCATACTTGTTTACTCAGCAGGATTGTTGTAAGAATTCCATCAAGGTAAGACACAGGAAAGCGCTTTGCACACTTAAAGCATTGTACAAATGCTATGAGGATGATGGTTTTTGCACCAGCCAGAAGGAAAGCAATGGGAAGGTGCATGCGTCCTTGAGCTGCTGTCTTGTGTGGATACGGTATGCCTGCAGCATGATACAGAAAATATCTTAATGAGATTCTCATTCTAAAGAGCAAAAAACAGTTGGGGAATAAAAGTACTGGTGAAAAAGCATCTTGATGATAGTGGAGTGCAGTGTGAAACAGCTATGCAAACTGGTCAGTGCACAAATCAACTTTTCTCCCTTTTAAAAAAAAATCTGGATTTACTTCTAAGCCAAACTTTCTTGATGCTAGAGTGCATACAAATTGTATAATGTGAAAGCAAGGGTTATGTCCAGAACCAAAAGGGGAACTGGACAAAACATTCTATAAATTTAGGCTTCAACATCCAACAGTTGTTTCCTGCTAGCAAAATGTGGTAAGCATCAGGATATGCTCCAGAACAGAGATCAGAATATACCCAATGTTAACGCAAGATAGGGGGGTAGAGGCCCTGCTCCCTTGACAACATCCGTATGGCTCCCATTTGGGGGATAGAACCTTCTAACAAATAGAAGCTGTAAGGTGGAGAGTCCCCACATATGAAGCTGCCTTATACTGAGCCAGTTCATATGGTCCGTGTGGGGGATCATACCCTGTGTGGTTTACTCTGTCTGGCAGTGGCTCTGCAAAGCTTTGGGCAGAAGATTTACTGAGTCCTGCCGACTGAAAACTGGATATGCCAGGGACTGAATGTGGCACTTTCTATATGGAAAGCATGTACATTGTTACTCATCTATGACCCTTCCCTGAATCTTGAAGTTTGAAAGTTGTTTTTAAATTGTCAGTTTCCGGCTTTCGTGGTTTTGATGACAAAACAAGGAGGGCAAAAGAAATGTGGTCCATTTCTGCTGAATGTCTCTAGAGACCTAGAACTTCTGGCTGGAGCTTCTAGTATGCATCTGTGAGGTCTCTCATCCAGCAGACTTCTCAGGTTCTCCACTCCATGCTCCTTCATCTTTTTCTCATAGTGCCACCAGCATTCACAAAGCTGTATTCCTAGCTTGTAGGGAAAAAATGGAACCTTACATTCTAAATTTTTTTGCAAGAAGAAGCCCCAAAATTAGGTACAGCCATGCCTCAGCATTCAAAGCTGCAGCTGCCAAAACTCGCAGATAATGAAATCCGTGGGTCAGGCACCCTATAATTGTGACTACAGCTGTGCTCCAGTTGTGTCCAAAAGGCTTTCTGAGAAATTGCAACTTCTGGTTTTCCAGAGGCCTAGAAGGCTTCTGAGGGTTGGGGAGGCTTTGCGTGGCTTCCCCAGCTCTCAGAAGGCCCTCTGGACATAACCACAGCAAAGCTCTGGTTGCATTTGGAGGGACTGAGTCCAGCTGAACCTGTGTGTTTGGAATCCATGGTTAGCTAAAACCAAAGATCCCAAATCCATGGATCAATCAGTCTGGATCTGTATGCATATTAAATAGATGAATGTCCAGAAAACTTTATGACTAGAGGTGTTTGAAAATGGTGTTAATTTTACTCAGAATTATATTGCCCATTATGTTCAAAGATTTAGGCTGTAATCCTATTTTACTGGAAACAAATACCTTTATAACTTGTTGGCCCTGGAACTTGTGGGATTTTTGTGCTGATAAGTTTCTGAATTTCATGGCCGCAGGACTATTACAGGATAGGAATAGAGATTTGCAGGAAAACATTCCTGGAGGCAGATGTTGGCATTGCTGATGTACCAGCAACATGAATAGGTGTAAGACGGATCATTGCCTTCCTCCATCGATATGAACGTTGCTGAAAAGTGGCAACAGAAGCCAAAAGTTTCAAGAATGCATTAAATTGTGCCAAAGAAAATATTATGCAAGAGACAGATAAATACCTGTTTGTTGTGATTTCCTCATTGGTTAGGAAAGTCATTTAAACATTCATACTATCTTTGTAATATAAAATGTATGCGGTAGTTTACAAGAACAATTAAAAATATGGTTTATGGACAAGTGCACATGTAGGAGGATTTATTTATTTCTCTTAAATGCACTAAGAGACTAAGGTGCATGTTCAACCCAACTCCATAGAGAACACATTGCTAAAATTGTATTTATAGAGTCTGATCCTACTTGGAAGTAAGTCCAATTGAGTCAGCTGGGCTCAATTTCAAGTAAATATGCATAGGATTGCAACCTTAAGCATATGGTAGCCTAGAGGATGACGTCTGGCAGCCATATTGATCAAGGATTTCCCTAGTTAACGATTACTTGGGGTAAAATGATACTTAATTTAGTATCAATTTAGGAATTTAGTAATGTGCTGAAAGGCACATACAATGATAAACGAACATGCTTAATAAATTGATTTACTGTTTGTACTATTAGCTGCCTTGAGTCCCTCTGGGGAGAAAGGCAGGGTAAAAATAAAGTTGATAATAATAATAATAATAATAATAATAATAATAATAATAATAAATAATTGTATGTGTTATGCAGCTTTTCATTTCTTTTTTTGTAACTTGCCTTACCATATCTTGAAAGCCAGGGTAGAACTTTTAAATAAATACAAAATTTTTTAAAAAATGAGGGGATGTTGAACAGAGGTTTATGGCACTACTCTTAATCTCTATATGTGAACTCTTGTGTTTTTTCTCATAACACAAATTCCAGGTCTTTGAACTGTGAGGTAACATAGACAATACCTGTCCATACTTTCTTTGTATTTATATATAAACACTGCGCAAGTGCTGGCATTTAAGATTCAGTGCTCCAAGTCTCTAAATGAACATGACCTGCTAGGGTGCAGGAAATGGGCTGAAGGCTGCAGCTGGAGCTCAGTGGTAGAGCACCTACTTTGACTCCAGATGGTCTCGAGTTCACTCCCTGGCATCTCCAAATTGGGTAGGAAAGAACCTTCTCCTTTGGGAACCCTGGAAATCAGCACTGAGATAGCTGCATGAATAGCCTGACTCTGTCTATGTCTGCACGAATAGCTTGACTCTAGTCTCATATTTCACAACGCTGCAATCCCACTGAAGTGAAGCAGGTCTGATTCTGGTCAGTACTGTAGCCACAGGGCAATCACAGGGATGGTCTGTGGCTAGAGGAAAAACATTTTGCAAATGAAATTTCAGACGAGTCAAGAGAATGAGAAAAAATCCTCATTCTCTCTGGAGTTTGTTCACTGAGCATCATGATAACAGCATTCAGGCAGGCTGAGGATCAGCCTGGGTCAGCTCACTGGCCTGTGTAAACTATGTTGTTGGATCTCAGGCCAGTTCCTACTGGACAGCTGTCCACACACCTCCCAGACCACCATGGCTACTGGCATCTTCCTTGCAGACCTCAGCTGGGAACCAAAGGAGTGGGGAGCACAGGCCACTTTCAGCAGTCTGTGGTAAACTCACATTTTTCATGTGCCTTGCTGTTCAATTCAGCTTTGTGAAACAGTCAAACAAATACAGCGCAGCTATTCTCCTTTAGTTTGTGGAACAGAAGACATCATAATAACAAGAAGAGCTGAAAGCATTAACTAGTAGATTATCCTTGTGGGGAGGGGAACACACTTTGAGCAGTAAGGGCACACTGGTACTTTCAGCCCAATTCTATGCTGCCTTGGCACCCAGAGCAGCAGCGGTGCCAAAATGGCTGTCACTGTATCCTGTGGGCCCAGGGCAGTCATCAGAGTCTCCTCAAGGTAAGGAAACATCTGTTCCCTTGCTATGGTTAAAGCTCCAGTGGCCCCAGTGGGTCTCCTTGGAGCTTGCTGGCGCAGAACCGAGAAGGCCCATATAGGGCCTCCAGCCAAGGGAGGGGGTAAAGGATATGGCAGCAAAGTCTGCTGCCATCTCTACCCACCCATCTGGGACTGATCCTCTTGCTGGCTTCTCCTCCCCCTGCCTTCCCCATGCCCCGAGAAGCCACTCTGCTGGCCAGCAGAGAAACTTACTGATTGATTGAGACCTTTATCAGCATAAAACAATTTCCAGGAAATAGAGGAGATGGGTGACATATTATGCATACAATAAAAGACAAGCATTAGCAAGATCTAAAAAAGTATCGAACAAGGCAAAGTAAAACAGCCAGGCACAAAAACCACTCACTGACCAACATGCAGGGGAGCAAAATTAGAAAGGTTTTTCACAGGGTCAACACAGAATACAAACATCTCGCTACACTAAGTGTACACTAAGCAGGACTCGTTTCTCCCATTCAGCAATAATGAATGGTATCAGAATCAGTTCTATGAGAATTTTGCTGAAATGGGGATAAAAATTGGTGATGTAGATGAGGGCAGTAGTGAGGGCAGTAAAGTAGCAAATGCGTCAAGGTTTCAATTGTGGTTAAAATTCAAAACAAGTCTGAAAGCTCTCCAATGACTTATTGAATTTGGCGCTCAAAACATTCATAGGCATGACCTTAAATCTGGCCAATGTAAAGGATCTGCGAACCTTAGAAAAAAGTAAAAAGGAAAGGTAGGGAGAACCAGAATCAGTGGGCCAGGAAAGCCCAAGATGTGAAGGGGAACATGCTTTAAGGGTTGCAGCTTGTAGATTCTGTTTTTCAATATCAAGTAGATGGATCCAAATGAGTTTAAAGGCAGTAGGCAAAGATATTCTGCCAACCAGGACAAGTGATAGGCCAAGCATCTGTAATTTTTTGTAGAAAAGAGTTAGGCCTGGAGAAAGAGTAGCATCAGCTAGGATATTTCTGAGCACAATGTTCCGATCTGCCTCATAGCAGACGCTTAACCAGGATTTCAGGAATCTGAGCCAGGCCAAGGTTTTGATCTTATGCAGGCCAGCTTTGAGGCACAATGCTGCATTAGGGTCACAATGGGGTACTGTGAAAAACTTGTAGAGAAATTTGGATTGAACGTGTTCTAGGATAGAAACAGCTGAAATCCAAATAGGGATACCAAACAGCAATCATACTAGGACCTTTAGACTTTAAAATCTGCACTGCCCTGGGAATATAGGAATTACCCCAGGAGTAAAAAAAAACCGCAGGGAGGCTTTAGCTGATCAATTGCTTGAAAGAATAGCAGCCTGATGATGATAAGCCCCATTGTGTCTGTGATGGAACAGAATTCCAAGCTATTTGAATTCTTTAACCTGTTGAATTGCCTTCCCCCCAAAGGACCATGAATTTGGTTTCCATTGAAAACCAAAAACCATAATTTTGGACTTCCCAAAATTCAGCTGCAGTTTGTTGGAAATGAGATATTCTATACAAGAAATGATTAGAGACTTCAAGCCCATTTTCATAAAGGGCATTAAAAGTATGTCATCTGCATACAACAAGAGGGAAAGTGATAAATTGCCTAATTTAGGAGGGTGCGGGCATCAATCGAGGACAAGCGAGGGGCCAAATCATTAACAAATAAACAGTGTAGGGGCCAAAGCACATCCTTGTTTGACTCCTAAATTTGTTGGTATTGAGTCTGATAACTTCCCACCTGGTGATAATTTAACTTGGCAGCTGGTCTCCGAATAAAGCTTCCTGATTAGAAGAAGTCACTTGTCTAGGCTGAAATTATCCCGTTTTTGCCATAGTAATTCCCTATCAACTGTGTCAAACGTGCCTTTTAGATCCAAAAAGGCAACAAACTTACTGTTGATGGCTCCTGCAGTAGGTCCTCCCAGCATTGAGGACTAGTGCCAGCCCAACTGGTTTACTGTGGTGGAAAAGTACTTTACTACACCTTTTCAACAGTAGTTGCTGAGTAGCACAGCAGCCACTGGTGCTGGCCCAGCATAGGACTGGATCCTTAGTTTGTGAAACAGTTTTGGTTCTGATGTCTTGACAGTAATAGGGAACAAAATATTAAAATGCTCTTCTGTCTGACAATGGATGGTAACTTTTCTTTGTTAAATCCTTTATATTCCCTTCAATATCTTTTTAAAGGTTCCTCTACATTAAGGCTATGGTTAATATTGCAAATTTGATTGGATTTAAATAAGGGCCCTATCTTGTCCAACTTTCCAGCGCCAATTCAGCCACAATATTGCCCCAAGGTAAGAGAACAAAAGTTCTCTTGCCTTGAAGAGGTCATCATGACTGTCCCCCTTTGCAGGATGTAGCACGTGCCCCATTAGCACAGCTGCATCCATGCTGGAAAGCTGGATAAGAAAGTCAACTATGTGTGGATGACAGCACTTGATTGGGGGCAAATTAGGTCTAATTTAAGCGTGCGCTCCAGGTTTTAGCAAGGGGAAAGGGGGGTGTATATTGTATTTTGAAGAGCCAAAGGCAAAGTCTTGCTGCACAGGGGAGGGGGGAGAGATAGTGTTGACAGTTGGGATGCATCCTGATACTTTAAAAAAATATAACTTCAATTTCCTGTCTGGTCCTACATTGGAACATTGAAGCAAGTGGCTTAGACTGCAACTCACTAACCATGACCACACCCAGCTGATATTGCCAGGAGGAGGAAGGACACAAACAGCAGCACAAGAATTTCTTGTGAGGAAGGGCATCGTGTCAAGAAGTAGCACTCTGGGGCTCTGCTGTGAGTAAGGGAAGGTTTTCAGTTGCCATTTGACATACACAGCTGTGGTCTCCCTCCTCAGAAACAGATCTGGGTTGGGAAGGGCGCCAACCTGCTGTTTTCAAGCAGCAAGCTGGAACCATTTCTGGCCAGAAAGTTTGCTTTCAAGCCCAGTGTGCAGCGTGGCTTGCATGATCTGCAGACCTTGCAGGGAAGTGAAAAGCTCTTGTATGAAGCATGTGCTTCCTTTTCCCAGCAACAAAACCCAGAAATTGAGCCCTAACGTGAACTAGTTTCATACAATGGGTTAAATAGTATTCATGGCCCCAGCTGAGGGCTGGAAGTGACATAACTAATCAAATCAAATAACTTACTGCTCAATTATTTGATTTTTCTCTGTGCTTTGTGAACTATTTTGTTGAAAAGCAGTATATAAATACTGTTAATAATAACAGTGATGTCACTAAGCAGATTATCGCAAGAGATAAGCACTTTGTAGGAACTCAACTGCAAATGACAGAAGAGAAAATATGCAAATCTTGGGCATATTTTCAAGATATGAGAGAGCCTAATTATCACTTGGGCCATGCTACTTCTGCGAAGGCATCACTTTACAGCTTAGGTGCTTTACAAAGTGATGCCTCGGCAAGGAGCAGCCAAGGATGTGCTAGAGTCACTGCACGAAGTCACGAGCTGCATCATGAGCCTCCAACCCCGTGACTTGAGTCGATTCACAAATCATAATAGGTGGCCTTCGCAACTCGTTCTGAGCCACCATAGTCATTTTTGACTTGAGTCCAAATCATTATGACAAATGTTGCACCCCCTCTCCTCCCCAAAAAGTAAGCAAGCAGACACAAAAACAAGTTGGGACTCAAGTCTGTTTGAGTCATGACTCTTTTGAGTCAGTGGACCTGAGTCACAAGTCGGGTCTGAGTAAGTGATGTTCATGCCTCGAGTTAACACGAGTCATGAAAAATATGTGTGTTTGCAAGTCAAGTCTTTACAAGTCGAGTTCCCATTTTTGGAAGTGGCACTGCTGAAAGGATGGCGTGAATGATAATTGGGGTCTCCCAGAGACTCAGCAGTATCTCCCTCTCACACGCTCTTGGCCTGCCCCCATTGTGGTTGGTGACTTCTGAGAGCTCCTTCCGTCTCTCCCTCCCAGATCCTCAACAGAAATGGCATTGTTGAAAAGATGGTGCTGGGAGAATCCAGTTATCATGAGGGTCAGATAAGGAGCTTCTGTGGGCCGTACCTGGCCCAACACCCCTGCTGTAACCCATTACTCCACTCATAATGCAGTGCAGGCTATACAATCGATTGCAGATGTGTTCTTTGAATCTGGCAGAATACCATATAAGTGTTTCTCAAACTGTGGGTCGGGACCCACTAGGTGGGTCATGAGCCAATTTCAGGTGGGTCCCCATTCATTACAATATTTTATTTTTAATATATTAGACTTGATGCTACCATGGTTTGTGACTGCATTTTGGGAAATGTTACAGACCTATACTTTTAACAAGCTACTATATATGTTCTTTTAACAATGGTAGTAAATAGGACTTCTAGGTAACTGTGGGTAGGATTGCAGTGTAGGCCTGTTAAAAAATTTTCTGCTTGATGATGTCACTTCTGGTCATGACATCACTTCCAGTGGGTCCTGACAGATTCTCATTCTAAAAAGTGGGTCCAGTTGCTAAATGTATGAGAACCACTGCCCTATAAGGCTTAGCCGCCCTGGGTCCCTTTAGGGAGAAGGGCGGGATATAAATAAAGTTTATTATTATTATTATTATTATTATTAGTGTATCTTAGTACGGTCCTTTAGTATCCCAGAGCAGCAGGGGGGTTGTGATTTGTATATTACAGCTTTCTCCTCCACATTTGTATAAGGATGTTTGCTGAGCTTTCTTTGCTCACTGGGGCTTTGCAAAAAGGGTTACCAAATCATAACCTGGCAATCCAAAAGGGAATGTATCTTTTCATTTTACTTGTCCCCCCTCCTTTGATTTTCCTGTCCTGTCACCAGTTGAAACTAGCAGACTCTTTTTGCTCCACAGCAGGTTGGGGGGGAGGGGCGGGAGAGAAAATATAGCTGTGTCTTCTCCCACTACTGTAGTCTGATAAAACAGTGGTTTGCGACCCACCAGTTTGTGTAAAGGTTCCCTCGTCCCTTTAAGGGGCGGGAGAAGGGGAGAGGCAGGGAAGCAATCCCCAGGATTACACCCGTATGGGAGGGGCGAGGGGGTGCTTGTGACTTACTTTATGAAGACAGGGCTGCAGCAGGAGGTGCAGGGAGCCCTGCACAGCCCTCTGCAGCATTCCCTGAGGCTTGGAACATTTGGAGAAAGCAGGTGCAAAGCACTTCCATTTTGTAGGAACGGCCTCCTGCATCCTGCTGCAGCTCTTTCTTCATAAAGTAAGTCACAAGCACCCCCTTGCCCCCCCTTAGCGGCTCGATCCTGGGGATCGCATGGCTGCCCTAGCCCTTCCCCTGCAAGAACTTACTGAGGAAGTAAAGCTCCCTCAAAGTTTGAGAACCACTGTGATAAAAGGAACAGACAGGATCTCCAGAACTGACAACTCTAGTAATGAGTGAAGAAAGAGTCTCATACATGTATACCTGCCTGTTAATTAATACGTTGTTTACATCAGGAACAGATGTTCACAAATGTATGCACTGAACTCTGTGGATGTCCAGTTGCTAAAACAAGGCTCTTACACATGGGCTGATTAAGAAATGGTGGGACAGAGGCTGTTCGCAGGTCGTAGGATCACATATCATTTTAACTTTTATATCTTCCACAGACTGAAACATTCAGTCATGAGCAGCCGCTGGTGTTCTCTTAGACAATGACCATAAACTATAGCTTCTCCACAAAGAATTTCTCTTGGAATATATTCCGTTTTTCTTTGCAGGTTTCTTTACAGCTGTAGCTACTACATAGAACACAATTTTTTTGCTGTTTTTCAATTTGTCAGATGCCTATTTAAATACCACTTAACATGTTTTCCTCTAGAAAAAAAAAAAACTCTTGCGTTAGAGGGATGCATTTCGTAAAGCGTGCAGTGGACATTGTTTTTGTAGCTGAGGTTAATCCATGATGATGTGGGCAATGATGAGGCTGTGTCAGGGGCTACGGCTGGCGTTCCCAAATTGTAAGCCAGCCAACAGGAAACCAGCCATGGGAGCCACAGAATCCTTGCAAAAATCCCGTCTCCCTAAACATTGTATAAGATTGTAGCCCAAATGGGAAGCCGTGACCAATGGCCCAGTAGGTCAAGGGAGCTGCCAGTCAAAAAAGTTTGGGAACCACTGGACTAAGGGGAGATCTACCTTATACTGAAACCAATGAGTGATTTCTAATATAAGTATTTTTATTAAGTATCTGTTATAAAATATGAAGCAAAAAAATGTATAGAGCAAAAATTCAAGTGACTTATTGCAAATTGTTAAATGAGTTTGAAATAAACTTGGGTTGTAATCCTATCCACACTTTCCTGGGAGTAAGCCTCATTAAATACAAGCGGATTGCCTTCTGAGTAGATATGCATAGGATTGTGCTGTTAATCTTAGGAACTCTCCAATGCAGAGTTCAGAGTTCTTAGGAACTCTCCAAAGCAGAGTTCCTGTTCAACTAATTTTGGTTCCATTCTGATGAAGAAATATCTTTGCTTTGGATTGAAAATGAGGCTTCAGCATAAGATGTTTAGGAGCCCCAAGATATGAAGCCAATGATGGCTTCCATGGAAGTAACCGGAGTCCTAATTTTGTAGCCGGCCTGGTTAGTACTTGAATGGGAGACTGCCTGGGAATACTGGGTGCTGTAGGCTTATACCATAGTCTTTCGAGACTGAAGGTTGCCAACCAATTTTGTAGCATTCCTTTTAAATGTTGCTGCTTTCCTCAAATCTAAGGGAAACACTTGGACTGAAACAAAAAAAAAATATTGTTTCATCTGAATAAACAGAAATCAGTCTAAAAAAGAAATTCATTTAAATTAATGCAGGGCTTCTGTGAGCTGCCACAGAGCGGGCAACTCCAGTCGACCTTCAGTAGAGGTGGGTGATTCCACCACATCTTTGTATTTTTTAATGTATGAAAAATTCACTTTAATCTGGATGCAACAAAATTATTTTTCCCCTAGAGGAGGCTGCCTGTTCAGTCTCTGTATGAATCACTGTTCTGGCCATCCTTCTTACCTATTATAAGGCAAGTTTGGGACCAAACAGATGATATGCCTATTGCCTGACTTAGCCATGTATGTTTGAATTTTCCATCCGGTCTAAATGTGAATTATAAATGTCAAATGTACTTGTATGGTGAGACAGTAGATATTAATACCTGGGCTCAGGGCCTCTGAGAAGAATTTTATCACAGGGTACAAAGTTTCTTTTGGGCCCCTTCCCAAAGAGGGAAAACAAGGGGCAAAATAGGGTAGGGGAGAGTGCTGACAGCCAGAATAGTCTTTGGAGCCCAAGTCTACCAGGCTTCATGATACAGAGCCCAGCTCTACCCAACCATGGGGCATTGGCAGCTAGATCAAGTAATATGGAAAACCAAACACTCTCTGGTTGGCAACCTTCAGTCTCGAAAGACTATGGTATAAGCCTACAGCACCCGGTATTCCCAGACGGTCTCCCATTCAAGTACTAACCAGGCCTAACCCTGCTTAGCTTCCAAGATCAGACAAGATCAGGCATGTGCAGGGTAACAGTTGCTGCCATAAACACTCTCTAAAATCTTTAAAATATAGAAAATCCATTGCAGAAAATTAACATCATTGTAGTTAAGCTCATGCTAGAATGGACAGTGTGCTGTTTGCACCAAAATGAACTTCTGCAGCAGCTGTAGCCCCACAGCTGTGTTCCTGAGCTCCTATATGACTCCTTCATGGTAAGCAGATCCACAAGCCAAAGAGCTCCTGTAGCAAGCCAGTTTCCTCCTAGATTTGACACTGTGTTAAGGATGGCCATGGATGCATGCCTGGACCTGGTGTTTATGGCTTGCAGCCACTGCATGCTCGCAGCTGTGACCCCAGCATCATTCGCAGGCAGTGAGTTCAGGTGAGATAGGAAACTGTCAGATCCCCCTCCTTTGACTCCTGGGCCCCCTTTCTGACCCTGGGCCTGGGTACAAATTACCCCCTTTACCCCCTCTCCTAAGTCCTGCCTGGACTTCTTACTCTGAGTTTAGTTGTTGGGCAGTTGTGTTTCATTAATGGGAGTACTTTTCAAAATATCTCTCTGGAGACAGCCCATAGCAAGCTTTCAGTCGTGTTGGGCATTTTCTTCTACAGTGTTGTTAACAGCCGTGACAACAATTTGAGAATTGTACAGCAAACTCTCCTCTCCGCCTGAGTGTTGCAGGCACCAGAATGTCTCCATTGGAAAACCCCTAAATATTCTGTTCCAGCCAAAACTGGATTTAATTGAGAGCCTACCAGAACTTGACAGGACTTCAGTTGTGGGAGGGAGATTTAATTCCCTAGCCCACCCACCCCAGTTGCCACTTTTTTTTTTTTTTTTTTTGGCATTCATCCACTCCTTTGCAAAGGCTACCACTGTAAAAACACAAGGCAAAATTAACAGAGAAATTGCCTTCAAAAGGCTTGATGACAAGACAAAGACTGGTGTGTTGCAGTCACTGGAAGGGGAATTATATGACTGCTTTGGTATGATTTCAGAGGTGAATATAAATGGTTGGAAGATAGATGGGTGCCAGATGCAGTTTGACACAGATTCAGGCAGCTGTTCCTGTGCTTGGTGTTTCATTGGTTTGTAGGCTGGCGAGCAGAATTTTAGCAAGGCCCTTGAATGCAGAAATAAACGCAAGAACAGTGGCACATAATAGCATTAGCTATGTGATTTTACTCTCTAGCACAGTGTCTCTCAGCCAGTGGTACTCATATCACTGGTGGTACTCAATGTGGTATCTGGTAGTACCTGCAGGACCTCAGACCCCCACTGCCTGGCAGTCAGACCAGCAAAGCAACATGACAGGCAGCAGGAGGAGGCTTGGCTCCAGAGTGCACTTTTTGCATGCTCAAAAGCTCACCCTGAGCCTCTAACCATTTTTTCGTGTGTGTGTGTGTGTGTGTGTGTGTGTGTGTGTGTGTGTGTGTGTGTGTGTGTGTTGTGTCTGACCTCCCAATCCAGAAGTAATTAGCGATGACATCATCACCAGTTACTTCTGGTGGTACTTCCAGTAGGTGGACCATGCAAAGTGGTACAGTAGAGGACAAACGTTGAGAAATGCTGCTCTAGCAGATGGGTACCCCACTCCTAACCTGTGCTGGAACAGGCAGGCCAACTGAAATTAATTGCTTTGTGTTCCACAATCAGTAAATACAGCAAAAACTTTACCAGTATCACTCCTTTTAGTTTTCTTTTCTGTATACTCAGTTCTTCAGTCTGTCTTGACTTAATTTGCCTTCTAATAAAACTTAGCAAATATAATGCTTCCAAGTGTTCAAAATGTGCAACAAAGGTGAAATTCTTATAACAACATATTTTTAGACAGAAACATGCATCTACAAACATGAAACCATGTTGCAGTTTCTCAACAGTATTTTTGCTTTGATGGCACTCAGAGTAGGATGTGAGTAGATCAGAATTATTAGTAATTCGAGTATTAGACAAAGATACTTGAGCATCATATCATATTGCTGATTGATGTTAGACATGGATTTGCTCCAGACTTCTCTGATCCCCTTTCCAAGGGATTGCCTAGTGGATTATACCCCCTGAAAAAAAAATTAATTGTATAAATTTATTGGAAGGTTTGTGGATTGTGAAAACAAAGCAGTTACCTGGCTGGTGCTATCTTCCTGGCCTTCCATTCATGACCAGCAGCAGTAATTGAAACTCCATTCAGTGCCCAGCAATAAAAATAATTACTGCTCTCTCAGTTCCATTGTAAGATGCATACAAGATATAATCAATATGAAGGCTGTAAAACTGTTGTTTGATTTAAAGTATCAGTACCAAACTGCAGAGTTCTGCATATGTAAAAGGCAAAAGATGTATATGAACTGAAGAAAAAGTAGAGTATAGAACTCTACATATGTAGAGTCCTATCTCTCTAGATTTCAGCAAGTACCTTCTAGGCTTCATGCCTAATTTCAGTGGTTACATTCTATATTGAGGAGTCAATAGCTTTATTTAGCCAGTTAAACATATCTCTGTTACATCAGTCCCTTCACAAGTAGATTGTGATCTAATCATCTAGAGATGGAAGCCATTCTGTGAACAGTAAATTTCAGGAGGGAAATCATCTTGCAAATTTTTCATGAATGAGCTGGCTAATTAGAACCAATCCTTGAAAGTGTCAATCAGTGCTCAAGAGCTTGGCTTTCATGGCAGGATTCTGAGAAAAAAAATGTACAGCCTAGAAGTCCTGATGGTCTGGGCTACTGCTCTTTTTCTTTTATTGGTGCTTGTGTGTGACCCTTTTAATATTAATGGACAAAGCACTGGAATGAAGTGACGTAGTTTTCATTCATGACACTCCAATGTGCATTGAAGCCCCTCTCATACTATATGCCAGCCATTTTCAACCACTGTGCTGTGGCACACTAGTGTGCCACAAGTGGTCTTCAGGTGTGCCACAGGAATTTGGGGAAAGATCATTTATTAGTAGGGCCAATGGGGATGTGAGCCCCCCACTGGCAGCATGGTGTGCCTTGTCAGTGTCTTGTCAGTGTGCCATAAGATGAAAAAGGTTGAAAATCACTGCTATATACAGTACTTGTGACACTGTTAGTGTGGCACAGAAAGCAGGTGAGAATTCAGTTCTATTATGTTACCATTTATTTATCAATCACATTTCTCTTCAGCCTAGAAAAGAGATGCCTAAGGGGGGACATGATTGAGACATACAAAATTATGCATGGGAAAGATAAAGTGGATAGAGAGATGCTCTTTACACTCTCACATAACACCAGAACCAAGGGGCATCCACTAAAATTGAGTGTTGGGAGGGTTAGGACAGACAAAAGAAAATATTTCTTTACTCAGCATGTGGTTGGTCTGTGGAACTCCTTGCCGCAGGATGTGGTGACGGCATCTGGCCTGGATCTGGGCCTTTAAAAGGGGTTGGACAAGTATCTGGAGGAAAAATCCATTATGGGTTACAAGCCATGATGTGTATGTGCAACCTCCTGATTTTAGAAATGGGCTATGTCAGAAGGCCAGATGTAAGGGAGGGCACCAGGATGAGGTCTCTTGTTATCTGGTGTGCTCCCTGGGGCATTTGGTGAGTCGCTGTGAGATACAGGAAGCAGGACTAGATGGGCCTATGGTCTGATCCAGTGGGGCTGTTCTTATGTTCTTATGTTCTGTCCCACCTTTTCTCCAAGAATTTCAGGGATGGCTGTCTCATTTCTTCTTCGCAGCAACCCTGTTAAGCAAAGATGGTAGGGTGGTAAGTGGTCTGAGACCATCTTGCATGGCTGAGCATAGATCTGAACACAGAATTTTCTTGGGTTAAGTCCAATCCATTTGAATGTTTTGCATTTTAAGTTAATTTAAGCTTCACACCTGAACAGAAGCATATTTTCGAATGCCCTGCTTGGAGCAAACCAACTGTAATTTTGCCTCTTTTTTAAAAAAAAAAATGTTAATAGAGCAGTTTAAAATGTATTAAAAATGGCAGTACTTCCATTTTATACACAGACTAAGATGCAACATAAAAAGGGGGACAAAAGACTCAAGTATGTATCGCTTCCATTAATAATAAGATCCTCTTTTTTAAAATCAACAATTACTTCACTTACTGTTGCTTTATCTTTTTATATTATAAACTGTCATGGTGGGTCTTTTAAAGGCAGCAGAAAAGCAGAAAATATTTTAAATAAATAAATACTGGTCCAATCCTATCCCCCACTTGCACTGATGGAGTGCACGCTCTGCCAATGCGCAGTGTTGCAAAAGCGCTTTGCGACAGTACTGTATCAAGTAAAACTGGCAGGAAGTCTAGAGCCTTCCTGCTGATGCCGGCTCATGAGGAACACCTGCTGGAGCAGGTGTTACTATAGCACAGGGGTGGGGAAATGTGGGGAGGAGTTCAACAGGGCAGGGGAGGGCAGCAATGGGGCAGTGGTGTGCAGATCAGGTCTGGGAAGGGGCAGGATTGGCAGTGCTGCTGCACACCATACATCTCCCTTCCCAGGCCTGATCCACTGACTTGGACCAACACAGACTTGCGCCAGCGATATAGTTGGTGCAGGTTCAAGTTGACCCATTGTGGCTGCTGGGATTTATCCCAGGGCAAGGGGACTAATGTTCCCTTACCTCAAGGAGACCTTCAGCAGCCAAAATTCCCCTGTGGGATACAGCGTAGCCTGTGCTCAGGGCCTAGGAGAGGGGGGTAAAGGGGGTAATTTGTACCCAGGCCCAGAGTATAAAAGGAGGGGCCCCAGAAATCTCTTAGGATCTTACATATTCCTATCTACTAAGACTTGTTGCCTGTACAGGATCCTGGGGACACTACCACAAGTGTGTGGCTGCAGGTGCTGCAGCTACTGGCAAGCCATATATGTTGGCCGAAAAATGCATACAAGACACGCCTTAAAACACTGTCAAATCTGGGAATCAGCTGGCCTGCTACAGTAGCTCTTTGGCTTGTGAAGCCGCTTGGCATGAAGGAGCATATAGGAGTTCTGGGACACAACTGTGGGACTACAGAAGGAAGTTTTGGTGCATACAAGAACTTTCCATTCTAGTGCAAGCCTAAACATGATGATGCTAATTTTCTGCGTGAATTTCTATATTTAAAAGATTTTAGAGAAACTTAGGAGTGTGTTTGATTTTCTGTATTACTGTATCTAGCTGCCAATGCCACAAGGGTAGGTAGACCTGGGCTCCAAAGACTTTTCCAGCTGTCTCCACCCTTCCCCACTCTGTTTCACCCCTCCCCCTTTGCAAAGGGGCCCAAATGAAACTTTGTATCCCTGATAAAATTCCTCCCAGAGCCCCTCTCCACACTTCTGTATGAGCTAAATGGGAATTTAGTTAGGATTGAGCTGCTCATTTGGAGTCTATGCATGTTTACTCAGAAGTAAATTTCATTGTATTCAGTGAAGCTGACTCCCAGGAAAGTATGTAATTTCAACCCAACCTGTGTATGGCAGTTATTCCTATTTCTGTACAATGTTTTATATTGAGCCCATTTTATTTAAGTGTTGGTGTAAATATGTTAGTTACAAGCTCTTTGTTACTGAACCGCATTTTATTTTCGAGGGCTTAACTGATTGCTATTAATCTTTCTTCCAGAATTGAGCTAGCAAAATTCTCAGAGCTGTTAAGAAATGATAAACTTAAATTTGAAGTGAAATTTATCTATTGTCTTCAAGGTGGGAATCCTGTACATACTTACCTAGGCATAAGCCCCATTAAATAATAGTGGGATTTACTTTCAAGTAAACATGCATAGGTTTGCACTGCAGATATTCTAAGAATACTACCACAGGCTTCAGTGAGACTACTCCTATGATTTTCCTTCATTTTTCTTAAAATCTGATCCTAAAAAATGTGAATTGGCAGACAATGCTTGATGCTGACATATTAACAAGGAAGCTTTGTGATAGTGAGTGGGCTGTTTGACATATGCTTTAATTTGCCCTCTTAGCATCTAATCCTAACCTATGTGCACCAGTCCAATTCTGGTGCACACTGTCACAAATGTGCTGCAATGTACTCCTGTGGCAATCAGTGTTAGCCCAGCACCGGAGCAAGCTCAGCACAAGTGCTGGGCAACAGAAATTACTTTTGGTGTGTTATCTAAAACCTCCTTGGTTATTGGGATAAGCCAGAATCAAGATAGAAAAACATTCTCTATTTCTTTACAAATCTTGCACATGGTGTACTTGTTGTGGAACATGACTTGCGGCAATAACAAAATAATGTCCTTCTTCCTTTAGTGGTCACAAACTTATTGGGCCAGTTCAGACTATTAACCAACCATAGTTAGATAGGATAGTAAACATGGCCCCAGCCTGCATGTTCCTTTCTCTCTTCCCCCAGCAAATCATTGGGATTTTTGCAGAGCCTTACAAGCATGGATAATAGATCAATAAACCTTGGTTTAACATCCTGGTTTCTAAAACCAGGTTAATTATTATTTTAAAATATGTATATACCACTTTTTAACAAAACAAGTTCACAAAGCAGTTTAAAGAGAAAAATCAAAACAACTGAATGCCCTCTGTTCCAGAAGGACTCACAATCTAAAAAGATACAGAAGAAACACCAGCAAACTGCCACCAGAGGAGACTGTTGTGAGATGAAGAGGGACAGTTACTCCCCCTCCCACTGAATTGATATTTGAAACAATTGCCTCTTTGCCAGTTACTGGGGGCGGGGGGGGGCTACATCCCACAAACTGTGGTTTAAACAAGCCAGGATTCTTTGCTGTCTGAGCAGGATAGGGAGGAGGGAGCACATGGACTCAGTCTCTGGGGAACGGTCAGAATCCTAACTAGTTATGGTTATTACTTTCCCATCCTGTGTATTTTGCAATTTAGCACAATCTTCAGAATGATCCGTAAATTCAATGATTTGTCTATTCATCTATTAATTTATTTTAAAACAGTTTTACCTAGCCAAATGGTCCCTGTGGTGAGAACCATGTTGGTCTTCCAAGTTCTAACTCTGTTTCTTTAACTCTCCAGGTTAGTACCCTTAATTGAGGGGCATTTCCTTCTTGGAGCTCAAAGCCTCTTTCCACATTATGATTAATTATGTGTCTGAAACTTCAGAAAGACTTCCACATATGTTATTCCCACCTGTCAAACTGTCAACATAGTGACCTGTTTCATAGCCGTTTTCAATTAAGGGACCAAAAAGATAGGAGGCCTTTATGGATTCCACATGCTTGACTTGCCTTTCTCTCTTCCATTTTAGCCAAAGCAAGATCCCCCCATTGCCTTATATAAACAATTGCTGGTGAGACAGAAGAAAGCATGAGGGGTACAGGTCCCCTCTGACTCTTAGAATATGGGCACTGTTTTGTGGAATTGTTATATGAACAAGATAGACTGTGAAATACTCCAGAAATGCCATATAAATGAAAATACATACTATCATGGTGTTGACAAACCCTATATTTCAGCTTCTTTACCCCACAGTAGCTTCTGTTCTCTTTCATTGTGCCATAACATGCTATCTGAAGTGTCTTTTAATATCGGAAAGTCAACAAGATTTATCAAACAATAATCTTGCCTTTGACCTCCATTCAAGCTTGGTCTGTTGCTTTAAAACATAGTAACTCAGTCTTTGTTTTAATGTCATATGTATCACAAAGTCACCACCATGTGTGATCACTTAATAGCTAGTTACAAGAGGTCTGTAACTCAACTAACATTGAAATTATACTGTCTCTTTGCACTCTGACAAAGCTGTCTGACCTGAGCACTGAATCATGTAACAAGTAGAAGTTATTAGGCAGAAAAATTGACATTATGTTTTTTGTATAAGTTGAATTGTATATGCCTCTGTGTGTGTTATGAAGTAGCCAGCATCCTTTCAACTTTCTTTTTAAAGCAGCATGTGCCTTCTCAACATTCAGACGCGGGCCTTATGTATGTGCCTGAGAAGGCATGTGGTACAGCCCTGCTAGGATTATACCACTTCAGAATATTGTTTGGGAAACTTTGTGCTAAACCCATTCCTGCCCAGCCCACAGGTGTACACATTTGGTCCCTGTTGCGTATATGCAACATTGGGCAGAAATGGCTTAAAATCTTGGAAGAGTTCCCCCTATGACAAGTTAGTTTTCAATAAGCAGGAGGTATTTGAGGGGGTGGAAGCCTTCACTTGAGATTTTCTTTCCATGTATCCATAGGCAGTATAATCCCCGAAGATATATCACCAACTTTTTTCTAAACATGTTGTTCAGCCTTTATTAGCTATGCGGATTTTTGAAGACACGTGTATGCCCAATGGGAGTGTCTCTTTGTAAGCAAATACAGTTAGTTCTCATTATCTGCTGAGGTTAGGTTCCTGAAAAACCCAGCAGAAAGTATGGTTACTGAATCATTAATCCTATGGGATTAGTGGGGTTAGGTTCCTCCAGATCCTCTATGCCAGTAGTTTTCAACCAGTGTGCCATAACACATTGGTGTGCCATGAATGGTCTGCAGGTGTACCACAGGAATTTGAAGGAGGGTCATTTCTTAGTAGGGCCATTGGGGGATGTAAGCCTCCCACCAGCCGTGTGGTGTGCCTTCTCAAATGTAAAAAAACTGATGATGTTCCTTGACAATTTTGGCACCTTCTCCATGTGCTGTGAGATGAAGAAGGTTGAAAATCGCTGCTCTATGCTGTACACTATATAGGGTATAAAAGGACTGCCTACTGTCATATTCATTTCCGTCCTCCCTTCTGCTAGATTGTCCTAAGGGAACCAATAAAAGTGTAAAAAAAAATAAAAAACAATTTACAGTAAAAAAGCACACCTTTGAAATTTCAGCAATTCCACTTGTTACTTTTGAAATACGTTAGAGCCATGGTTCCCAAACTGTGCACCATGGTGCCCTGGGGTGTTGCAGCGAACACAAAGGAGCACCATGGATCGTTTAGGCATCGTGGAATATTTAAGGGAAACACAGCGAGGGTCACCATGAAAAAATTATAATTGGCCTAGGGCAGTTGTTCTCAAATTGTGGGTTGCAACCCACCAATAGGTCATGACCTGATTTTTGGAGGGTTGCAGGCTTGTTGGGGTGCTGCAAGGCATTCTGGAGCGCTACCCTGAACCTGCAAGGCATTCTGTGGTGCAGTGCAGCCAACATGGCCAACAAAGTGGGCCATGGTGGTAGAAAAATGGAGAAGCACTGGCCTAGGGGCACCATGAAAAGAAAAAATTTAGGGACCATTGCATTAGTGGGTCTCCTCTTTATGATATATTTCTTAGCCTAAAAATCTGCCCAGTTTCTTCCAGTTCCTCTGCAACTTTGGTTCCACTACCTTAGTGGTGAATGAAAGCTAAGCAAACTCACAAAAGCACCTTCTTTTTTGTAACAGAAAAATAAAAACCATCATTGAGTGTTTCCCAGTACAGTAGTTTAAAGCAGCAGTTCC
This sequence comes from Tiliqua scincoides, assembly GCF_035046505.1. Classification (NCBI taxonomy): domain Eukaryota; kingdom Metazoa; phylum Chordata; class Lepidosauria; order Squamata; family Scincidae; genus Tiliqua; species Tiliqua scincoides. The sequence goes on along the minus strand of NC_089821.1, from coordinate 140,804,758 downwards.
CAAAGTCCTACTTGGACTTTGGAGCCTCTCAGAGTCTTTGCTGAGCAATGGTAGCAACACGATCCCCAGGATCACCCCACTGCTGGTGACAGAAGGGAATTTTTACTTAGCCAAGCGCCAGCCTCTGGGGGGTGTGGGGAGCCCTGTTGATGCCCAGGGGTGTTTAGAGCTGGCATTGGCACTGGGGCAAGATAACAAACCAGGCCCCCCTTCTTAAATATTCCTACAAACCAGAAGTTACTACAGTTTTTAAACAAGTTTTTATTTGACAGTTTTAACATAGCATGAGCAAGATTGAAACTAAATGAAAACATTTATCAGAATGGAATAATTTCCTTTCTTTGAGTAGTGCTACTGCATTTCTACCTCAGCAAAGTTCTCCTCACTTGCTTTTTCTCCTTCTAATCATACACGGACATCCAAGGACTGGCTTTTACTATCGTCCTCATTATTATGTGATGATTTTAAAACAAAGCCCAGATGAAATAAACTTGCTTGGCCTTTTTATAATTTTTTCTCTTTTTTTCTGTGCTCCACACTTATATTTGTACTCCATACTGTTAACTCTTCTCCTTCAAACAGTGCCAAAACACATGGAGACTTGATCCAGTGCCACGTGTCCTAGACACACACTAAACTAGAAAAAGGTGTGGAGCTGACTATTGGGTCTGGGAACTCTATGTACTGAACTGGGTGATCTATTACTGGGGCCTAGCAGTCCTGGTCTGAAGGTGTATGTGTCACTTTCCTGTTTGAATTGTACTAATACTTGTTAGTTCTTATGGAGAAGACCTGGGTTGCATTTCCAACCACTTTCAATGCACTTCTACTCCCCCAATGCTTTCTGGGGAGCTGTGGCTTGTTAAGAAATCTGAGAACTGTTAGACCTACCCTTAACAAACTACAATCTCTAGAATGCAGTCGGGTAATAGAAATGCACTGAAAGTGGATTAAATGTAGTGGAAACGCAGCCCTAGATAAACTGAGATGGAGGTACCAATATTTATTTTGTAATAAATTTGTCTTGTACTGTATAGTTTGTTTTGTTGGGGGTTGGGCCCAGGGGATTTTGCCCCCTTATCCGTCCCTCTGCTCAGGCCTGTGGATACCTCCACAGGACTTCCCAAGCCTCTAAAAAGCTAAAAATTGTGATCGGAAACCAGTTTGCAATTGTGAAACCGGAAGTAGTTTCAAATTGCAATTTTTAGCTTTTTAGAGGCTTGGTGAGCCCTGCAAATGCTCCCACAGGGCTCCCTATGTGCGCGCACACATACCCCAGAGGCTCACATTTTCTTAAGTAAGTAAACCCCCCTCTATCCCTGGCAGCAACACAATCCTGGGGATCATGTCGCTGCCATCCTCTCCACCCCACCCTTTAAGGGGCCAGGAACCAGTGCTTCACTGACTGGAGAGTAGCAACCCACCAGTTTGGGAACCACTGGTTTAAATTTTAAAGAACCATGGGTCTTCTTCACGAAGGAAATTAATGCTAAGAGTCAATCTTCTTTTCACTGTGCTCAGGGCTGTTTGGCTCATGGAACAAACCTCTGCAGGCCAAATGGCTTTTGTGGGACTTAACCCATCATGTAGGAGTTGCTGGCTTAGACCCTTTGGAAATAGCACAATTTACAAAATATTTAAGTGTTTGGAATGCATGTCATATGAGGTAAGGCTGAAGAAGCTGGCCAAATTTAACTTAAACAAGACTGAAGGGATGAGTAGGAATGAGAGCAATTTAGAGAGAGAGAGAGAGAGAGAGAGAGAGAGAGAGAACACCATGAACAATAGAACAAAAAGCAAGCAACAGGTTATATCTGAGCAGACTTGGGACATAACTGTATGATTGTTTAGGGACAGGATGTACTCTTTCAGTGCTTCTGATCCTCACAGCCAAAGCTGAATTCACACTGTGCAATGAAAATTGAAAGTCTGCACCAACATTATTGTTTAACAGCACAATCCTAACAGCTGCCTAAGCCAGTGCAACCATCCCTGCGCCATCTCAGAGTGTTGTAAATGTGCCATAAAACATGTTTGCAACTAGTAGTGAGCCGCAGTGCTGCCCTGCTGGAGCTGCATTCAGGAGCAGTGGCAGACAGTGCAGGTATGCTCCTAGACAGTGCAGGGGAGAGGGGTGGGAGCATTTCTGAGCAGGGGAGGGTGTAACAGTTTGGGCCAGGGAAGAGGTGGGATCTGCAGAGACCTCTTCTGCCCTATGCTAACCCCCTTCCTAGCTCTCCTGTGTTATACTGGGCTTTCCAGATTTGTGAGCTATACAGCTGGTGAGGCTCCAAGAAGCTCCATAGAGCAGGCTCAGACCTGACACAAGGTAAGGGGAAATATATCCCCTTATATCTCCTTACCCCAAGGAGATCTCCCATGCGCTGGTGCAGGTTAGATTGGGCTGCCCATGATACAAACGACAGGAACCTAGAGCCCAATCCTGAGCTTGGTGTGCCAGCTGTGGCATGCACCATTGCAAAAGTGTGGTAAAGCATGTTTGAGAGGGTTAGTGCTGGTCAAGTGCTGGAGCTGGCCCAGCGAGACCCTGCACTGGGACAGCCCTGATCTGCTGCCTGTGATAGCTCAGACCGCTGGGTGGCAGTGAGTGGAGGCATGGGGGGAGGCAGAGAGGAGGCATTCTGGGGCTGGGGAGGTGGGGGGAGGGCTGGGAGGAGGTGTGGGGGGGAGGGAGCAGGGAGGGAGAGGGCGGGACCGGCGGAGCTCTTGGTTTGACACAGAACTCTGTGACTCTGCGCCTGCTCCATAAAAGGTGCAGAATTGAGTGGCTCCATTGTGGGGCTACTTTCCTTATGTTGTGGAAGGGGACAAAAGTTCCCTTCCCCCAAGGAGGTGGCGGCTGCTGCTGCTGCTGCTGCCTGGGGCGTGCAGGATACTGTGGCAGCCATTTTGGCACCACAGCATACTCTGCCTGCAATGGAGCAGACTTAAGCAGGTCATTCCAACCTCAGCCCTGCTACCTGTGGAAAATTCTGCTCAGATCTCAGCAGGCATTGCTTACATGTTCCTCCATATCCTTAAGGGCTAGAAACTTGTATTTTAAAATAATGTGAACAAAGATTCTTATGGTGCTGACTTTGTGTCATTTCAGTTTTGGCAATTGTAGAATACGGCTGAGCCTACCCACCAGATGAATTCAGGGTGTTTCTGTTGGTGGTGGACCCTGCATTTGTCATACTTGCTATGCTTCTCTAATAGCGCTCAACCTGTAGCACAGGATGCACCTACAGGTTTTTTCTGCTCTTACACCTAAATGGGAAAAGGAGCAATTGTGAGCTCCTTTGTACCCCCAACATGGAACTGTGTGCTGTAGGACTCAGAGCTGACCCTACTCAAAACATTCAGATAACTTATAGTAGCAGTAGCATCTGTCTGCTGCATGGATACTGCAGCTGGTTTGTGCATTGCAGCACATAACCATACAGTGATAGACTCATGGGATGGTGATGTAGTGCTGGTACTCTGGTAACCTGTCTATGTATACCAATTGTTATGAATTAGCACTCATGACAGTGGAGTGGTTTTAATTGCATGTCTCAAGGCCAGGCCAACTGAAGCCTGTGAGCTGTACTCAGAGTGTCTTTTTTCTGCTGCTTCTATTCCTCCCTTCCTCTTATCAGTGTGAGCCAAAAGCCTGAATAGAAGTCAGTATGCTAAGTGGCTGGTGACTTCCAGATGAAGCCCAGAGTGCCTGATTGAATCTTAAGGTATTGGGAAATCCTGTGCAAGGCCAAAACAAGACCCTTTGGGGCCACAATAGAGCAAGAGCCTCAAACCAACCATCTCTGGACCAATTTCCTTGATTGAATTTGCCCTGCCTTTGCCTTGGAGAAGGACACTGCCCAAGCCCTTTTGTTAGGCCAGGAAACTACCTTTGCTCCAGCATTAACATAATTATCTCCTGAAAGGCCCTTGAGTCCAGCTCTCAGGAATTGGGAGTAAACATGAGATCCAAATTTAAAAGACAATAAGAGGCTGGAGTTAACCTCTGGAAGATAAAGGGCTACATGTTAATATATGGGGGGGGGGGACTGGGACGGGGACAACTCCTATAAAAATCTAGACAGAGCTGCAGTTAGAGTGGCCTGCTTTATTATGCGACAGCACTTCACATTGTTGGTCAAAGAGAGCAGGCCCTGTGAGCAAGGAGGGGTAAGTACTGCCTTTCACCCATCTTTTTTTCTGTTTCCCTTCTTCTCCATTCTCTTCCTCATGCTCCCTTCTCTCCATGATGTTGGCAACCTTCAGTCTCGAAAGACTATGGTATCGCGCTCTGAATGGTGGTTCTGGAACAGCATCTAGTGTGGCTGAAAAGGCCAATTCGGGAGTGACAGTCCCTTCTACACTGGGAGCAAGTGCAGTCTGTCCCTGGTCTGTCTCCCTGGCTATGGGCCTTCCTTCTTTGGCTCTTAGCCTCAGCTCTACCTCAGAGCTTTACCTCTAAGCCTCAGCTTAGCCTTCATGAAGTATCCAAATATTGCCACCCAGCAACCAATGTTCTCTCTCTTCACTCTTTTTCTCTATTACGTGGTGCGCTGAGGTGGCTACATGGCATGGCTGCAGGCATCCAGGGCAATCAGCAATGCCCTTGCTGAGCCCCACAGCCACAGTATTGTGGGCAGTGTGCGGCATTCAGCAGCTGCTCAGCTTTATAGAGAAGGCTGCCAGCAACAGAACCATTTGCAATTCTCTTCTTCTCTTGCTGCTCTTCTCTCCCTGGAAGGAAGCTAACTTGTGAAGCACCACACTGCCTCCTTCCCCCAGTATGTCACCATAGCTGAAATCACTCAAAAATATACTGTAATTAGAACAGTGTTTGGCCAATTCCTTCCTCCAGGTCCCCTGTCTTTTCTTTGGATTTTCCTGATCATCCACATGGAGCCTAATGGCTGCATATGCCTGAGCCAATCCAACTCAGTGCTCCAGATACCAACTTGTCCCAGCAGGGACATTGGTCATTGGCCCTTTTAAACTACCTTCATGGTTACCATAAACAGCCCGTTGACAACATGGTCTTTCCTCTCTTTTCCCCTCTTGTTTAATGTTTCCTCCCCTTCTGTCTTTAAACCATCATAGGCCTGGAGAATTGGCCTCCAATCTCTCTGGAACAGGAGTCCCTCAACCAATCTGGCCTTGCTTCTTGCACCACATTCATCCAACCTTCCTGAGAAACCTCTGGGATTCTGGAAGGGAGATTGTTGCTTTGCATGGGATTCTTCCTGGAAAGCAGACTCTTGCTGCTTTCTATCATTTAGGCTCCTTGAGTGGAGTTTTCTTGCCCCAGAGTCTTCTGTGATGCACAGAGGACACTGGAGGACAGGGTGAGAGAAATGAGCTGAATGTTGGGAAGTAGTGAGCATGATTGCACAAAAGCACTTTCTCAGTTCAGTCCCACCCCTCACTGATGAATCTGTTGTCCAAAGATCTCAAAAATCATGGGGTTTTTTGGGAAGTGAAATGCTTTGCCTAGAGATGTGTGGAGCTGATGTCTTGGGAGGTTGTTAGTAGTCAAAAGTGGTATGTAGTAGTACAGTGTTTTTCTTATAAACAACATGACTGTAAGAAGTTTGTTCCAAGAATCTCTGAATTTTCTTTCCAAAATGGTGCCAGATGACTAAGGTTGTAAATTCATTGAACGTAGTAGTAGGTCTTGCTTCTGAGTAAACATGCATAAGATTGGACTGTGTGTGCATCTAATTCATTTGGAATGAATATCTTTTATGCATAGGAACTATGCATGGAAAAGATAGAGTAGATAGAGAGATGCTCTTTAAGCTCTCACATAACACCAGAACCAGGGGACATCCACTAAAATTGAGTGTTGGGAGAGTTAGGACAGACAAAAGAAAATATTTCTTTACTGAGCATGTGGTTGGTCTATGAAACTCCTTGCCACAGGATGTGGTGACGGCATCTGGCCTGGATGCCTTTAAAAGGGGATTGGACAAATTTCTGGAGGAAAAATCCATTATGGGTTACAAGCCATGATGTGTATGTGCAACCTCCTGATTTTAGAAATGGGCTATGTCAGATGCAAGGGAGGGCACCAGGATGCAGGTCTCTTACTATCTGGTGTGCTCCCTGGGGCGTTTGGTGGGGCCGCTGTGAGATACAGGAAGCTGGACTAGATGTGCCTATGGCCTGATCCAGTGGGGCTGCTCTTATTATCTTAACTATTTGCTACCATACTATCTGTGATAGTTATCCATGGTTCTCAGCTTTTCATTCTTAATTTTTCTTTTGATTGAGAGAACAGATCAGAAAGAACTTTACTCTGATAATCAGATGCACCTTTTGTTAATTTTCTCCCTTATTCATCCTGAGTCGTGCTGTGTGTATCATCCGCCAGGCAGGTAGGAGGGTGAGTTGGGGGTGGATGACTGTGCTGCTTTTTGGTACTCTAAGCAGGCTGGGGGCAGAGCAAATGAAGCTCAATTACGCAAATACCGGAGGCACTGAGAATGTGCTGCATCACTTGTGAGCTAGCCGTGAATCATGGCTGTTGTTAAGGCTTTGTTTGTGTCAGCACGAGTGGGCAGGAACATGGTGCTTTTTCAGATGTAAGAGAGACACAGCTAACAAGCTGCAAACTTGTAAACATTGCAGATGGGTTCTGAGCTGTCTGTGACAGATCAGGAGAGAGATCTTGGGGTGGTGGTGGACAAGTTGATGAAAGTGTCGACCCAATCTGCGACGGCAGTAAAGAAGGTCAATTCTATGCTTGGGATCATTAGAAAAGGTATTGAGAACACAACAGCTAATATTATAATGCCGTTGTACAAATTGATGGTAAGGCCACACCTGGAGTATTGTGTCCAGTTCTGGTCACCGCATCTCAAAAAAGACATAGTGGAAATGGAAAAGGTGCAAAAGAGGGCAACTAAGATGACTGCTGGGCTGGGGCACCTTCCTTATGAGGAAACGCTACGGCGTTTGGGCCTCTTCAGCCTAGAAAAGAGACACCTGAGGGGGAACATGATTGAGACATACAAAATTATGCATGGGAAGGATAAAGTGGATAGAGAGATGCTCTTTACACTCTCACATAACACCAGAACCAGGGGACATCCACTAAAATTGAGTGTTGGGAGAGTTAGGACAGACAAAAGAAAATATTTCTTTACTCAGCATGTGGTTGGTCTGTGGAACTCCTTGCCACAGGATGTGGTGACGGCATCTGGCCTGGATGCCTTTAAAAGGGGATTGGACAAGTTTCTGGAGGAAAAATCCATTACGGTTTACAAGCCATGATGTGTATGTGAAACCTCCTGATTTTAGAAATGGGCTATGTCAGAATGCCAATGCAAGGGAGGGCACCAAGATGAGGTCTCTTGTTATCTGGTGTGCTCCCTGGGGCATTTGGTGGGCTGCTGTGAGATACAGGAAGCTGGACTAGATGGGCCTATGGCCTGATCCAGTGGGGCTCTTCTTATGTCCTTATGTAGATTCACTGATTCTTGTTGTGTTTAAGCTCTCTCCTTCTCCTCTCACTGCCATCTTTTGAAAATGCCACAGTCAAGGTCCATAACTTACAAATGCTTGCTATTGCATCTCTTTTCAAGCTTTTGTTTTGTAAAGGTTTAATAAAGATAAAAATCCAACTTCCCTGACAACAGTGTAGCTGTCTGTAGCAGCTGATAGTGGTAGGTTTCCGTGTTTTGCGAGTGACAGACTATATCAGTATTTTGACTTGTAAGTGTCAGTTTTCCAGAAGGATTTTCTAGAACAGTTACCGAGTTTCAGTCCCAAGTTTGTGTTTTGTTTTGTTATCCTGGCAGCCAATTCCTGTTTACCAAATAGAACTGACAACTCCCCCCCCCCTTGGCAGTTTTCCAAGAGCCGAAGTGCAAATTGACTCACTCAGATTGGCTTCTCTTAGTTAAGGATGGCTCAAAACAGGCTTGATTTCTAAAGCAAAATTTGTCACTGGCTTAAGTTACAATGTGGCACCAACCACACAGAGGGGAAACTCTTCTGATGGTTAGTTAATGTTTTAAGGCAGTGGTTCCCAAATCTTTTAGCACTGGAACCCACTCTATTGGGACTCACCTGGGTTTACCAGACTAAAAACAGGAGAACTAGAAAGAAACAATATTTTATTTATTTATGAGTAATAATAACCAGAAAAAAGACCCTGAAATAATTATCTCCCTATATTTACACATGCTTTTGAACTGCAGGAGCTGAGTTCTTTGCAGGGTAATTATCAGCTATAGTATCTGATTTTTGAGTAGACTCAGGCAGTTATCTGATCTTTCCATCATCCTTTGGCAACCCATTAAATATCAGGCGATGACCCACCAGCAGGTCTCGACCCACAGTTTGGGAACCACTGTTTTAAGATAACTTTGGATTAGGTGTGTTCAGGATCTTGTTCCCTGAGTTGTCTTGAGTGTTGATGCAGAGAGAGTGAGACAGTAATTCTGGCCTAGATACCTTTAAAAGGGGATTGGACAGATTTCTGGAGGAAAAGTCCATCACAGGTTACAAGCCCTGATGGGTGCATGCAACCTCCTGATTTTAGAATTAGGTTACCTCAGAAGGCCAGATGCAAGGGAGTGGTAACAGGATGCAGGTATCTTGTGTACTCCGTGAGGCAGTGATTTTCAACCTTTTTCATTTCAGGGCACACTGACAAGGTACTAAAATGATCAAGGCACACCATCAGTTTTTTTGGCAATTGACAAGGCACACCACACTGCTGGTGGGGGGCTAACATCCCCCAATGGCTCTACTATTAAATGATCCTCCCCCAAACTGCCACAGCATACCTACAGACCATTTGTGGCACACCAGCGGTTGAAAATGGCTGCCCTGAGGCATCTGATGGACCACTGTGAGATACAGGAAGCTGGACTAGATGAACCTTTGGCCTGATCCAGCAGGGCTTTTCTTATGTTCTTATGAACTGAAAGACTTCACCTGTTTGGCTGATATAGTCAGTATTTGGTTGGTAGGGAGATTCTCAGTATGTGTGCGTAGCTCCATCTGTACTTTGGGGCACATCTGTAATGTCTAATAATGTCTTGAGCTAAAGAATATATGTAAGCCAACCTGTTAGGATATTCTGTTTTTACTTGCTCACCTAACAAAAATCTTGTCGTTGGCACTTTCCAGGTGCCAGGAAAGACTGCCATTCAAAGAGGCTGTGCATAGCAGTTGGAATGCCTACCTTCACCATTCTACTACTTGTACTTGTCTGCTGTCTGCACACTCTACCCTAATGCCTGTTACTCTTGGGCTGCCACCCACCATCTTGAGAGTTGGAAGGCACATACCTAGCTGACAAAATGGCTATCATGCTTAAACACAGCATTGTAGTGTTCAATGGTGATATGTGATGGCTACGTATCTGTAGTACAGTTTGTCAAGATGGCACCAGTGCATAGTAACAGAAGTGGTCAGGGGTCATTACAGCCCAAATGAGTTTTGAAGTTTTTGTGCCTTCCTGCTGACTGACATTCATGCTCACAGCACTATCCCAGCCCCAGAAGCTACTTCCTTCAATGAAAGTCCCCCTGTTGGTGGGGATGAAGACATATGTCTGGTGCATTGGCATAAATGGTTCCAAGAACTGCTCTGCTGAAAATCAACAGATCTAGAAATGTAGACCCTGATGCCTTGAGTTATGACAAAGTATGATGATGATTTTACAGATTTCTTAGTTTTTTCCATCCCATTGAATTGGGAACATCATTAACTAGGATTCATCAATCAGTTCTGGTGGGCCTTTATGCCCAAGAATTTGCTACGCACAGGATGAACATGCTTTCTTTTGCTAGAGCTTCCTCAGAAGGCTAAAAGTTACTTTCTAATAACCTGCACAGTATTAAGTACATTATCTCAGCATCTTGTTACTAGTTTGCATCGTGAAGAACTTCCCTACAGGAAATGACTACAGGTTTGCTCTCAGAGCATCTTGTAACTGGGCAATGCAAGAAATGTCATATTTCAGGAGAGTGCTCCAAGAGGCTGATTACTGGCTGTAAGGTGCTTAGGCTATATAAGTGGGATCTCAGTATCCACTGATCTGACTCACCACTGATATTGAAGTCCACCTTTAAATGCCTTGTAACAAGGAAAAAAAGCACCAAAATCAAATTTCCTACCTTTGCGCTGTTAAATAATTATAATTTCATTCCATTAGATTCACCCATCTAGTGGTTGAATGCAGTATAGTGTCTATACAATACATTCCGGGGCGACAATAAAGGAGCAAGAAACCTGGAAGTGGGTCTTTAGAGCTATTTTTCCACTGATTTAGTATCTGCTGGTTTTTGTTTGTTTTTTAATCCACTGGGGGTTCCGGAACATAACAGCTTTGGAAAACAGATCTCTAGGCTTTCGGGTCAGCCAAATAGCAAGCTGGAGAATACATGTCACGATGGTCTTCTTATAATTGGGGTCTGTCTGAATTAGGTCCAAATGTTCTCATCCTCAAGCCAGTTAAACTGCAGCTGGTATGGAAAGTCATCCTATGTTCAGGTGCTACCGAATGTGGCATAGATCTGTGGGGCACTGGCAACCGTTTAGCTCCAGCAAGAGCAAGACCCAATTAGTATGAACAATAAAGGAGGTAATAATCATTAAGCACTTAAAGTGCATGTTTTAACTGATTATGTGAATGAAGCCGGAGATGTCACAGTTTCTATTTATTTATTTAAACAGAATGAATTCTGTTCAAGGTTTTCTGATGAATTGGTCACCCTGGCAGTATCTCAAATTAACAGCCGAATTTGCATTTTAAGAAAACCCTAAGTAGCATGCTATAAATCAGGGGTGCCCAAACCCCGGCCCGGGGGCCACTTGCGGCCCTCAAGGAGCACCAATCCGGCCCACAGGTAGCCCCCAGTCTCCAATGAGCCTCTGGCCCTCTGGAGACTTGATGGAGCCCGTGCTGGCTGGATGCAACTGTTCTCAATGTGAGGGCAACTGTTGACCTCTTGCATGAGCTGTGGGACAAGGGCTTCCTCCACTGCTTGCTGTTTCATATCTGTTGTGCAGCAGAGGCAGTGAAGGAAAGGCTGGTCTTGCTTTGTATATGCCTTTTATAGGCCTTGAGCTATTGCAAAACCTTCATTCATATAAGTTCCATCTCTAATATATTCATTTATGTAAATGTATGTATTCAAATTTGAAATGTAAGTTAATTCTTTTTTATTCCCGGCCCCTGACACAGAGAGATGATGTGACCCTCCTGCTAAACAGTTTGTACACCCCTGCTATAAATGAACAGCCTCTTCAAAACGTGCTAAAGTATACACATAATACATCATTTCCTGTTTCTAGGTGTACTGGTTTTTATTTTGTTAGGATAAGACTTGGCAATTTTGTTTGCCTGCAAAAGCACCCTGTCATTTTTCCCTTGAGTTGTGAAGGATGTTTTTCCATCAAATCATCCTAGATAATAGATAAAACAAAAATTGTGATTTTCTTTTAATTAAAATATTAATAAGTGTTTTCAGGTTTCTCTTTACTTGAGGTTGAATGCAACATATTGGGGAGGAAGAAGAAATATATGTGCCATCTAACATAAGGGTAGACAGAAAGTAAACTGGGAATCTACTGAGGTCCAAGGGTGATTTGTGGTGAATTGGCAAGGGTTTGTGGTTCAAATTATTTAACAAATGTGAGAGGCTTTTGAGGAGGAAGTGGAGTCTAAATGAAACTGCTGAAATGAAGAAAGCTTGAGAGAAAACCAGGAGTGGATTTTCATGTGAAAGGACTGAGTTCAGTTTTGGTGCTGTAAACAACTCCCTGGGCTGAGCCCAAGGGCTCAGATACCTATTGGGTCCTGGTCCTTAATTCTCAGTATAGGTCTCTCGTCTATACTATAAAGTAGGCCCTTCCCACCCCTTATCTACTGGTTTAAAATTGGGGAATTAAGAGGGATTCTTGATAGTACTTTCTCTCCTTGAATTTTATTTTCCTTCAAATGGGATGGTGCTCACTGAAGCCCGTCCTACTCACATTAGTTCCACCCACCCAAATACCATTTCCAACCTCTTCTCTCTTTGCAAGTATGTTTTAGCATAGAAAACATATGTACATAAGAACATAAGAACATAAGAACAGCCCCACTGGATCAGGCCATAGGCCCATCTAGTCCAGCTTCCTGTATCTCACAGCGGCCCACCAAATGCCCCAGGGAGCACACCAGATAACAAGAGACCTCATCCTGGTGCTCTCCCCTACATCTGGCATTCTGACTTAACCCATTCCTAAAATCAGGAGGTTGCGCATACACATCATCGCTTGTACCCCATAATGGATTTTTCCTCCAGAAACTCGTCCAATCCCCTTTTAAAGGCGTCTAGGCTAGACGCCAGCACCACATCCTGTGGCAAGGAGTTCCACAGACCGACCACGCGCTGAGTAAAGAAATAATTTCTTTTGTCTGTCCTAACCCGCCCAACACTCAATTTTAGTGGATGGCCCCTGGTTCTGGTATTATGTGAGAGTGTAAAGAGCATCTCCCTATCCACTCTGTCCATCCCCTGCATAATTTTGTATGTCTCAATCATGTCCCCCCTCAAGCGTCTCTTTTCTAGGCTGAAGAGGCCCAAACGCCGTAGCCTTTCCTCATAAGGAAGGTGCCCCAGCCCCGTAATCATCTTAGTTGCTCTCTTGTAGAAAAGCATATGTAAAAGAATGGCTCTCTACCAGAGCCCTGTTCACTGTTCTCTGTAGCCTTGTTTGCCCCATGAAGAGCATTTGACAAATGCTATCCATGGAGAGAGATCCCCACTGTAATCGTCGTCACTGAGCATCCAGTATACCTAAATGTGGAGTTGACATCTCCTCAGGGAAAGTGTCTCAGGGGCACTACATAGCAGGTATGGGCTGCAACTTGGATGACTTTAACTCGAGTCGTGAAAACGCAGACTCAAGTTATGTGTGTCAAAAACTTGGGCACTGACTCAGGACTTAGGTATTTTACCATAAAAATGTAAAGTCTTGAATAGACTTGAGTCAAGACTCACTTTTGTGTGTGTTTGTGACTGTTCTGTGTGTGTGCTTGCTTGCTTTTTTTCTGCCATTTCTGCGACTCGACTTGTTTATCAAAAAGACTTTGACTCAAGTCAAAATGACTCAAAAGTGGCTCTGAGTGAGTTGCGACAGCCGCCCGTTATGACTTGTGGGTGACTCAAGCCAAGAGGGTGGAGACTTGGGACTTGACTCCAGACTTGGCATGGTGGCTCCGGCATATCCCTGCTACACAGTGCCGCACAGGCAGGGCACACCAACATGCTCACAGGCATTGTGAAACTGGTTTCATAACAATGCATATAAATACTGAGGGTGGGGCTAGAACATGTGCATCATTGGCAAAAGTGGGGCTACATGGCATGCTTTGGAGCCCCTCACATGTTCACTCTATATGGGAGAAAGGAAGTCTGAACAGGGCTCAACGAAGCACACAGTACTTACCAGTACCGAAGTGTACCTTATGGGTAGTGGAAGGGGCTGTAAGTTGACTAGGGTGGGTAAAGCTGTTGGAAGGGCTTTGTGGGTGGGTGGAGCTTGAGAGAGCCTGAGGTGGGACTTCTAAGTACTGTCACTTTGGAAGGGCACTAGCAGTCCATGTGCAAAGGACAGGTTTAATTGCTTTAAAAAGGCCTGAACATGCTCTTAAAGCCATGGCTTTAGATGCAGTGTACATATAACAGAAAGGCCGTTGTCAACTACATACAAGAGTTGGTGAGAGTTTGTATTCCGCTCTTTTTTTTCTGTGGGAGTTATTTCCTGTTGTTGACTCCAGTTCTTTATTTAGAACCACCTTAGCTACTCAGCAACTGCTAGTTGGCTGTGGGGGGGGGGAGAGGGAGGGAGGGAGAAGGAGGTACAGCACGATTACAACTTTGGAACCAATATCATTGGTGTACTTCATTGAAAAGGAACAGCCTTAGCTAGCATCGTGCAAGAAACATTTTGCATTTGACACAAATGCATTTCCTTCTGATCATGCCACCCACACAGAGGAACCTAGCAAAAAAGGCAAGCAAGATGTTTTATGTTTCCAAGGAGTGCCTGCTCATTTAAACATCAAATGCAAGGCAAATAATATTTTTCAGCAGCAAATTGTGGGGTGTTTTTTTCATACTTAAGGGGGAATAGAATCTAACAGCAAAAGCTTGAGGTTCCCTTAACAGTTATAAATAAGCTGTCTGGAAAAATAAAAGGGCTGTCAGCTCATGTATTCTTATTGTGGAGGCAGTCCTTTTCAGCTGACACCACGGTTTCTTAGGCTACAAATACTACAGCACTTTCAGTCTCCAAATGGCAGCAGAGGGTCTCCTTCTGCAGAGGCTGCCAGCAAAGAGAGCACTTTCCAACTGTTGACCAGGGCACCTGAATGAGTGAGCACACTTATCAAAACTGTGAAAATAATGGCTTTGCAATCCACACTTGGGCAATTAAAATCCATTTAGACTTGCACCCCAAATTTAAATCTTTCAGGGTGACTTTCCGATGCATGGGTATCATTTGATGTCTGATAGCTGGGTTGTGGGAAGACAGTAAAAACATTGTGTTTTAAGGTGACAGCAAAAGTTCTGCTGTAGCGTTAGATCTATAACAGCTCTTTCACGCACAAAGTGACAAACAAGCATGCGTGAACCAGTTCTTGGAGTACAGCACTGGAAGAAATAAATGCCTGCTTCACTGTGCGCTGAAGGCTGCCTTTTTCAGCCAACTTCATTTGGCTTTGAATCATTACACAGAAGCAAGTCCCATTGCCTTCAAGAACATATGCTGCCACATGATGATACATACAGAATCAACATTGCAGTTCAACAGGACTTTGGCCAGAAAACAGCATATTGTGTCCATAGGGCCACATTCATGCCACACATGCATTTAGTCTTTGCTTGATATTCCTGCAAGTCTGACAACAGTGTCTTAAACCCTTTTTTTTTTTTTTTTTTTTGCTTTATTGTGACACTGGAGCATTCTCAGATCCAGAACTGAGCATGAGGGCAGACCAATAGATACAAAGATTTTAAAAAATAACAATCTTCACAAAACAGTGTAGGCATCGGGTACAGCCAGATGTTGTGAGGCTTAAGACTGACTAATGGCATGAAAAATATGTTGTATGAGGCACTTGTATAGAGTCCACAAAGCACATCAATTGCTATTCAGGTTGATTACTGGGGAAAGTATTGCATTTTCTCATGATACAAAATAGTGTGATTTGACTACTGGAAAAATATAGCACCTGAACACCAAAGGCAGAACTCTGAGGAAAGTCTTGCAGATTAGATTGTGTGCAACAAATGTGCAGTCTCTATGCAAAATAAAAAAGGAACTGCATTTGTAATATTGTTTTTGACATACTTGAAATATACCAATCTCTTTTACAGATGTATATTAGGAATGCCACATGTGATTGTGTCAAGATGTTTGAAAGGTGTTTTACTGATGCTCACATGCACTCCACAAAATGTATAATTAGATATTGTGTATTGTCACATCAAAATGGCTTTTTGGATGTTTTATCAATGCACCTATGTGCATCTGTAACATCAATGGTGCGAAAGATGTAAAGGAATGGGTAGAACTGTCAGTTGTAGCAATTTGTGTGTTCACAGCACTCTGTGCAAGGGTCAGAAAAAAAATAAAATGGAGGATTCTTAATGCATCTGTTTCATTTTGGAAACAAGACAAGGTAATTTTGGACCTTGAAAACCCAAAAGGAAATTTGGATGTGGAGAACTTTGGAAACATGTCTAGTTCTTGTCAAGTAGTGCTGCCTGAAAACCCAGACAGAACTGTAATCTAGCACATACGTTGTCCATACTTAAGCACATCACCTTTTGATTTTAGTGTGCTTAACTTTGGGATGAGCTGTATTAAAACTTGCAGTATTTCAGATCTGTGGGGTTAAAAGCAGTTGGAAATCCATTCATTTTGTTTTGAGGGGAACACACACATTCTCTCTTTCTCGCCTCTTTCTCCAAACATAGGACTTTGATGTACACCTATTTCCATGCATGTCCATGATTTTGCTTGAAAGGGGAAGCAGAGGGTTGGAGTCCATTAAACACTTCTTCACTATTTATACCCGAGCTATCTCTTTTCCTTCCCATTACATTCCTTCCCTTCTCCAGTCACATTCCTAGAACAGACTCCTGGTGATGGGAGCAAACATACATTGGCTTCCCTTACCATGGATTCCAGTGCATCTGTGCTTCTGCATGGCTCTTTGGTTGTACTACTACTGCCAAGATTGCTGCATCTTGTCAGAACAGTGCCCTTCCATCCCCATTCCTTTCACAGCCTGGTGTTAATCACTGGCAAATGTGTTGGGGTTCCAGGTCTCCAGAAAAGGATCCATTGCCCAGATGCAGAATATAAGATTTGGGGTTCCATCTGTATATGGTTGTAGATGCTGTTTTAATTGTTTCTAAGCTGTGTTGATTGCTTTCTCTAGGGGAGGTCCCCTGATTGAAACTAGGCAAGTTGTTCATATGAATCCATATACCTTAGAACAGTGATTTTCAACCTTTTTCATCTCATGACACATTGAGAAGGTACTAAAATTGTCAAGGCACATCACCCATCAGTTCTTTTACAATTGACAAGATACACCACACTGCAGGCTGGGGGCTAACATCTCCTAATGGCCCCACTAATATATGACTTCCCTAAACTCCCATGGCACACCTGCAGACCATTCATGGCACACCAATGTACAACAGCACAGTGCTTGAAAATAACTGCCTTAGAAGAATCTCATATTTTTCATTCATGATTTTGTTGCTATAAGTATTTTCAAAGATTTTCTCCCTTTAATAAAAGGGTAATGCTTGCTGCAGTAAATAATATCTGTTGTGTTCATCAGCTCTTTGAAACTGGCCTTGCACATTTGTAATGGAGCAGAATGGTAGTGGGAGTTTAGGCTACATCTTACATTCTCCTGGTGATTTCTGGCAATTTACTTCTAAATTTGGTGATGTAGACTTTGTGTGTGTGTCTGTGTGTTGTTTTCTTTTTTCTTTTAATAAAAGGGAGCTTACAGCTCTTTGCTGTTTGTCTTTGCTGACATTTGTCTTTTGTCTTTGCTGACAAATTTAGTCATATATACAGTAGTCAGGCCTGCTCATATTCTTTGCCACCTTCCTCCAAAATTTTCCAAACTCCTTAAAAAACAACAACACACCACCCAAATTCCATACAAAGGGAAACCCTGATTCCCAAACATTAAGAAATAAATTGCATAAGTCCTTGGAAATACACTGATTTAAGTGAACCTTCTGGTTTAGTTACATACAGCAGCAAAGAACACGAACATTAAAAGAAAATCAAGATAAGAACCATTTCTTTCAAGCTGTTTGCAAAAACCAACTTCCTATACCCTTTTGTCAGAAAGGAACCCAACTGTATTAGGTAACTTTACTATCATTTTTTTTCTAGCTTCTGATTAATTCCTGAATAATGTATATATAGAAAAAGTATTACGCACTTTGCACATTACTCTTCAAATTTTTATTTAAGTTTATTTAAAACTCTTTAAGCTTTTATTGCAACAAGAGAAAGTTTCAGATCATGGTCTAATTTGCACTTCTACAGAATGACTGACTAATGGTTGAAAAGAATTCAAATTTGGATATGAAGAAGTCTTCAAAATGCAAGGCTGTTGCTGAATGGAAGAAGCTTCTGTGTGTTAAGAACAAATATGCTTTTAAATTTGCCATAATCACCTGGAGTACTTTTCAAATAGCCTTGCAGTTCAAGCCTCAGTATGTTTACTCTGAAGTAAACCACCTGGGATTGAATGTGGTTTCCTTCCTATGAAGTGTGCCACAGCCTGAGGCTACAGTTCTATGTACCAATTACTTGAGAGTAAGTCCTACTGAAGTCAGTGGGACTTATCCTAAATAAACATGGTGGGGTTTGGGTTATAAATCACTGTTAGGAAAGTCTTGAAGTCACACTACTGTTGAAATCCTACTATGCACAACTTTCTAGGATGCAAGTCCCCTTCCAAGTGAAACTTACTTCCAACTAACCATGCTTAGGATCATGTTGTTGATCATTTTGAAACTGCCACATTGGTTTATGTTTTGTTCCATAACCGAACGACTTAGAACAAGTTTTAAAACCTTGCAAACTGCCGATTGAATTTTATTTTAAGAAAATTGTCTGTGCTTTCTCTGAAAATGGAATTTAATTGCAAGAAATCAGTTTGATTTATTACAAATCATTACAGAGCATTTGGAGCATAATGCCCAAACCTGTCTTGATACTAATGTCTAATAATCGACTTTATGGTAGGTCTTAAAGCTTTACTGTCTCAACATACCACCGGTTTAGTGAACAATTAAAGGCTAAAATCTGGGACTGTCTTGGAGTTGCAGCCAAAATTTGAAAGCGCATGAAATTACTTTTATTGCACTACTTAAAAAAATAACTTTATAAAACATCACTTAGACTGCAGTCCTGTATGTACTTACGTGGGAGTGAGTCTTAAATTGAACTCAGTGGGACTGGATTTTAAGTAGGCATGCATAGGATTGTGCTGTGTTTGGTAACATGTAATTAATCTTCCTGTAGTCCCTCCCTTTATGGTGTGTTTTGAATTGTGACTTATTGTGCATGCAAATAAATAAGGTTTATGAATCTTTGTCATGGGGGAGCAAACACAATATGTCAGATTTAGTTTATCCAGGTGAGAACAAGCGTTCTCTGGAAGGAAAGAGCGGCAGTCCAGTTTCTCCTTGCTAAGGTCCTTCAACCAGCACTTTTTGCTGGTGACCAATAGCCATCTTGAGTAAAGGGAGTTGGAAGAGGGCAGTTGTTGGGAGCAGAGCTAGGTGTTAAGATTAGCTCCCACAACTGCTGAGCGATTGTGTAAATCTGGTCCCCACATGTTCATTTCTAGAAAGCAATACTAAATGCCACTATTACTTATGGACAGCATTTTTTTAAAAAACCCTCAAATGTTGGGGATACAGAGCGCCCCTCCATCTCTCTGCGCAGGCGACTATTATCTCCACCAGTACTAGACCTTGTGCTTCTACTAATTGGGTTTGAGTCCAGCTCGGTGGCCTCGTGGTGGACAGAGCTCCTTGTTGATAAAGGGGGTAGGGGGCTGGATGCTTCTGGTTTGGATCCACAGCCTTTGCACAAGCCTGTGACGCTCTGGAATCTGCCAAGGAAAAAGAGCTTGCAAAGGCTGGCTGCAGCAGCCAGGCTTGTGCAAAGGAAAACTTGGGGTTGCCTCCAGGGTGGGCGGGTGCTTGCCCGGAGGACAGTGTGCCTGGGCATACTTAAGTCTGGTTGGACTCTCCTTCTCGCCACCAAAAGACAAGCCCGGTGCACGCTACTGCAGTTAGACAGAGCAAGGGAGCAAGTGGTTTTGCCCTGTAGTGGCAGCACCGCAGAGCTGCCCGCTTGCCTGGTGGTGGCTGGTTGTGTGTGTGTGTTTGTGTGTCCTTTCCCTTCCCCCCGCTGCATCCCAGAGTTATGCAACCGCAGGGAGCTTCCAGCTTCGCTCACCTACACTGGGGGAGGAAGGAGGGGAAGGATCGTGGCGCTCTCCTGGGGGCAGTGTCCAGAAAGTCCGGCACAAGTTGAGCGACAAAAGGGCGCCGCCCCTCCCCCCTCTGCACACATGCCCCGGGGGAGGCCCCCTCCCTCCGGCAGCAGCCCAGCCAGCGCTCTCCACCCTCCTCCTCCTCCACCACCACTTGATCGCTGCTCCAGTTTGCAGGAGGACCCCAGCTGTTGTTCCTTCTGCGGGGCTTGCCTGCTGCTGCTCTTTTCAGGACCTCGCAGTCAGTCCTGCTCCACTTTGACTTGTTGACCAGTTTCAAGTTGTTGAATAGCTCGCATGCTTGTCATACTTGTGGTTTGCTCCGCTCAGCAGGCTGCCTGGCTGGCTGACGGACTGGTTGGGGTGTGTATGTGTGTGTGTGTAATGCATGCGCGTGCGTGTGCAACTGGCAACTGCTTTTGGGGCACTGTGTGATCTCTGTCTCTCCCCACCACCACTTCCATGTGCATATGGAGCTACAGTGTGCTAAGTGCAAATGCACGGGGTGCGTGCTTGCATGGTGTTTCCTTGCCTCTCTGGCTTGCTCTCCAAACTCCCCCCACCCCAGCTACAGGGCGCCTTCCTGGGTGCTTGGAAAAGTGGCTGCCACTGCAAGCCTGGCTGCTTGTTTCGTGTGCAGAAGGTTCAAGGTGCGATCGCCCACATCTCCAGTCGAATGTCTCTTATCTCTCCGGAGCAGAATTGGGGGGCAGACTTCATCTGTGCTTTCGACAGCCCCTGTTGGTCAGGCTTAACCTGGGCCACCATGGGTCTCTTTCAGTATAGTTAGGACATGCAACTACTTCCTCATCCCCAAACATCACAGCTTGCTCAGGGCACCATCCTATGCAAGCCTTCTTGGAAGTAAGTCCCATTGTGTTCAATAGGACTTACTCCCAAGTTAATTTGCAGAGTGCACACCATAGTGTGCATCCTATCCACACTTTCCTGGGAATAAGCTGCATACACTATAATGGAACTTGCTTCTGAGTTGACATGCTGAGGATTGGACTCTCAGTAGCTGGCTCCTCCCTTTCAGAGCATAGCGAGTGCATTGGAACATTCCCAGTGAGTGAGGGGCTGGTACTGGGAATCTCTGCTTGACCAGGTTCTGCCCCCCCTGGCTAGTTTCAGCGCCCGACCCTTGGAACAAGCGAACGAATGAACATGTGCCACTGGACATGTGCAGAGTGCAGAATGCCCACCAAGCCGGGATGGAGACGGGGCTTCCTTCCACCCCACAGTCAGGCGCAAGCCTTGTCACTTTTTTTTTTCCAGCCTCCACTACCACCTCTAGTCTGTGGCCATCACTTCGGTGTTGTATCCTGGCTCCGCTTTGGCTGCCTTTACTCCCAAGACTGGGGATGGGGAAGAGGGAGGAAGGGGGAAACAGACGTTGCCTGCGCCTGCTGTCACCCTTTCTCCTCTCTCCCTCTCCCCCGTGTGTGTGTGTGTTGTCTGTAGCAGCAAGCAGCAGATTTGTATTAGCATAGCTGATCTCCTGGGACAAAGGCACATGTAAGTGATAGCTGAGAGCCGGGCTCCGCCTTCCATTGGCTGGCCCAGCAAGGGGGCATGTGTCGCTCGCCTCCTAGGCCTTCTGCGGGAGCTGCGAGGAGGAGGCGGAGGGGGAGCCAAGTGCAGAGCTACGAGCGGCAGTAGCAGCAGGAGGAGGAGGGAGCCAGCAAGCAAGCAAGCCAGAGCCTGGCTGACTAGGGACATAGGCGGAGCCTCCACCGTGAGCCAAAGGGCAAGGAGGTTGCAGGAGCCTCTCCTCGCGTCACTCTCTGCCTGGCAAGTGCTGGAAGCACAGGCTGGTGCTGCTGCTCTTCCAGTGCTTGCCTGCCTCCCTCCCTCCCTCCTCCTCCTCCCCCTCCTCCTCCTCCATTGTATAATGCTTCGTGCTCACCGCAGCCAGAGGAAAGCGGAGGCTTAAAAACTCCCGGAGCTGCATTCACCTCCCCGCCCCCCACCCCACTCCACCTCCTCCATCCCTCCCTCCGTCCATCCCACCCTCAGCCCCCCTGGGCGAGAAGAGCGACATATGGAGCGGGTGGAAGATTAGGGAGCGTGCAAGAGCAGCCGCCGCCAGCAGCAGACCCTGATGCTTTAGTCCTCAGGAGGAACTGCATGTGGTAAGTTCAACTCACTGGGGCTGGGGGCTCCTCTCTGCTGTCCAGCTTTAGCATCCAGAGGGCTGGTGGGTGTGAATGGCTCTGTCAGCAAAGTGTGTCGGGGGGGGGGCGTTGGAGAAGTGTCCTCAAGACAGACCCTGGGGTGGTCGCTTAATAAATCCCCCCCCCATTTTGCTGCTTAGGACCTGAAGGCAGAAAGATCCCGGGGGGGTGTGTGTGTGTGTGTGAAGGAAGCCAGTCTTCCATTGCACGACTTGCTCCCCCTTGTAACCTCTGGAGAACTACCTCTCCCCCCCCCAAGAGAGATGTGCATTGAAAAAAAGGAGGTTGAGTTACTTTTTCTCTTCCCCCCCCCCCCCCCAAAAAAAGGTTTAGTCCCAGTGTGCAAAGAAGGGCCAGAGGGATCTGGTGTTACTTTAAGCAGGTGTGTGCTTGTCTTTCTTGTGTGTCGCTTCTGGCTTTCAGTGTGCGTGTGCACATATTGTGGTGGCTCGTCTTGCTCTGCTCGCGGTTGCGTATGAAGAGTTTTTCTCTCAGTGCCATGTTTACAGTGTGTGCAACTTGCTTTTGCTCTGATAAGTTTCAGTGTGTGCTGGAGACCAAGATGCAGTGGAAACTGCACCCTGTAATTTTGCTTTCTGATCCTGGAGGAGGAAAAGGAAAGGCTTGTGGGGGTTTCAGAACCCTGAAGCATGAATTTGGAGGGTCTGCTTTTCAAAACAAATATGCAAACCCCAGTGAAAGGGAGTACCTGTGCATGAGTCCAGTTGGCTAGGACATGCTAAACAGGTCTAAGGACTAGGGGGTTGAATGTGGTAGACTTGACTGGTGGTAGAACAAACATTCCTCAGCCAAGATGTGTATGTGCATGGTCCACTAAAATACCAGTCCTGCTTGAGTGCCTGAACATGACATTGTGGTGGCCATGGTGGGTATTGTGTCTTAATAGGGAAGTTCCTATTTGTCTTCCTAAAAGTAGCCTTGAGCTGTACAAACACCCTTTAATATGGAATTGGTAAACGTAATAACTTCTGAAAGCAATGCCACCCATGATTTGCTTTGCCTTTTTTGTGCTTTTGAAGTGAATTCTGATTTTAGCAGTAATTGACAACACAGAAACATTGAGTTCTATCATGCTGGATTTAAAAACAACACAACTTTATATTTTTAGTTGCAACTGCATATTGTCATTCATTTCATCTTGGTATCTTTCTGATGGAATGCATGGTTTTCTTTTCTTGATAGTATTGACAACCAGCTTTTGACAGAGAGTCCACATGCAAATTAGCAGGACAAAACATGTGGTTTTCAGACCTGTTTCAGAGGCTGCAGGTCTGCCCAGTATGGCCACTTCACAGAAGGGTGCATTTTTTTACATAGCAGTCAGCATTCAGAATTCTGAATTAAGAGCATCCATTTCACTGTTCTATTAAAACTCAAACTGAATGCTGCTTGTCAACATCAGTGGACAAAGATTCCCCTAGGCTCCTGTGAAGTTTCCACAAATGACCAGAGTAGAGGCCTGGTTCTAGTGCCAAACCCCAACAGCATGCTTCTGCTCAATGAATTGGTGTTGCTTCTGGTTTCTCTGAGACAAGGTGGCAGGGTGTTTTTTTTAAAAAGTCTGCATCATGTCTGTACGTTTTTATCCAGGTGCTGCTGTAAGGGGAAGAGACATGGGGCAGCACCAGACCCTACTTAGGAGGCTAAGAGCTGTGCAGATTTGGAGGTTTCTCACATTGCCAAGATAGTAAAATCGTTAATAAAAATGTGGGTTTTTTTAGGGCTTGATTTTATATACACAGTGATAAAGAAACTAAGATCTGAAGAATGAAGTATTGTTGTTTTCTGAATGAAATAGCTGAAAATTGGTAGCTAGTAAAACCAACTGGGCTCTTTCAAAGGGAACTGATTTAACTTTAAGGGCTATGAATCTCACTTACACTGCATGGGAGATGGAAGGGGGATTAGCAGCTTGCAGTGCCAGACAGGTACATGAGTCTGTATCCTAGGGAACACTTCCATTGTCCAGACAAGACTGTAAAATCTAGCATAACAGCTGCAAGGAGTATTTTCCCATTTGGTGCCTGATCCCTACTTTATTTAGTTCAGTAACAAACTTTCAGGTTGTCTTTTTAAAAGCACTATTTTGCTTACCAAAATGTGCCCTACATGTGTTTAAGTAACACTACACTCTGTTTTACATTGTTTAGTACACTATACTCAGCAGTTTTAAGGCTACTTATTCTGCTTAGAAATGTTTAAAATAGATAGGAAAACTTATTTTCATATAGTGGTACTTAGATTGACTTTTTAAACCCACCTGAGTTTAAGGGTAATTGTTACCTGAGCTGCAGCCTGATGTACATTTATTTGGAACAGGCCCCATTGAATTTTGTTGGCCTTGTTTCTGAGAATGCATGCATGCATCACATCAGGCTACAAAAGTAAAAATGTTTTCCTCTTAATCCTGTTTTTCATAGCATGGTTTTCTCTTGATATGCAGTATTGAAAAGTACATAGCATAAGCCACCCAGAAATTAGATTTACTAAAATCATGTTTTTGAAGGATAACTGTTGAGGTTGATTTGTATACCAAAATCAGTCTGCCCACAAACTTGAGACTGCCAGGACTAAACATTTTGAAGTTTCATCTCCAGTATGTCTTATGTAATAGCCAGTTGAACTACTTTGCTGACAACTACTGTGTGTTCTTCACCTTTGGTATGAGTCACTGGTGTGAAAACAGTACGGATCTTCGGTTTTTTTTAAAAATCTTGTACATTTCAGAAGTAGTCGGGCTGATATATAGCAGACAATATTTTGTTGTTCAGGGTCCTGTTTGTTGGTCTTCTTTTACATAACCGGCATATGAGAGTGCAGTCTATCAGAAGGGAGATTATATTGTTTAAAAAATGTAGGCAATCTTCCGATGACCCATTTATAAGGTCTCTTCAGTGCCCTCTTTGGAAGTACAGTTTCTTTCTAAAAAGATAGCACAAATGGAGACGGCTCCAGTTGCAGCAGCTTCTTGGGGGGGGGGGGAGAAGAAGAAACTGTGCCAGAAACAGCAGGCTCTGATTACAGAGTCCAAAGATCATTTAATGCACTAAAGGAAAAAGAGAGAGAGAGAGAGAGAGAGCAAGGTCCAGTTTAAATGGCTTCAGGCTGGCGGTGGGTCCAGGGCACAAGTGCAGCTGATCCTCCTACTCCTAAAATCAAGCCTTTTTATTTCTAGTTGTTAGACTAATCAGTCAGAAAATAACTTCAGGTTGACACTTCAATAGCAATGCTGGAAGAAACTAGGGGGTGGCGCAGCACCCTATGACGTATTGGTTGGTCATTTCTTCCCTTGTGTGGCCTACCGTCTCTCTTTCAACAGTGCAGGCAACCATGTGGCTTTGTGGAGATCACCACTTCTGGAAAGTGAGCACATGCTGAACATGATGGGTACTGGCGACTTTGTGGGGAACTGATGAAGGGCTTCATGCAGACTTGCCCCCAAAGGAGCTTTTCAGTGTGGTCTTTATGATCCACTTGCCAATTTCAACCCCTGGCTTGGGTGTTAAATAGCTTCAGTTGCTTGTCGTTAACTGTCCCATAAGGTACTCTTCTAGCTGCCTGTTGCTCTTCTATGGTTGGGCATGGACAGTTGCTTTCAGAGATCTTGGAAGTGGATTTGTCAAGAGGTGTAGCTTCCTGTTTGTCCCACTATTGCCTCTAGTCAAACAGGCTTTGTAGGCTTTTGAATACAAAACCTGTTTACCAGAAGTGACAATCCGATGAGATCACAGGTACCTCTTTTAAATTGCCTTCCACCCTGGGAGGAAAATGGGAAGAAACTGTTGTCAGCCTTTAAGGCTGTCGCCCTACTAGGCTTCACACCTCCAGATACAAAGAAACATTGTATTTCTGTAAGAGTTGAGGTAGAGATATGTGGCGAGTTCATTTTTCTTGCCCTAGTGGTACTGATGGATTCCACCTCCATATCAGTCAGACAGGAATCTACCAAGTTCTCTTTTACTGGACCAGTTAAAGAAATGAAGACCCTGTCAGTATCTAGAGGTTGCCCGGCACCCCCTTTGGGAATAGCCAAGTTAAATGGCAGATATATGGGGGAGGAAGGGTTAGGGAACTAACCTTATTGAAGCACTGTTAAAGTTATAGTTGGATTCTTGAATATTGAACAAAAGGGGGAAGCAGCAAGTATAGTAAAGCATGAATTGTGTGATTCCCTTATGCCAGTTTTAATTTGGAATTTCTTCACTAACTTTCATAGAGTTAGTATCCTCATTCTGTCTAAAAGCTTGTGGCTGGGTCACCTGACTGGAGATCAGCATGCCTATTTGATTATTTCAGTGAGTACTGCTGTCCATGTGACAAAGTGATCACCAGATTTTACTGTTGCACAGCCAGATCCATTTTCAGCACATAGTGAGCTAAGGTTTTATTTTCCCCACATGTCTACCCATACAACTTAGTGGCCATTTTACTGTTGACAGAGCAACTCAATAGCCATGTTACTGTTTAAGAATGCAGGCCAGGATTGAGTCTGGTCATGTCACTTGTCCCGTATTGTGTTGCATTGAGGGCACAAAAAGATTGCGCTAAGTCAATCAGTTGTTGAGGACTTTTCTTTGAAGCTCCTCACTGCCCTAAGTGTCAGAGAGCTGGTTTGGGGGACCTGTTGAGAGGAGACATACTGCACTAGCAACTCTTGAGTAGCTGTGAACTTGCTTCAGTGACCTGGTCCTATGAATTGGGGCTTAGGATAGGGAATTTTTGAGCTGCGCTGATAGTTCCAGTTCAACAGCTTAAATTGTAGGGTTATAAGCAGATGTAGTTGTTAAAGATGGGATGGAGTAACTGGGAACCAGTGTGATCCTATTGAACACTGCAGTTAAAAATAGCAAAAATATAATGCAAAGCTGCCTTTACCTTTTCCATTTCCATCACTTGTACTCTGAGCCAACACAAACCTAGACATATACTGATGGACTGCAGAGGATATTCACTCCATGGTTCTAAGTTGTTGCATGACTATCCCTGTGGTTATAAAAGGGACCAAGTCCTTAATGTTGATGTGTGGAAAGAGCTGTGAAAGAGAAGTTACTCAGGTTTGTGGGTGGGTGGGTGGGTGGGTGAGTGCCAGAGCCCCTAACAGCATCCTGGCTTCAGAGTTCAGGCTATATATATATTACTTTGCCTAGTGTGTTACTTGCTTGTGCAATCTGTAGGAACCTATGTTTTGTGTTTGAATGAAATGAGGATGAAATTGTTCCATATCCTATATTTTATCCATACCCTTGATTTTAAGATAAATATCAAGAGAGGAAACTCTTCTGGGCTCACCAGAACAGAAAGCCATGACTATAAATTTCATACATCCTAACTAATTTAGAGTGGGGTTATGGGACATCAAAGCTATCAAGAAGTTTGGGGAAACATTGGTTGGTTGGCAACCTTCAGTCTGGAAAGACTATGGTATAAGCCTACAGCACCCGGTATTCCCAGGCTGTCTCCCATCCAAGTACTAACCAGGCCTGACCCTGCTTAGCTTCCGAGATCAGATGAGATCGGGCATTTGCAGGGTAACAGTTACTGTCATAAGTTATGGCATTTTAAATTTAAAATTTGAAGAAATGCTTGGAGGTCATTAAGAGATAACAAAGGTGAAGTCAGGAGGTATTCAGATGAGGAAAGTTGTACTAGATACAATTACTTTGAACAAAATTAACAAAGGTTTTTAAAAAAAACACAAAAAACACCACTTTCATTTTTGAAACAATTGACTAAATGCTATAGAAAGCTATCACTTTGTTGTACCACTTGTCATAATTAAGCTTTTCATTAATATTTGCAAGGCTCTATCTGAATGTGCAAGGTAGTTATGAAGGAAAGTTCCAGTAAGCTTTAAAAAACAACCATTCATTTGTTACTTTTCTGTAGCACTATTACCTTTCCGCTTTTACTCCATAAAATGAGCTAGAATATAAGAAGAAACACCCATGATGGGAGGAATATGTTAAGGTGGGAGTTGGAAAGAAGGCCTGTTTAAAGCATGCTATGCAGCCAGTAAGTCAGCAGGTCTGACTAGTTTTTAAATGCTTCAGGGCAGGTTTGCCTTAATAAAATGTAGGTAGCTGCAAAATGAAGTTCTTAAATCCAAATTCATTGATATATTGCCACCTTAATGTCTAATTGTAAAAGTGATGTGTGCGTCTCATTTTTGCTCAAGATAAATTTCTCTCCCTTAGATTCAAAAAACCCCCACATAAAATAGAATGCTTTGTTTGTTCCTTGAATGGTGGAAACATTTTAAACTTAATGCCCAAAGAAGCATGAAAGTTGAAAAATGAAATACACCGCTTGGCCTTGTTGGTTAGTTGAGCATTGTAAAACATACTACATGGGTCTCTTGCTGGAAGTATTTCTTTGTAGTGCACTGATGTGTTGAACTTCTGTCACTTTGTCTGCTAGAAAAGTGACTTCTTGTTTTTTATATTGGTCAGAAAGCTGCTTTAGTGTCTCGCTTCCCCAGGAGGGCAATACTTTTTCTTCATCCATGAGTGAAAAACACACTCTGCCCTCCATATGTTTGAGAAGCAGATACTTCTGGTAGCGTTACTTCTTCAGATCAGAGTAGCTGTTCCACAGAATTCTTCATGCAGAATATATTCCTTGCTCCAAGTATGACTGTAACATGATATCCATGATGCACACTTGGTATAGAGTATTCTAGTTTCTCCTCCTCCCTCACTATGCAGTAAAACTAAGAGTTGATTCACATGCTAAGAACAAGCAGGGAAATGAGGGGGGGGGGAAAACCTGTCACTGTGTTTTTCCTCTCTGTTACTTAGAATTTGATGGTGAGATTTGCATATATATCTTAATGAAGAATGTGTTGTTCTTCTGATGACCACTAGTGTAGAATTTGTTACAGATGTATTTATGCCATTAAAGGTTTACAACTACTACTACCACTAGAAAAGTGTCTTGTTCAGCGTTCATTCTCCTACTATCCATCTTGGGGAAAAAGTAAAATAATTTTTTCCCAATTACACTTTTCTCAGAAAACACTGTCCTTTCAATCAGGTATTGAAAAAGAGAGCACTGCTTCTGGCAAGCAAGTTCTCAAGTGTTAAATTCATTGTGAACACTATTTAAAATGGGTTGCACAATAGGAGAGTTGGATTAAACAGTAAATGTTCTTTTCTCACCAGCCTCCCAACAGCCTTCAAAGAGTGAAGCTAATTTTGACACATGAAACTTCGAGGGGACAATTTGCCCACAGATCTCTTTTGAATCTGTGGAAGGGTTGAATGTTAAACCTAGATCTTTTAGGTCCAAGTTCAGCAGTTTCTTGCATGCTGCAACTATAACAAAGTTCTAGTCCCCCCCCCCGCCCCCACAGTGTTTTCCTTGGCTCTTCCATTTCTCTTTGTTTAGAGCCTGTGCCTCTTCTACCCACCTGTCCTTCACATCCCTTCTTTTCTCTCTCTCTCTCTCTCTCTCAGCTTTGCTGCCTGCTGTGTCCTCTTTCTTCTTGGTTTTGCAGGTGACGGTAACTTTGTAGTCCATAGATTTATTTTTTTGTGGTGGGAGCAGT
Organism: Tiliqua scincoides; assembly: GCF_035046505.1. NCBI lineage: Eukaryota > Metazoa > Chordata > Lepidosauria > Squamata > Scincidae > Tiliqua > Tiliqua scincoides. The sequence goes on along the minus strand of NC_089821.1, from coordinate 140,775,453 downwards.
GAGAACCCCATACTCTTATTGCATAGCCTAATATGATGTTGAAGAATCAAAGCCATCAGGGTGGATGGAATGTTCACTGGTGGTCTTTTTTTGAGGCAAATGCTAGAGAAGACCCCAGGAGACAATACAGTTAAGAGGAAGGGAACCTAGAAGCTGGATGGACAGAGGGAGGGGCACTAGAGCGAGATATGGAAACCAGAGTGAAAAAGACAGTGATCTGAGGAAACAGAGAAGACCAAGGAGTCAGTAAGGGGTGCAGGTATAGATCAGGGGTGCCCAAACCCTGGCCCGGGGGCCACTTGTGGCCCTCGGGGACTCCCAATCCAACCCGTGGGGAGCCCCCAGTCTCCGGTGAGCTTCTGGCCCTCCGGAGACTTGCTGGAGCCCATGCCGGTCTGACTCAACTGCTCTCAGTGTGAAGGTAACTGTTCAACCTCTTGCATGAGCTGTGGGACGAGGGCTCCCTCCACTGCTTGCTGTTTCACGTGTGTGATGCAGCAGTGGCAGTGAAGGAAAGGCTGGCCTTGCTTTGTGCAAGGCCTTGAGGTATTGCAAGACCTTCATTCATTCACATAAGTTCCATCTCTAATATATTCATTTATGTAAATTTATTCAAATTTGAAATGTGAATTATTTTTTTCCCCATCTCCTGACACAGTGTCAGAGAGATGATGTGGCCCTCCTGCCAAAAAGTTTGGACACCCCTGGTATGGGTAAAACTCCCTCTTAAAGTGAGTTAGTTGGCAGGTAAGGGAATAGAGGAAGAAAAATAAGGATGAGCAGCAAAGGGTGCTGGTGAAGGAAGCAGGTCCAATTAGACCTTGGGAAGAATATGAGAGACCTAAGGAGGCAGTGTTTGTTAGAAGGCATGGAGTTGAAAAAAGAAGGACCAAGGAAAAGGTGCAGCTAGAAATCAACTTCATGCAAAGCTAGGATTGCTGCCATTTTTCTGGCAGGGCTTCTTTTGGCTTTAAAAAGTTGTCCATTCTTTCCTCTTACTTAGCATTTAAAGGCATTGAAGCCCTGCCCCCCCCCCCAAAACGACAGCAACTCTATACAGAGCTGAAGAACATAGGAGTTGCAGGCTATAGACTGACAAGTAGGATTGCCATGTCCTGTCCTCTAAGACAATCCTATGGAACTTTACTCATTGCTTTATCTCCTTGTTAGGAAAAAGCTTCACCTGTTTAACAGCAGCCTGGCACTAAGCAATTATAGGAGCAGGGACACAAAAAAGCTTTGGCAGCCCAAAAGCCTGAGCCAGAGAGCCAAAATGACATACGGTTACCATAGCCGAGGCTTAAGGGAAACGTCCCCCAGATGTAGATTCTCTAACTGTGGGATGGGACCCACTAAATGGGTTGCAAGTCAATTTCAGGTGGGTCCCCATTCATTTTAATATTTTAGTTTTAATATATTAGACTTGATGCTACCATGGTATGTGACTGCATTTGGGGAAATGTTACAGATCTGTACTTTTAACAGGCTACTACAGTGGTTCTCAAACAGGGGTGTTGTGACACCCCAGCCTGAGAGCACTGGGCCCTGCCCCCTTAAGGGGCGGGGAGGGGGGGAAGGCAGAGATGCTATGTCCAGCATCACACCTCTGATCAGTGCGCAGGGGGCATGCTGCCAGTTACCATTGCCTGCTGCAGCCTTCTGGGGGTTGGGGAGTCCGGCGCCAGCCTCAGCACAGCTCGCCGTGCAGCGCAGAGCCCTCCAGAAGGCAATTGCGACCACTCCTAATTTTGTGATTGAAAAACAGGAAGTGGTCGTGATTACCTTCTGGAGGGCTCTGCGCTGCGGGGGCAACCCTGCTGAGGCTAGCTCCAGGCTTCCCCCGACGCCCGGGAGGCTGCTGCAGGTGGCAGTGAGTGGCAGCATGCCCCTGTGCTCCGATCAGAGGCACGATGTTAGGCATTGCGTCTCTGCCTTCCCCCCCCCCCCCGCTGCCTGCAGCAAACACTTAGTGGCTTTCAAACTCTCCCAGAGAGTTTGAGAATCACTGGGCTACTAGGTATATGTTTTTTATCAGTGATAGTAAATGGGACTTATTCTTGGGTAAGTGTGGCTAGGATTGCAACCTAGGTTTGTTAAAAAAAATTCCTGCTTGATGAAGTCACTTCTGGTCATGACATCACTTCTGGTGGGTCCCAATAGATTCTGATTCTAAAAAGTGAGTCCTGGTGCTAAAAGTTTGAGAACCACTGCTCTGACCTATTTTATAACTGGGATGCTTGTCACCGGGTGAAACTCGCCCTTCTTTGTCATTCTTATGACAGAATGCTTTCTCTGAAAGCTTTCCAGAAGCTTTCTCTGTGTCCTTGGTGTAAAGACACAATGAAGAAAGGCATGCCTCCTGGGTAAAGAGGTGGGGAGAGCAATGGAGATTGCTCCAAGGCACACATTGGTTTGAACTAACTAGCTAAGAATCAATTATATGTGAATGCCCCTGTCTCTGTAAAGTTTTTGCAAATATCAGGTATGGGAATTAGCCCTTGCATTGTTTTTCCAATGAAAGATGCACCCTCCCCCACCAGAAGGTACTGTTTGTCCCATTAGCAAAAATATACAGGCATACAGTGTACCTTTTTGTTTTTAGCAATAGGGCAAGAAGTAATGGGGGAGCACTTTCAACAGTGAAATAGCAAAATAAGAATGGATTCACTCCTCCCCCCCACCACTGTCATGCAATAACATTGAGTCAGAAGAGCATTCCTATGCATAGTTTGATCCCTAATCTTCTATGGAGGACAGAAGGCAGGCAGGGTAAATGCTGGGCCAGGTTGGACTTGGATTATTTATACCAGTTCCCCTTTGTGGGGTGTGAAAATAGCTCTGTCCTCTGAGAGGCGTGGTATTGTGGTGGCAAAGTGAAGAAGAACCTCAGCACAAACAAGTTCTAACATACCCAGCCTCACTGAGGAAAAATGTGTTAAGTTGGGGGCATTTGTGAATACGAATCGGGGAAAGTGTGAAGCTTCTCTTTTCAGTGCACTGATTCTTTCCTATAAGTGCCTTCAGCCTCCCTCCCCCTTGGGAACACCACTGTACTTGCCCAGTCAAGCAGTTTTCATTTAAATCTTTGCTTAGTACTTCAGGTGGCAGTATGGAGCAGATTAGAAGGCAGATTCCAGCAGAGAACCAACATTGTAAACATTCTTAAAGCTCAGAATGCAGAGCACCCTAGCTCAGTGTTTCTCAGATTGTGGGTTGGGACCCACTAGGTGGGTCGTGAGCCAATTTCAGGTGGGTCCCCATTCATTTCAATATTTTTAATATATTAGACTTGATGCTACCATGTTATGTGACTGCATTTGGGGAAATGTTACAGTTCTGTACTTTTAACAAGCTACTGTGCATATTCTTTTAACGATAGTAAATGGGACTTAGTTGTGGGTAGGTTTGCAGCTTAGGATTGCTAAAATTTTCCTGCTTGATGATGTCACTTCTGGTCATGACATCACTTCCGGTGGGTCCTGGCAGATTCTCATTCTAAAAAGTGAGCCCTGGTGCTAAATGTATGAGAACCACTGCTCTAGCTTAAAGCACACTGCTTATCGTAGAGGCCAACGTGCCTTAACATCCGAGTACACATCAGCTAGAATCTGCTTGTAAGGCTGAATTGTCACAGCTCAGCTTTAGCCAAAGTTCTCTGCACAAACTTTCAGTATTCTGCTCAGACAAACTTGAGAGATGTCTACGCTAATCCCTGTACAATAGGTAACTACCTTAGAGACCTCCCTTGGTGCTGCTGAGGGAGCTTTGTAAGGCAGGGGTTTTACAGATTTCTGTAGACATCAGAAAATGTCTGTGACTTCCAAAATTCATGGACTTGAGGTCTGTTAAACTGAAGATTCTCTGTAGTCTCTTACCAAAATGTGAATGAGCTTGAGTATTGAGCCCATGGTAGGTAGTGGTTGAGGCCCACACTAGAGTGGATGTTGGATATCTGGTATTGGATTTTCTTTCTTTTCTTACTTTCAACAGCTGCAGGTCCCCAGTGCATTGGTATCATGGTGCTGGGGGAGAGGTGAGTTTACCATTTTCCTGTTGGAAGTCCTCTCAGTACTGTTTGCCCATATGTCCCTGTATGTATCTTTAATAGGGGACATAACAGCTTGTGCATGGAAGAGTGAGAACATTTTTTGCAGCAGACTACCACCTCAACTCTGAAATCCCAGTCAGGCCCATGGATGCTTTTCAAATAAATTAAAAGAGGCAGGTGATTTAATCACAGGGCCCCAACATCTTGTCTGGTTTTGTCTTAGAGGCTGCCAGAGCTTTGGCTCCTGAGTCCCTTCACATCTTGTTGCAGTCATGATGTCAGCCAAGTGGCTGTAGGCTTTTCTCCCACCCCCATCTTTCAACCTTTGTTCCACTCCCTCCCCGAGCTGCAATGTAAGGATAATCGCATTGACCTATCTTGTAGGTGGGTTGTAAGGAGTGTAGAAAGATAATGTACGCATGCAAAACATTTTGAAAGCACTGCATAGATGATGTTGATTCAGAGAACTGTTTTTAATGTTGCGTTCATCAAATAATGCTGTTGGACAAACTGTGGCTGGAAGCAAGAAGTGTTGAAAACCACTTTTATAAAGTGACTAGGACAAATTCGGGGAAAAAAATTCCGTGGAAATTCTTCCTTTATTATATTCTGTTCACTGGACTTGGTGGTTGTTGGCAGTAGCAAGAAACTAGATAGTGATGAAATTCAGCAGAGAAATCCAATCAGTTTGTAACTGTTATCATTTTGCTTCAACATGATGGGGGAGGAATCCTGTTGCCTTTAAGGCATGTTGGTTAATTGGTGCCCCAATCCCTACTATGTGAATCCCATACATTTTCACTGAACCTTTTTTCTTGCAAATAATTGGTTTATGATTGTAGCCTTGGTCAAACTACTGTTTTCCAAACTATAATGGCTGCTAGAGTAGAGCTTTCAGCTTGCAATCAATGTTGTTGCCTTCCCCCAGTGTATTTTATTAAGGGTCTACAGCGTGAGGGGAAAAACAAGGTATCTTTAGGGAAAAGATCTTACAGCAAAGTTGAAAATAAGTTCTACAGCCAAGTAATTATAAATGCGGGGGAGGGGGAATCACCCATTATAACGCAAAGGGATGTTGGGGGAAGGGTTATAGCCTGCTACTGTACATTTAAGACTGCGGCCATTAAACTTCATGTAAAGCAGTTATCTGCAGGAGAGACTAGAGCTTAAAGATTCGGAGTCTTTATAAAGACGTGATTACATCAACCAGACAGTAATGTGTATGTGTCTCAACTAGCTGCAAATATTCAGATTCAGCTAATAATTCACCGCTTAGTAAGAAAATTGCAACGAAAAAAAGAGAACTCAGATATCTTCCAACATCTTGTGTATGCAGCATCATAACTTGAATATAATTTTAAAAGAGAAAGAACATAGATTGGTTTTTGTATTTTGCATGTGCAGCCCGCCTTTCAAGTTTTCCAAGTTACCTTGCGTTTAATTTGGGATCAAACTGCTTCTTCCTGCTAAGTCTCTTTCTTAATTAAAAAGAGTGCTTTGTGACCATTTCACTTTTTTTTCCGCTCTGCACCATTAAGCTGTCTTGATTTAAATGACCACTCTTATTTTCTACCTGTAGGGTCAATAATGATCAGTTGTCCAGCCTCTGGGCAAGAAGTTCTTTAGTAAAACTAAAGTTTAGTTCTTTTTACCCACTTTTAAAAACAAAACTGCTTGATTTGGATCCTCTAAGCCTCATAGGGGCCAAATTCTAGAAGTGAAAGTCTTGGCAATGAGGAGGGGTGTGTGTGTGTGTGTGTGTGTGAGAGAGAGAGAGAGAGAGAGAGAGAGATGTGTTTCTTTATTCAGAAGAATTCCCTACACAAGAACGTTCAACTTATGAATAGAGTTGGCCATGTCCATAGATGGCACTCGTACCCCTTCCCAGTCATATTCCAGCCACCCCAGCAAGTTTCAGGGTAAGAACACACAATATAGAGTAACGTACGTGTATTGTAAATGCATTTTTTGTTTCATGTTTCACAACATGTTTGCTACTGATGATAGTGACATTGGACTTAGTCTGACCCCTGGAACCTAACCTGTTGTTAAGTAGGGGAACTTCCATACCTCAGTCACCACTCCAACACTTGGTTAGAAAAATGGCTTTGCACATTCCAGCCCTATTTGTGCGTGCACATTCAGTGATAAGCAAGACAAAAAAATGGGATCTAAGATTATGATTTAATTTTTCCTGCTGTTTTTCTGCCACCAGGTGTAGCAGTGGTCAAGAGGCCAGGCTAGATGCTTGTTGGTGCAACTATGTGCTGAGCGCTTTCAGAACAAAGTTCAGCTTTTTCTCTTTTTCTGTCATAATAGCGTTTCTGTGACTATTGTATTCAAATCACAGTTTCAAGACTGGGTTTGCTTGTCCATGTAGAGCATATTTAAAGATGCATTCTAACTACAGGTTTGATGTAAAAGCAGTTCTTAACCCTTGTTGGGTTTTTTTAGTGCAAATTAGTTGTTTTATGTGCAAGACCTTGATGCTTTCAGTGGGGAAAACATTTAAGGTCTTGGCTGCTCAATAGTTGCTTGCTCTTGATCTTGGCCTTAGAATTCATGATGCTTTCTCTTTCAGCCTGCAGTGCCAACAGTCTTCTCATTCTCCTAGTGCAGTTCTTAATAGTTTAAAATGCAAAGGGAGATAGGTTTGATTACACATATCTGTGCCACAGAAGTTAAGGTGATTCTTTAACAATAGAAATACTCTTAATGATGGTTGTTGGGTCCTGGAGTGCGAAACACCTGGTCATCTTTCAGAGGATTAGTTAATGAGACAGTAATGTAGTCTAATGATATATTTAGTAGAGTGCTTCTTTATTTGACATAGTTGTGTCTGTTAAATGCAGTTTGTCAAAACCATTAAACCAGCTCTTTTCCTTTGGGGGTGAGGGAGGGTGACCCCTTAACAAACTGAGGGACCAGAAACCATTTCTGATTTAAATAAAGTAGAAGCATCTGCTTCCTTCGAAATGTAGCTACACGAGTTGCAGGCTGGTTCATTCTGTAGCTTTTCCTGTTTTGTAGCACAATATAAACTTATGGGAGAGGGGGTTGGGAGAGAGAGTGAATGTGGAAGCAGTGGCATTACTTATGCTGAAGCTTCAGTAGACTGGTTTTAAACTCTGGAGAAAGTTGTGTTCATCCATGTCCCTCCCCCCTCCTCTTACTGTGCAGTGTCTGATCATTAATAACCAGCAAGCGCTCATTTTGCCCTCTGGGCCTCAAATAGTACAGTATGCAACAAGGGAGTGCAGGCAAGGCACGAGGATGGAAACAGTAGTATCAGATTACAGTTTCAAAATATCGCTGGAGCACGTTAGCTGGCTTACACTATTGACTTGCCATATAATTGCACTGTTTATTTGCCAGTAAAGGCTTCCCCTTTCTTCCCAATTAACATGGATGTTACCACTCACACCTTTGTACTCCAGGATTGGCTTTTCATAGGAATTGCCTTGAAGTGTGAGCATTCTAGTTGTCTTGGCTTTTTTCCGTCACTCAACCTTGTATATGGGAGTGTTAAATTGAAATTGCACTTCTCTTAGGATTTTAAAATTGGGAGCATGATCCAAGGCATTCTTGTGGGTGCCTCATCTTCCACTAGGATCGCTTCCAAACCTGTGTCACGTGGATATAGAGACCCTTGAAGAGTAGTTTTAGATGAATTATTAATGTATATACTGTGTGTCAATGTTCTGACTTCCCAAAATTCACTGTTCAGTTTCAAGCAAGTGAGACCTGTTTAGGACACAGGACCAGAATTTTGTTTTCCCAGGAGCTTTGCGCATTCCTAGTTTTTGCATCAGTAAAGAGCTGTGGATGTTCTCCAGCTCTGCTAAATCCTGCACTTAACAGCCAGGCTCTCAAAAGACTTCTGAAAGCAACTTGCCTACATTGGATTGGTGCCAGCATAAAACATTCTTGAGGGATCAGAAGTTTGCTCTATGCATTTGTGTGCATTCTAGCTTCAGTTTGATCGACCTCTTTCTGACTCCACCTATGATTCACATTGAAGGAAAAAGGGGCTGACTAGATTTGTGTTAAAATGTAAAACAGCAGATCTGGGCAATGGGTGGTTTTTGGCAGTTCTGAAATCTTTGCAGTGAAGACCAATGAACACTAAACAAGACTTTGTTCTCTGGCTGCTTGGTTGTGTTTCAGAACTGAAAAGGAACCAATTTTAATTTAATTCAAAATAATGAATTCCTAATAAGTAGTAGTTTCCTTGCTGAGAACAGGGAAAGTTGCCGTTTTTGAAAGTGTGGGGGACATATCTGGAGATGGGAAAAACTTAGTACTGTACTCACCTTGTACAGGACTAACCACTTGAGCTTGCTTTTTTTTTTTTAATGCCCAACTTGTACATGTAATACTCCATTATGGAGGCCCAATGATGTAAACTGCAAGCAACTCCTGTAGTACTAGAATTGATATTCCCAGGTGTGTATACATGTAAAAATGCAGTTCATACAGGTTGTTATCCACTAGGGTTCCATTCCAGAACCCCTAGTGGATTAAAAAAATCTGTGGATATAAAAACAGTGGAAAAATATATTTAAAGACCCACTTCCAGTTTTCTTGCCCCCTCCATTACTCCTAATGGAATAAGATCTTGCCTTAACATTCGCAGGAGCTTTGTTCTGGGACTCCCTGCTTGATACCATAAAATGATACCATAAAATATTCTTACTGTTGTAGAGAGACAGTCAGCAGTTAGAAATGCAAAGGACCATTGCCTGGCTCTGCTGAAGAATGGTGTGATTGTTTGCATGACTGTCTCTTTACTACAACAGTTTTTTAAACTAAAGGGATGATTCCCCCCCCCTCTTCTCCAGGGATCAACATGTTCCTTCTCATTTGCAATGGCCATTCATGTCTAGTCAAATCCGTGTATAAAAAATCCGTGTATAACAAGGTTGGACCTGTACTTGGTGTTTGCTTGCAGAAAAAACACTAATGTAACACTCTTCTGCACACAGTAAGCACAAGCCTTTGCTGGCAGATGAGATTCAGGGCTCTTTATGTAATTGGTTGTCCTGAGATAACGACCCATGATTTAAATCCCCACAATTATTTACAAAAGTTGATAGCTTAATACTTCATGTGACTTTCTGGGTGTACACTAGAGCATTGCTGTTATCCTATATAAATCCATGAAGTGTGAACTACATGTACACCTGCAGAGCTGTTCCTAGGGTAGAGTGAATTAGGGCAACCTTCCCATGCACTGCACTTTGGGAAGCCCCCACCTGGAGTGGCAGTAGCCCTATGCCAACTTTTATAGCACCGTTAATATGATGGCAGCAATGATGGTGGAAATGTTGGTAGGGTGCTGCTGCAATCTACTAGGGAGTGATTGTACCCCCTCTCACAACTGCGTCCTCCTTCCCCCTTCACAGTCTAGCTCCCTGCTAAAACCAGGCTGGGTGAAAGAACAGAAGAAGCATCTTCCACTTCTAGTATCTCTCATGCCTACCTATTTGGAGCAGTGAAGGAAGAGGAGGCAGAAAAGGTGGGGTGCCAGGGTAAATAAGAGGAGGAAATAGGTAGCTATGGTAAAGGGAGGTTTAAAAGGGAGGCTGATTTATTTTTTTAAAATGTAAAGGGGGAGCACGTACAGTCTGGTTTGTCCAAGGCCATGCATCCCCCTTTGGATGGCCCTGAAAGCATGTATAGATTTGGGAACCCTGCATGGATCAGTATTCTGGGAAACATGTTTGCATGTTGGGGGAGGGTCCACACTTTGCATACACACAGCAAGTGTGTTTTCTGAATGTCTAGCAGTGCCCTCTGAATGTGAAGGGAATTGGAAAAAGTGAGCCAACTGTCCCCAGCAAGATCATGCATTCGTGACTCATCTGTCTGTCATCCCAGGAGAAGAAGCCATGTGCCCCAAGATAGGCAAAAAGGGATTGAGACTGCCTGCAGTTTCTTGCTAATGTAGACAGGGGTTGTTTCGCAGGGTAGCACCTTTATGATAAAACTTTAACACTTAATCATGGAAAACAAGCCCTTGGGTAGAATTGACATGCCTGTTAAAACTACAGATTTAATGCCAGCACTACTCCAAGATAGGAAGTTTAGATTTTCCAATTCATTATTTAATATTGAATAGTGAAGCAGGGAGAAGTTCTGTAAATAGTTACTATCTGTTGCAATTACTGGAGGAAGCAGTGATAAATTATCACTGAAAATAGCTCCTGGGTAGACATAACTACTCCCTTTTCAGTGGTTGGAATGGTTTCTGTTTTAATTCAGGAAGCTTATACTGTACTTGAATGAATGTTTCATTTCAGGAGAATCTGTGCACTGCTCAAGAATCTACAGGTTGGATGATCTGTAGCTCTGACTATCTGTAGCTCTGAAAGTGCATTTTCACTTATGGTCTTTGCAAAAAGTGTGGACTAAAGAAAGACAAGATGTCTTAGAGAAGATATCTAAGACCCAGGGTAGAAATGAAGAAGCAAAACCAGTTGGAAATGTGTTCTTTTGGGGGGGGGAGCAAATTGTTTGGAAAAAGCATTGTAAAGGAAGTCTGCATGTAGCCATTTAGTACAAATGCAGTGCGTTGTACTCATGTAAGCGAGATGGTTTTGCATCTGGTTGGGAATCTGTGTAAATGCACAATAGCAGTGAAGTAATGGTGGGGGGTTCGTGAAATTTCTAGCGCAGAACACCTTTTGTGCAAAGCCTAAGTCAGTTGCAACACATCAAGTTTCCTAGTGTACAACCATGTGCTGCATCCCATACCAGTGGGATGCTTCCGTGCCAAGATTTATAGACTCCTTTTGTACTAGCAACTGAAATGTAGGAGGAAGCGCAAGGAGAGAGTATTTTTTTGTCAGTGTAATCAACTTAGTGTGTGAGTTCTAAAAAAAATCAGGGCCTGAGCTTTGGTGAACACAAGAAACAGAGGCAAGGGTTTATGTTAACTTTCTCAGGCTCAGCAGTGCTGCTATTTCTTTCCAGACACTTAAAAGCAATGTGTGAAAGGGATGTCCTACTGCCACTTGTTTAGACAAAGTCAGTCTTCCTATTCCAACTCACCAACCCTCCCTCTATCACCTGGCCAGCTGGCAGTCATAGGGCAGAATAACTGGGCTTTCTCCCTGCTCCGTAAATCTAGCAAGCCATTCCCCCGAAGAATTCCCCCTTTATCCATTTGTGGCATGTGTGTTTGCACCCTTCAAATCAGAGATGTTTGGAGAAAGGGAATCCAAGAGAAAAGGGGGGAAATCATTATTCTGCCTTCTAGGTGTTAGAACAATCCCTAAGCTGTTAACTAGCCTCCGAGCAAAAAAGTGGCCAAAACACTTCTATTGAATCAAGTAGTGTGAGTTATGAGATGCGGTTGAATAAAATATTATTTCTGAAGCACTTTAAACATGAGGTGATGGTATTTTAGTATTAGGTATGAAACAGCAAGTGCGATTGCTTTATTGATCCAAGTCGTCTAAATCTCAGTCATCCTGAGCACTGTTTGCTGTGAGTTATTTAATGGCTTGGCCAAGTGCATTCAGAGTCATGTACCCATTATACAGATATGGTACATAGTACTTTTATTGATTATTAATGGGATACTTTGATCAAGAGGAATTGAGATTGTAGTGTGAAATGTTTTCTGTCTTGTACTAGGAAAGCTGTGGAGAAACATCCTGGGTGTTTGGGGGGACACAGAGTACTTCTTAAAAAATTTTGGAGGGACTTGGTTCTATTTAAGGTGTAGCATGTGTTATATAAGGGGCATAAAAAATGTGACCCACTGATACCATTTTATAGAGAAATGCTGTTCATGAGGCCACAAACTGCAGCCTGCCAATGCTTGGGACACAACTACCCCCCTCTACACAGAAACACACACACTCTGTTCTTGCAATTCCTGGCTGGGAGAAAGAAAGCACGTATATGGGGCCTCTGGTGGACTGTGTTTTTGCTTGGTGGGTCACAATTTGTGAAAGCCTAGCTTTGTATTTTGATCACAGTTCAGCGTACTATAGTTTTGTGATAGAGATGTAAAAATGCAGCATTTATTCTTCAGAATTAGAGCTATAGAATTTGAGAAAGGAAGTGAAAGAATTATAAGATTTGGGGTTTTTTGTTTTGCTTTTTTTAAAGTTCGGTATTGCATGTTACACAGGATGTCGACCAGGAAACAGCCATGACCAGTTGCTGCTTCCGAGCCACACTGTATGCACAAGTCACTGTTTAGTTTAGCATTTTTTTTTCCTTTCCGTCTTCCTCTTCGTAAACTTGTAGGGACAAATCACTGTTCAGGAATTTGTGGAGATGATGAAATCACGTTAAAGGCAGTGCAGGATTACAAATGAGAATGAACTTTAAAGTATGTCATGGCGCTTTCAGTATTGTAATGTGTTGAGAAAATGGCTTCTGGGTGAACCTGTTATGTGACCCTTTTGATCAAATTGATCCCCAAGGTGGCTTACAACTGATAGTAATGCGCAGTGCTTTAATGACCAGGATTCCTGAGCACTGCAAAATGTATTCAAAAGACAAGATCGAGTAAGGCACATAAAACAACTGGAAAGGTAGTTCACAAGAAAATAACTGTACTATGCAAACAAACGTGGGTAGTTCTTGTTGTTTTTTTTTACTTGCACATTGGCCAATTTAAATGTGGCACTAGGTATATAAGAAGAGCTAACTTGTGCTGCTTTGCCCTCATTCAACATCTAATTTAAACCAGATTGTCTTGCTTGCAAAAGAATAGTGTGCACGCCATGGATCTATAAACCCATCAGGAGCTACAGTGGCATACTGCATATCTGTCCCTGTTGGTTCAGCAGCCGAAAAGATGCCATGGCAGCCTCCTGTGGTTGCCTGTGTTTGAAAATGCTGTTCCCAGAGATATGTGCTGGACTTGGGTCCTTCTTCAGGTCTGGAGTAGCCAGCCAGTGAAGCCGCAGAATCCTTGTGAAAAACCTACAAACCTATACAGTGTATAGGACTGTAGCCCTAATGGGGAACTGTGGTCAGTGACCCAGTAGGTCAAGGCAGCTGCCAGTCGAAAAAGTTTGGGAACCACTGGGTTGGTGCATGCCACTCTATTTAAGTAAAGGGTTAGGGTGAAATGGCCAGGTTGTCTCCATTCCTCCAGTTAAGTAACGCCTTATCATCAAACCCAGATTACTTAAATTCAAGCACAGGGTGATGTGTATGTTTTCTACCAAGCCTGCCATGAAATTTAATTCTAGTTAGTGGAATGCACACCCACCCACTACTTCAGTAAGTGCAGGAACTGAGATTCCTAGGGCAGTGTAAGCAGCTACCAATAGGGACTGTGTTTAGGGAATAAATTTTGTTTTATTTGTGCTGTTCACTCCAAGCCAGCATGTTTATGTTTAGCATGTATTGGGGGTTTTGTTTAAGAACAGAATAGCTAACCAGCTAGTTCTGGTGGGTGTAAGTTATTGCATCCAGTTTGGTCAAGCTATTCGTGTTCATCCATCTGTCTGCCTTTTGTACCCCCCTTTTCCATTTTGTTTAATTCTTTTTGGGGGTGGGGTTTAATAAACTGATTATATTTTAACTCCTTGCTTGCCTAGTCCATGTTCATGGCTAATTTAGTGGCTTGTTATGTCATCTCTTTAGCTGGGGCAGTGGATAGAACTACCAGTTGCCCCCTCCCTTTATCAGCTGATGACCCAATGAAAAGGGAGAGAGCAGGAAAGGATGCATGAGTGCTAACCACTAGGTGCTACCTCCCTCATCTTGTGGTTCTCTGGCACCTTCCCTGACAACAGGCAACACTTCTTGAGTAAGTTCTTGGCCTCCTGGCATTAAATTGGGCCATGAAATAGTACTAATCTTCATCAATGCAAACAATTCTCGGTTTGGAAAAGCTCCAGCAACAGGAAAATTAAATTTTGAGCAGCACTAGCAGATGCCGGGTTTTTATTTTCTCTTGGTTTCATAAAAAGAAAAAGAAAGTGGGGTCAGATTCTTCGAATCTAAAAGAGGGTAGCAAACCTTTCAGGAAACTCCTCATGGAGTTTGAAATGCTCTGGCTTCTCAAGCTTGCCCTTCTCTTCCTATTCCTTCCCCGATCAAATGCAGTATTAATCCAACCACTGTTAAGAGATTATATCCATCTCTTTGTGGAGACCTTGCTACCTGAGAATGAAGCATCCAGATCTTGGAAATGTGTGCCAGGGGCCTGCTACTCATTGGTGCTAGTTCTGACTGAGTTGTGCCCCCCTCATTCCAATGTTGTCCTTGGCATAGAGTGGATCTGTCTTAGGGAGGGTCTTCCTACATTATCAGATTCTTGTGCAATATATACATAGCTGTTCCTCATTTGTTTTACTTTCTCTTGTCTCCATTCTCTTCCTCAGCACCTAAGGCGCAATGTACTTTTCCAGCCAAAAAAATAAGAATAAAAGTTTCCCTGAATAGTGCATTCATGACTGTTGGGATTTCTTTGTGGACTATGGTCATGTGAGCATCACAGGCACTTCTAGTATTCCTATATGCGATATATAACTGAGGCCAAACTAGAATAGTTAAGGGAGCTGTGTGCTGACATTTTGCATTTCATTAAAATGCAACCATGGGAGGGTGCCGTTTCAATCAGAGCAGCAACAGAGGGTGCTTAACTTTTTTCCTGTATAGACTGTTCCCTTAATGCGTATTGCTTTCCCCTGGTTTCAAATCTCATGTAGCTCTCAATTGGTGACTTTGTCATGCTGTTTTAAGACTAACGTTACTGGTACTTCACAGGATGGTTGTGAGGATAAAACAGGTGAGGGCATACCTTCCTGATCTCCTTGAAAAGTGTGGGATAAAACTGTCATACATTTGTAAAAAGACTAACTTCAGTAGAACATGGATGAGGAAGTGTTTTAAATGTCGTTTATGGAAAATTGAGAGATTGTGGGGGTGGAAATGTGCTATTGTAGGATGTGAGGTAGGTAGTTTCCAAGTGAGTGTGCATAAGATTGCAAGCAAAAATACTTAATTTGGTATTGTTTGCTCATACAAGAGCTAAATGAAGAGGTGAGGGGGCAGGGGTTAAAGGACTGGGTAATAAACAAGGTAGGCCCCAAATCAAACTGTCCTTGCAACTGCTGTGTAGTGAAAATGCGTCCCCCGTTCAGTCTGCAGTTTACAGTTCCCCTGAGTCACCACATGACTTTCACCTCGTTCAAGAGACAGGAACACTCTGGGTAGTCGTGTCTGTTGCCCAACGTCCCAGAAGGCTGCACGAAAGGACGTCTGGGCAGACACAGCTGCCCAGGGCATCCCTGTCCCCCAAACAAGGTGAAAGGCATGTGGCTCCCAGCCCGGGGTTTGGAAGGCCCTGATATAAGATGAGGTTAAAGTAATGACCTACATTACAAGACTGTTGTAAAGATTGCTCAGTTAATAATGTATGTGAAGTCTGAAAGTGGGAAATTACTATAAATATAGATATAGGTGCATGCCTGCATGATTTATTAGTATTATTTAAAAAATGAGTTGCTAAAAATTTTGAGTTATCTGACACACTGAAATTCCCCCTGCAAAAGCAAGTAACATTCTGAATTGAATTATAGACATGAAAGATGAGTGATATTTGAAAGTAAACAAACTTAGGTACAGAAAAGGCTTGAGTCACTTCAGAACTTCCTGCAAAACAGCCTAGAGAGAATTTGCTGTCATCCTGCTCACTACTGAAGGCTGTTTTGAAGAAAGGTGAAAAGACCGACGTGATTCTGAGTAACACAAACCAGTTTAGAAACCAGCTAGGTTAGTTCACCTAAAAACTAAGGCAACACAGCCACTGTTTTAGATAAGACAGTTGTGTGGCTTCTTGCTTGCCACCCAGACAGTCTGCTTTAAGATTGCTTTGCTCTGTCAATATTTTGCTGTTGACAAAGCATTAATGGTTAGGAGTGTGGAAATCAACAAACTTTGAAGATCTGCTGCTTTATGTAACCACTATTTTAAACAAAGCATTTATGAAGAGTGGTGTTTGTTGCAAAAGTGGTGTTAGAATATTCACAAGAGAATTTTTTTCCTTATCTTGTCTTCTGGAAAAGTGCCAGTTCTTTGTTCCAGCAGAATGCTTTCAAAACCACTCTGCTCCAAGATACTTGTGCAGTGTCTACCTGATGCTTTCTCCTTGCAGGGCACTCATGTGAAGCTTAAGGAAGTGGTATGCCATGGGGGCCCAGAACTTTCTTTGCTTAGTGGTACTAGGAATGAGCTAAGCGCCACTTCCAGGGACCAGCACATACATTGCAGCGTTTTCATTCACCCTGGCTTCCAGAAGGAGTCTTGGATGGCAGCCAACAGCTTCGATTTTTAAATTCATGGGTTCTCCGACAGTTTCAGCCTCTGTATAAAGAACATGACTCCAGAGACACTTTGGACCTTTTCTGTGTTCTCTAAACCAAAAAGATTTGTAGTCTGATCCTAAGTATGTTTACTCAGAAGTAAGCCTCCTGAGTTCAGTGGACATTTTTCCTGGCAAATGTGTTTAGGATTACAGTGTTAGTTTTTTCTCTGACTTCTGTTCCTGTTCTCAGTCCAGCCTGCAGCTACCTCTCCCTCCCTGTTGGGAATGTATTTTACTGAATGGTGAAAAAAAACATAGCCATACAGTGCATTAGTTGCAGTAAAAACTGCACAAGAGGAGTATAGTTTGACATGTAGTCTCCTTATAAGATAATACTTATGTGGAAAGCAAATAATGTGTGCCATCTTCCAAGCATCTTCCAAGAATATTTTTGCCCTGCTTAGAGTTGCTCAGGGGTGTCGATGTTAGCATTCTAAAGCCCAGGAATAATTTGATTAATTAAACTGTACTTAGATTCTTAGCTAAATGGAAATAAAAAGTTGATAGCACACTGCTAACTGCTGCTATTGTATGAGAGAAAAAGCACTGTTATATTTGCAGAGGGGGTGAACTATGATGATCTGGCAGGGAGACACTCAAAGTCAAGAGTGATGAAAGATTTAAAAATACATAGGCATCCAAGCACAAAAAAATGCAAATATTTTACATATACAGTTGCCTCTCATCTTATGTGAGGGCTGCATTCCAGAGCCTGTACATAAAGTTAAAATCGCATATACTGGACTTAAAATTACCTTGGAAAATTCCTTACATCCAGAAGATACATACTGTTTCTTTAAAAATTATGAGAGACAGGTGGACCGAAAACCAGTGGAGGGAACAGTGGCTCCGTTCTCTGGCCTTAAGTTCACACTCAGGCATGTATTTAGTAAGTTGAATGGTGAACAGAATCGCCTGCACTATTTTAACTTCTGGTTTTTGGAGGGGGGCTGTTTTTGTGTTTTGGTTGGTTGACTGCATTAAGTTAAAGTTGTGCAAGTCAACTGTGCCGAAGACCAAGCGTTAATAAATTTATTAATTTTAACCTTGAAGCAATACCTGCAGAAGGAAAAATTATGCCCTAGCCCAGAGTTTCTCAAACTGTGGGTTGGGACCCACTAGGTGGGTCACAAGCCAATTTCAGGTGGGTCCCCATTCATTTCAATATTTTATTTTTAATATATTAGACTTGATGCTTCCATGGTATGTGACTGCATTTGGGGAAATGTTACAGACCTGCGCTTCTAACAAACTAGTATGTATATTCTTTTAACAATGATAATAAATGGGACTTACTCCTGGGTGTAAGTGTGGGTAGGATTGCAGCCTAGGATTGTTAAAAATTTTCCTGCTTGATGATGGCATTTCCGGTCATGTCATCACTGTGACAGACTTTGGTGTCTCAGAGAAAGCAGGGTTCAGGGAGGACACACTCATACGCAGGTATGTGTGGCTCATCCTGAATGCATATCCTTCATCAGTATATGCTGGTCAATCTCAGACCCAGTATGGTCCTTTGTTCTGGTTCAAGTGCCCCAGAACTCTATGGATTCTACCTTCTCGATTACACTTCTTATGGTTACGAAGGAGACTCGCTTACCCACACCCATCTTGTCCTTAAATCTCTTGTGTTGCTAGAGAATGTGAGCAGGGGGCAGATGAAGCTGTCAGAATGACAGATAGCAGTGACAGTCCTTTAACATTTCTGAACAGCAATCATTCAACAGTAGCACTATCTCCAGTGTTGATCATCTCTCCTTATGTACCCCTCCACCCCATCTTGCTTACTGCCCACCAGGCTAAGGGGTTTAATAAATATTCCCATTCTGACTTGCCTTGCGGGTGTGTGTGCAGTACAGGGAATGCTTTGTGCATGCTTGTGTTTTCCACTTTAGAACAGTTTCAAAGAGAACTTTTGCAGCTGCAGTTCCAAGGACAGTGTACCTTGTAGACTGAGGCCTTGAGTAGTCTTTTCAAGCATTTTACAGCCCAGAGGCTCTACTGCAGTTGTGTGTTGTTGTTTTTTACTGTCAGAGCCAAATGAAAATTCCTTCTATGTATGACGTAGGCAACTGGCTTTTAGATCAAGAAGAAACACTGTTTTCAGTTGGGAGAACCTGGACAGGAACCCAGTATGATAGCTGTTTCTATGATACTATTCATGTTGGCTGCAGGTGTCAGGCCATCAGATTTCAAGGGACTACTACAGCATGGCTCCAGGTCAGCTGAATTCCCCCCTTCCCCAGGCCCTAGGTTAAGGAGTATACCAGGAACAATAGAGAATTACGAAATAATGAAAATCCTAGTTTTGCAGCAGTCATACGCAAATTTTGCAGTAGCACAGTGTTCTTCAACCTTGGGGTCAGGACCCCAGTGGGGTTATGAAGCCTCAGTTGTGGGGTTGAGGCAACTTACAGGAATGAAAAAAGTTGAAGACCACTGGACTAAGTAAAGGGGAATCTGGTGTACCCCTTCAGGTCCCAGGAAATTGTGTCCCAGTCCTGCTCAGGTTCTTAGCAGTTGTGCTAAAATAGCTTTCATTAATGCCAGGCTTCATGGTAACTTTTTTCACGCTCTCTAATAAGATTCGGTTATATTGAACAGTGCTGGGAGGGCATAGGGAATCAACAGTGGGTTCCCAATCTCATACTTTATTTATTAGGGTCGTGGCACAAAAATGTTTAAAAATCACTGCAGTGGTATTCAGTCATGCAAATTTGCATTGTTTGTTTGTTCAGCTAGCAACATTTGTGGGTATTTTTGGTATTTTTGCCACTTTTGATACTTTTTCAGTTGCAGTGGCCTGGCATTTGGGGCTTATAGAATATCAAGAAACAACAATACATAGATTTAGCACAATACTACACTGCATAGGGAAAAGTCCCACGGCACCATTTTGGAATCCTAGGCTGGTTTAACAGAAACCTGTTTCACTTTTGACATTCTCTCTGTAGTCCTGAGAGCTAGGAACTTTATTTAACTAGAAAAAACACCCATTGGCGACTAGAGGGAAGAATGAGGTCATGGACTGGACCAAGAGGTGAACCTAAAAAGAGTATTATGTTTGTTTTTAACACTGTTGCAGTCATATCCAATTCTGAGATGTGAAGGCATAGCAGGAAAGGCACTTCCTTCTGTTTGCTCTAATGTGTTTTTAAATAAAACCAGAGTTGTGTGTGTGTGTGTATGCACATTTGTCTTAAAAATTTAGAATGTAGGCTCCTTGCATTTTTTCATGGTGTATACTTTCCTCCCTCTTTAAGATTACCAACTTCTGCCTTTCCTTAATCAATTAACTCTTTCTAATTATTGTTTTAATAAAGAAAATTACAGCAGCATAGGTCAGCATGTGACCAGTTGCTTAATTTCAAGGCGTATGGACTCTGAACAAGCATGTATGCCCTGTTCTGTGTGCCAGTGGAACTGTCTTTAGTACAGCCTGTAACTCAGATTAATAATGAACCTATTTAAGGTAGTAATGAATTTTATAAGCCATCTTGGGCAACTCCAGTAACTGGGGAAAGGTGGGTATAAATATGTTCAATAAAATGAATATTTCTTTGGTACTTAGCAGCACACTGGTGCATGTTCCCAAATGGTTTGTCTGTACAAGGAAAAAAAGAAGCTGAGACCAGAATTCAATAGAAAGGAAAGCATTTTACCTTCAATAAGCAAAATTTCAGATGCCTCACATTTTGTCGCTCTTACTATCAGCCAGGCATAGTTTCTTGTTTATTTCAATTTTTTTTCAATTTCTTTGTTTTCAGATATATGTTGGGGAAAGGAGGAAAGCGGAAGTTTGATGAGCATGAAGATGGGCTGGAAGGCAAAGTGGTGTCTCCTACTGATGGTCCATCTAAGGTGTCTTACACCTTACAGCGCCAGACTATCTTCAACATTTCCCTTATGAAACTGTATAACCACAGGCCATTAACAGAGCCAAGCCTGCAAAAGACTGTCTTAATTAACAACATGCTGAGGCGAATCCAGGAGGAACTCAAACAGGAAGGCAGCTTGAGACCTGTGTTCATCACCACTTCACAGCCTACGGATCCTCTTGGAGACAACTTCCGGGAGGTTCAACCTGCCTTTAGCCATCTGGCCTCTCCGCCAGTCCATCCCACTGACTCAGCAAGCACTACACCATTGGAGTCTTGCCTCACCCCTGCCTCTCTGCTTGAGGATGACACTTTTTGCACTTCCCAGACCATCCCACAAGATGGTCCTACGAAACTACCACCTCCAACTATTCAACCAGTAAAGGACAGTTTCTCCTCTGCCTTGGATGAAATTGAGGAGCTCTGTCCAACACCTACCTCCGCTGAGGCAGTAGTAGCTGCAGCAACAACAGAAACAACAGCATCAGATAACTCTAAGGAGAACTCCAGTGAATCCAGCATCCAGAAACCTGAGGGAGTCCAGGAGAACCGAATAAATGAACCTAAACTAATGGACTCTTTACCTGGTAATTTTGAGATCACAACATCTACAGGTTTTCTTACAGACTTGACCTTGGATGATATTCTCTTTGCTGACATTGATACTTCAATGTATGATTTTGACCCTTGCACATCTGCTACTGGGGCTGCCTCAAAAATGGCCCCTGTCTCTGCTGATGACCTCCTAAAAACACTTGCTCCCTACAGCAGCCAACCAGTAGCTCCCAATCAGCCTTTCAAAATGGACCTTACAGAACTGGATCATATAATGGAGGTGCTTGTTGGGTCTTAAAAATATAGCAACTTTTTATGTACAAGTATAAACACTTGGTAGTATTTTCACAGCCTCCCCCCTCTTTCCAAATCTACCCAGACAAATAGATGGACGGACGGACGGACACACACACACACAGAGCGCTGTGCATGAGTCTTTGCTTGTCTTTTTTAAAAAAGAAAAAGGATCACACTAGTTTTTGCTTCAAGCAGAGTTGGAGTGCCTTCATCCATGTATGACCACTTTTAAAATATTTTTAAAAGTGGTTCCTCAAGGGAGACCAGAAATCCTGATATAGGGAAAAATGCATATTGTAGACAATATTAATATGTTTGACAAAAAATAAATTGTAAAAGCTAAGCACAAGGATTATGTTGGGGAAAAGCTGTAAATTGCATGTGCATACTTGTCTATTTTTTCTATAAGTTTTATTGCAAGAGGTTAAAATATTATTTAGATAATCGCAGTACCTTTTTGGCATTTTAGCCCTGTCTAGGTTGACTTAGCAATTCAGCCTTCTTAGAGGTATTAAATATTCCTCTTTAAATGTTGCATTTACATGGCTCTTTAGAAACGGCTACCCAAATTTATTTTATATTTTTGTACAGATTCTGCAATTTATGATATTGGGGGTCTTTTCTTAAAAAAAAGAAAGAAAAAGAAAAAAAGAAGAAAACAAAATGCTGTTTATACACACTCAAAAAAGGAAATAGCTATTTTGGTAGGATTTGCTCACCTGTTCCTGCATACACCTTCTGATGTACAAGAACTGCTTGTAGTTTTATACAGACTTGTCTTGTTTTATATGCTTATATGGTGCAAAGAGAAATTTGGATCAAATCAGTCTGCATTTGGCCTCCCTGAATCCAGACACACGTGCTTGAAGGAAAAGGCCAAGGGCTCTTCCCTTAAAAGTTTCACAAATATTTACTCCCTGCTGCGTACTACTGTGATTAACAAAAACCTTAGAGCCATGTATATTCCAACACTGATGTCAAACAGTTGGCAGGAAATAGCTGTGAAACTTCATTCTGATTATCTTCCCCTCTCTTCCTCTTCCCTTCTACTAAAAGAAAAAAGAAAAAAAATCAAGACTATTTAAAAAATTGAAATAAAGCATTTTTTAAAAATTTTTTTTGAAAAACTCTTTAGCCACAATCAAACACAGCATTGAGCCCATTTATTTCAGTGGCTTGAGTGTGAGTAACGCTGTGTTGGGTTGTGGCCACTGTATTTGAATTTAGTTTTAGAATGTCATGACTTCATCAGTTGTAATTGGTTTTAAATTGAAACATACCTACAATATGTCTGTAATAGGGTTTTTTTTTCGTTAAAGGACACTCTTCGTTTAGGCTGCATATTAACTACACCTACTTGAAAGTAAGTTGCATTGAAGTCAGTGGAACTTCTTTCCAAGGAAATGTTTAGGACTTGGGGGGGGGGGGAATTCTCTCTCTCTCTCCTCTCCTCTCCACCTCCCCCCTCCCAGTGTAATTTATAATATACCATATGCCTTTGAATTAGTCTCATGATTCCCCTGGCCCTTTCTTGGAAAATTTTGCTCTTCACTGTGTTGACAAGTGCTGAAAAAAATAAGGCAACTTCAGTATTACTGCAGTGAAATCATCTCTTACTGGCACTGGATGGACTTGTTCAAATATCCATTGCTGTCAGAACTGGAGCCAATCATGTTGCAAACACTTGGCATCTTCTCTAGGGTTGGTTTCGTGCATCGGCTGCGTTACCTGCTTTACACTTTAAGGCCTGTTTAACAATGTATAGACAAATGCAACTCTCTATGCATGTTTCCTTCCCCCCCCCCCCCAAGTCTTCACATTACTGCACCTATTGCAATTATTTTTTTCCCTTCTGTATTCATTGTGATGTACATTTATTTTTTAAAATACAAAAAACTTGCAATGTTATCATGGCTGTTGCTGAAACTGCTACGGCATATTAATTTTTTAATGGTACTTTTAATGAGTGCAGGTTACAAACTATATTGTTGATATGCATATGGCTTCTGTAGGAATAACTTTTATATTTATTTAAGAAATTTTAAATTATGTTTTATGTAATTTGGCAATATTCAGACAGTTCTGCTCACTTCTTGTCATGGATAAAAAAAATTGGGTCTTGTCTGTCTTGAAGAAGGCAGCTTTATAAAACTGGCACTTTAGAACAGGCCATATCTATTTATTTAAAGTACATATAATGTATTACACATAATGCCTGCACAGCTCCTTATCCTCCTACAGACTAAGAGCCTAATCCTATATGTTTCTACTCAGAAGTAAGTCCCATTGTAGTGAATGGGACTTACTCTCAGGTAAGTGTGAATAGGATTGCAGCCTAAGATGGCAATTGGAGAAGGGCTTGTCTAATCTCAATGTATCATTCCTAATCAATTAAATCCTAATCAGTTTTTGATTATCTTGAAAAATCGAATGTCTCAACGTTTAACTCAAACAAGTCTGATCATAAAATAACTGCTTGAAGTTGATTGCCCTTGTAAGAGAATCCTTTTTTGCCCATTATTCTACAAGAAAAAAAATCAGGCGCATCCAGAACTCATAACCACAGGCTGTTCCAACTGAATTAGATGGTGAGCAACTTTGGACAAGTTGCTTTCTGTTCCTTTGGGAAGTGCTGTGTACAATGATAATGCATAAATGATAGTTCTAAAACAGCTAGTCAGTCCTTTGTAGCCTTCTAGTGACACAGCGCACAGGCTTGCAATGATACCGCAGATGTTGCCAGTCCACAGAAATCGTTGGATGCCCACCCACACTGCTATTAGTTGTTTGCAAGAATGGTCTGAAAAGGAGAAATAAAGAGAACTGACTCTTTTCTGTCAGATCAGCTGGAGGTGTTGCTAACATGCCCCCAGTGACTAGCTGAGTGGGTATTAACACGCTTGGGTCCTGATATGCAGGACCAGCGTATAGTCACCTGCAATGCTGGGGCACATTAGACAGCGGTTCTGCTTGCCCAAGCATTTCTTTGCTGATGCAGTCTCAGGGGCAGGCTAATGTCCATATAATAACAAGGGTTGTTAAGAAAAATAACAGTGTAAGAATCATATGGTTTACCATTGTTTAGAATCTGATTTTACACTAACTTGGAAAGAACCGGCCTCTTCTTTGGACTAACTAATTGTGTATTTAAACAAGTACCATATGTTGGGCAAGAGTTCAAATGAAAACCATTTTTTACAGTGGAGCACCAAGTTGATATGTTTCAAAAAAAACAACCCTAGACTTAACTGTGTAAAAGAAATCCCTGTGAAACTTTGCAGCTGAAGCCAGTATTTCCATTAGAGCGGAATTTGGGGCAAATAAAGGCAGGAAATGAAGCTACCCTGTAGAATTAGTTACCCAAATGACCATACCACATATTCTTCATTGTAGGCTTTGGAAATCTCAATTGAAATACTTCAGTTCCCAGGCAGCCTCTTCTCTCCCTAGTGTGGCCTCATCTTGTGAAGGGTCAGAATTTTAACAGGCTAAGATTTCTCCTCCCTCCCCCCCCCATGAATACCAGGGGATTTTTATTGACACTGATGTGCAATGAAGTGACAAGAAGAGAGCAGAATTAAAAAGAGCTTTTTGAATTTGAAGTGATTTTTTTTCCATTTTTGTTTTTCGTAAATTATTTATTCCTTTTATTTTCCTTTGTAAATATATTTATTTTATTGTGAGGCTAACAACATCTGGATTGTAACATGTACAGAATGTATGGTAGGAATGTATTCTCTTGTAGGAATGTAAATCTGTACGAGAGGGGGATGAAAGTTAGGTTTGGAGATTTAACTGGGTTCTAGTTAGGATACATGTCATTCACAAATTTCTCCTCCCCCCCTTCCCTACTGTGATAGATCTGGTTGGGTAGAATTATGCAAAAAGAAAAAGTTACTTTCTGTTATTGGTTACTTTTCAAAAGGTCAGATCCTACTACTATCAGCCTTGGTTTCAGTAAAGGTTTGTCACATAATCTCACCCCTTTTTAAAGACCTAAAGCAATCTATTCTCACACTGGTTGAACTGAGTGGGTATGTAAGATAACAAAAACAAAACAGAGGCACCCAAGTAACCTTGCCATTGAAAACACACACAGGGAATTCATACAATTCCCTCCAGAGATTCACACAAGTAGAGCAGGTCACCTGTTTTCTAAGAGGGGCCAAGGCTGAGTCCATATAGAGCAACCTAGTTTAGTGTTGAGCCAGGCACTGCAAGTTGAGAGGAAAGACCTCATTGGTGCAGTTACGTTTTGACCATTTAAGTGCAAAGCTCTGCATCCATTTTCCAACTTCAGTTTTAATTTGGAAAAGCTACAAAGTTTATGGGGAGGTGAGGCAAAAAAAAAGAAGAAGTCATAATCAGTTAACCAACTGGCAATCAGCCTGCATTGTGCATGTGAAAGCCAGCAAGTAAGTGCTCATTTTTTGCTAAGCAGTAAGGATGCTTCAAAATGTACACATCTGTTGCACCATTGGTTGAAAAGGCTTAATCCATTTTCCTTTCTTTAGTCTCTGCAGCAGCAGCACAGCTGTAAATGTTTATGGAATACTATTGAAAAAGGCCTATCACTGATCACGCCTGGCAAGTGTTTCCCTTACGTATACACATAGCCATTCACTGGCTCTCAAAGAAGGAAGGGGAATACTGGTGAATAGCACTTGTTGCAGTGGTGTTCACAAGCCCATCCTAAGTAGATGACACAGCTTGCAGCAACTCTGAATCTAGGTGCTTGACGGCTTGCAGGAATCAGTTCTGGACCTCTGCATGAAAGATAGAGGTTGAGAACCCACATGATGACATGAATGATTTTAACCCTGAACATTGAACAAAAGCTGTCACATGAGCAAGTATACTCCCAAAAGCTGGATCTGGCTTTTCAGAGGATCTGGCTGGTGCTAGAGCTGATGGTTGACCAAATTCTGGATTTGTTAGTGGAAATATAAGAAATGAGACAAAACTTTACAGAAGGAAGCTTCAAGCCATGATAAAGTAGTACTGATGAGCAGAGATAACATGCAGTTCTTCATCAGTGTACTGGTTTGAACTGAAACTTGTAACTTACGATTTTTAAAAGACAATTGGGAGGAAAACATACAAAAGATAACAAGCATATCTACGCCTCAGGGTGCTTCCCTCAGAATCCTGCCAGGTCATTCTGTGAGGGATGCTCTTAGAGAACTATAGAATTATCTTAGGCCATCACAAAAAGACAGTTTCTAGGGTTCTTTGAGGAAGCAATGGCAGTTCAGCTGGTATAAAATGAGTACAACTCTCTCCTAATCTATGGAGTCACAAGTGCACTAATGCTCACAAAGCTCTTCTCTCACTTCCACAGAACAGATTGATTTTTGGGGGTGGGCAGGTGCTTCTGGCCTGAATGTTGCTCCACTAGCATATTAGGAGAGCAGTGCTCAACTGTGCTTCCGTGCCTTTGAGGTGAGCATTAACATGCAATTCCAGAACTTAGTGCAGTGAAGTTTCCCCACCTAACATTCTCTTGCACAATTGGCAATAAGGGAGACTCCCACATGAAAACTATACACATTGCCCTTCCTGACATTGTCCCTGTTTACAGCATGATACAGAATAAGAGCTACCTTTTCAAAGTGACCAGTGAGAGAATATGTGACTTTCCTACTGTCTTATAGAACCTGATTAATCGATCTAAAGTTTACAGTATTTTTTTTAAAGAATTAAGAGCAAATTTAAATGTCCTCCCTTGAGAAATAGTTTATTTGCTCTAGGAGGTAATTGTCTATCTTTAAAAAAATAATAATAAAAACAAAAAACAGCATTTGCTTTTATGAACGTTTCAGTGCTTATAATATTATGACTGAACTTTATTTTGGAAATTTTAGCTCATTTTATAGCTTTTTGTTTTCAGTGTTATGCTAAAAAAATCCTAATGCAAATTTTGGACTTTGTTTTAAATTTTCAAAAAGTTTGGAACACCTTGTAGATGCTTAACAGTGTAATCCATACTAGACTCTCTTCAGGCAGAGATTCTGGGGGAGAACAAGTGTAAATAGTCTGACATGTTCGGTGCATGGTTGTTTAAACAGGGCTTGTTTTTGTCAAAAAGAAGGCTGTATTTTCTCCTCCCCCTCCTCCTAAACCACAGACCTTAGAGCTGTGCCTTTTCTATGCAATATTACAGACATATACATCTGAAACCAGATTACTGTATTCACTTGTAGATATGGGCTGTAATAAAAAAACAAAACCGTTGGGCAAATTACATGGAAATGAGCAGTCTTACTTTTGTAGTTTTATATTATACAATAAACAGTTTAAAAAGAAACATTGCTGTTCAGTTTTTATTAGTCTTTTCATGAATTAGGAATCAAAGCATTATTTCTGAAATGGAGACCTTCACCTTCATGCTGTCGTTTAACAGTGAACAAAATTGCTCTTGATTCCTAATCCTCTGGGTCATGGTCTGCAACCTTCTTTCTCATAAGGGCCAGATGTTGGGTCTGTCGATAGTAAGAACTCATGTGCATTCAATATGCATGCACAAACCTCCTGCTTAGGCCATAGAGCTAAGAAAAAAAGATTGGTAGGGTGCAGAGTAATGAATGCTCAGACAGGGCGACACTCAAAGCTTCTACCCTTGGTCTGCTTACACTGTCTGCCTTAGAATTATAAACTTGAATTCTTTTTTTGGACTACTACTGACCAGGTGGGTATATCTTTTTGGGTCTATGGCTGCGGTTTTCAAACTCTCCAGGAGCCCTGCCAAAGGTTTCGCAGGGCTCCCCGCACGCCCGGGAGGCTGCAGGAGGCTTGGGCAAGTGCACCCAAGCCCCTGCAGCCCCCCTGAGTGGCGTGATCCTGTGGAGTGGCTGCCTTCCCCCTGTCTCCTGGCTG
The DNA here is from genome assembly GCF_035046505.1 of Tiliqua scincoides. Classification (NCBI taxonomy): domain Eukaryota; kingdom Metazoa; phylum Chordata; class Lepidosauria; order Squamata; family Scincidae; genus Tiliqua; species Tiliqua scincoides. The sequence goes on along the minus strand of NC_089821.1, from coordinate 140,747,456 downwards.
ACCCCGCCCCTTAAAGGGGCAGAGGCCAGGACCCACAGGCTGGGGCATCGCAACGCCCCAGTTTGAATACCACTGGTCTATGGACTAGACGGTTTCCGGCTTCAGGTGACATATTTGTTTCTGATCCCTGGCACACTGACCTCTATGGTCTTTTATTGGAATCATGGAAGCTCTGGCGAGGAGGTAGGATGTGGTGTCAGCAGTGGTGCCTTTAAGGGTTAAGGCCTGGTCATTCAGCAGGGAGTGTGCTGCAGAGCTGCAGCCACTTGAAGGCAATAAGGGCCCTCAGGCATAAAAGCACCTGATGAAGGAAGAGTTTGGTGTGGGCAGTAAGAAGAGGAAAGCTGGAGCCTGGATTAATGGAACTGCTGATAGGTGACTGGACTTTGGAGGCTGCTGGAACAGACTGCTGGAGGCACTGGAGATTGGTGGGTGGTTGCCATGTCCAAGACCTTCTGAGGACCAAGGTGCTGCTGTAGTGGCTGGAGGAGCAGCTGACAGAAGAGGAGAGGAAGGAGGACCTCTGCAGGTTGAGCAGGTGAGCTACCCTGGTGGTGGGGTCCAGCAGCACTGCAGGGCAGAATTAGAGTCATTGTTGGGGAAAGATGGGAAGCTAATTAGCTTAAAGTGGGCATAATCCTCTAAGTGAAGTTTGGACTGGGGATCTGGCAAAACAGGTCTTCACATCTTGTGATACCACTTCCAGCTTCTGGGAGTCTCTGTTTCTAGGGTAACTGTGTTTAGTAAATAATTGTCTGTCTTCCTTCTCTGGCTCCTTAGAGCCAGCAGAGGAAGGGAGACAAATGATTACTACAGACAGTTGCCCTGAAAACAGAGCCACAAAACCCCAGAGTTCTTCATCCATTTTTCGACTGATGTGTTCCAAACACTTGCGGCACACCTGTGGACCTTGTACAGCACACCAATGTGCCATGACACAGCAACTGAAAATCGCTGAAGTAAACAATCAGCCAGTGTGTTGTTTTGTGATGGTAGTGCTTCAGGTTCTATTAGGGCTTCAGATTTTATTACATTTACTGCAAAGTGTAGACATAAAGAACTAAACAGTTTGCTTTTTCAAAACACACCTTAGATTCCTAGAGAAAGCAAAATTCTGTCAGCATCAAGGCTTTAAAAGTCTAGTATACCTACTTGCTCACATTGAACAGAACAAACCAAGAGCAATGTTGGTTTCTGTACACTAGCCGTGATTTTTCTATCATGCAAGCAGCCTATATACGAACCTCGAGCCAGGAAAATTCATCTAGATCCAGATAATTTGTCCTTATTGCAGACATTTGTCTTTGCTCATTGTGCACGTAGCTGGGGGAACGGCTTGCATATCCACGTACAACACTGCAAGTGGTATTGTTTCTTCCACTCAAAATCTCTGGATTGCAGCCTTACATTCACAGGCAGCAGAAAGGGATTGGTTTACATTCCCTCCCACACACAGTGGTAGAACTCGTCTGCCTCAGACATGCAGAATTGCATGAGCAAGATATCCAAACAGCACACTTGGCAAGTTTCAACAGGCAAATCTGCAGTTCACTCTGACCAATACTGTATTAAAAATAGGATTGGACCCATGCCTGTCAGTGTTTACTGATAAGTTGGGATGAGTGTTTTTTTTTTTTACCCCAAACATTAGACAAGCCTTTGGACTACCATCTTCAAAGAACATCTTACTATGTACCACTGACTGCAGCTAATCTACTGCTAAGTATTTAACAGTTGCCTCTGTCTTCCCCTGCATCCATTCCATTAAGAGTAAGATGGATGATTCATATGCTCTGACTTCAGAAAGCTTTTGCATGAACATGAAATCATCATTATAATTAGTATGTACTAGTACTGAGATCAACAGTTTGAGTGTATGTCAAACGGGGGATGCAAAATAGGACCATCTCACAATGTTTTCAACAAACTTGAGGGACTCCCTAAACATGCAGAAGCAGGTAAGTGTGTAACTTGAGAGGGTGTGTGTATGTGGAGGAAACAGTCCCTTTTGCATCCTGGACCTCTGAGACCTTTCAGAAAGTCCAGGACATTATGTAGAGAAAAGAAAATGTTAATTTCATTATTTAGAGAGGGCAACTCCTGTATTTTCTGATCCTTTTGTTTGGGGAGGGGGAAGCATAAGCTGTTATTGCCAAATCACAACTATCCTAAAATCCTACATTTCTCCATTGTCTGATCTCATTCCCACTTCAGGGGAGAAAAAAATAAAAGGGTCACAAGAAAGCAGAAGTCTGGTAGGCTGTGTTAAGCTACAGCATCAATGAAATCAGTAGTTGAATGTCCTTGCGGGGGCGGAAGACACCAGAAAATGTGGCGGAGGAGGGCAGGTAACAGCAATGCTAACCAAGCAATGGTAACAGCTTGCTAACCATTAAGAATGCACTTTTTCAGGGCTGGGGGGGGGGGAGTGCATGCCAGTGTTTGTTTTTTTAACCCTCCCTGCACTACACACAGATGTTTGGGGGGGGGGAGAATGACACCTACAAGCCAAGGAGGTGTGAACAGTACTAGGGGGGCTCCTGTTCCAGGCTGTCTCTTAGAGCAGGGATGTATTGCAACATTTTATTGCAGTTTAATTAGTCAGTAATCAGAGCAATGGATAAATGTAAGCAGATCTACTTGCAAAACCAGACAGTGCTTTTTGTTGCTGGTACAATATTAAAAGAAAAGCAATTCTTATTCCAGCCACTGGAGCAGGCTGTAAGCTCCCTATTCCCATTTTTAAAAACACATAAAAGGTTAGAGATGGGAGAGGCTCCTGGGCTGCAGCACCTTTTCTGTATTACCATTCTGCTGCATAAGTCAAACACTTACCCTGTTGTACTGAAGGTGCAGCACAAGCCTATGCATGTCTACTCAGGAGTAAGTCTCACTGTGTTCAACAGGGCTTATTCCCAGGAAAGTGGACATAGGATTGCAGCCAAATCTTGGCCCCTGTACTACTCCAGCGAAATGTGTTTTGATGCACTGCCAGGAATCCTAAGAAATGTATGCAGGCTAGCAAGAGCCGGTAATCCTCAATCCTTGCCACACAGCTCATACTTTAAATAACTGGGAACAAAAAGAAGCTTTTCTGCCTATGACAAATAGCAGTGGGGAGGGAGACTCCAGATTACTACTTGGGATGAAAAAGTTTAAAGCCTCCTCACTTTTGCAACAGTCCTGATCTAAATTAGTCTCTCCCCTGCCCCAGACGGGCTATTTAGAGTAGAAAAATCAAGCCTGCAACAGACATATTTTGGCCCTGAATCTAGAATAGCTTTACTCTGCTCTTTTTCAAGTGAGCTTGCATGCGGCTGTCAAAAGCTTAAGGTGAAGAGTTTCATTTGTGCAGGTAGCAGTCTATTGTGGGGTGGGGGAGATGGGTTCTTCCCACAGGAATCTGTTTCATCAGGCTTCAGTTCCATGAATACATTCATTAAACGTATTTAGTAATGATTCCATTTTCATCCCCATGTGTAGCTCAAGGGAGCAATCAAGGTTGTCTCCTTCACCATGTTGTCCTCGCTGCAACCCTGTAAGGTAGACTGAAAATGACTGCCCTACATTCTAGTTTTTCATAATTTATATCCCATCCTGCACCTTCAATTCCATGACAGCAAACAAAACACAATATCAAAACAGCAGGTTCAAGATCCAGGCTCGTTCACCTGCTTTCAGCAGCACTATAGGAGGAGCTAAAATAAGGAATGATCTCAAGGTAGTGAAATTCCAGAGGCATTCACTCCCGGGGTGACTCATGTAAACAAGGTACACCCAGATGCTTTGACCCCAACTTCCTCATTCACAGTAAAGCAGTTTGCTTTCATGTTGTAGATATTGTGATGAAAAGAAACATGCTATTGTCACTTCTTATGGTAACATGGGTGAAACACTGTATTACAGAGGGATAAAAGCACCATGGTTACTGACTTGCCTATTTCATACTGGGGTGCGCAGATCACAAATTGTTATGCAATGGCCTAGATAAGTGTTTCTCAAACTGTGGGTCAAAACCCACTAGGTGGGTCGGGGGCCCATTTCAGGTGGGTCCCCCTTCATTTCAATATTTTATTTTTAAATATTAGACTTGATGCTACCATGGTATGTGACTGCATTTTGGGAAATGTCATACAGCTATTAACAGGCTACTATGTATATGCTTTAAACAATGCTAGTGAATGGGACTTACTCCTGGGTAAGTGTGGGTAGGATTGCAGCCTAGGATTGTTAATTTTCCTGCTTGATGATGTCACTTCCAGTCATGACATCACTTCTCACTCTAAAAAGTGGGTCCTGATGCGAAACATTTGAGAACGACTGGCCTAGATGTTTGGGCAAGTTATATGTTTTGTACTTTCATAGGGGTGCCAACCTACTGCTGACTCTTACTCTTATACTTTCATTTTTACATTGCATACATATACTGTCTATAAAAATGTATGTAACAAAACCATGCTGCTGCTCCCCAAGTGGCCACCTATGACAGACGCATCTCTTCCTGCTGCAGGTGAAGAAAGATGATGAACCAACCCACCACAATCTGTATTCACCCAGCTCGAATGACACCCACTGGGCACATTTTTATCCTTCCCCAACTTAGCAGTGTGCCAAACAAAGCAATGCCTGAAGCTGCTATCAGCAGCTTGTCAGACAAAATGCCCCAACAGCCTCTACAGCAGCAGCTGAAGCAGTCCTTATCAAAGCCAATCTCTTCCCCCCCCCCTTACTGTTCAACAACCACATTTCTTGGTATGAAAGTTCATGGATGTTCCCATTCTGTGGTATATTCAAAAATGAAAGAGGAGGGAACCCCAACATCCCTTGAGGTATTAACCTTCTGGAGATCACACTCATGTAGACTGGGCAGAATGTTCTGCCAACCAGCCAGCATCTTGAGTGATGCTCCCCTGTTGGCCTGTCTGAATTCAGAGGCAAAGAGGTAGCTTTTGTCTACTGTCCCTTTCCTGCATGTGGATAGTTCTTTATTTTATTTAGACATGAGAGAGACAGGGCTCCACTCTCATTCCAATGAAGGACAGGCGTGGCATGACAGCACGGGGTCGGTGTAGATAATTCCACGGTTCTGGAGAGAATTCACTGAGAAGCTGTACTCCCTCAAAACACAAAAAGCCCCTTCTAAGCCAAGCATAAAGTCTGGGGCCTGCCTTAGTCTTTCAGTGGTCCCTTTTGCAGCCCGCAGTCCCCCCTTCTCCCCCATCAGGGCTAGAAAGCTGCTGCCCTTCTTAGAACCACAGCTTTTATCTGCCAGTGTCCACAGCTGAGCATTCCAGTCACACCTTCTGTCACTGGCTCATCCCCCTTATGCCATAGCACTGTAGTTCTCAAACATTTTAGCACTGGAACACACTTAAAAATGACACTTTTCAAAAAAGTGATTTGGAAAGAAATATTTTCCTTTATTTACAAGTATTCATTTATTTGCAAAAACAAAAAGATCTATTTTACACACTGAGGCAGCCCTAATGAATAGCCTCAAAGCATGAGGGGCTAATTATGGCACCTGCCTTCACCTGTCCCCATTACCTGTCATTGACAGACTTAGAAAAAAACACCAGAAAAAAGACATTCAAACATTTATCTCCCTCTGTTTACACAAACTTGCAAACTGCCCTGCAAAGAGCAGAGTACCTGCAGTTAGCAGCTATCTGATTTTTTAATAGCCTCTGGGCTCAGGGCAATTAGTTATAGGATCTTTCCATCACTCATGTTTTCATTCAAGGCTCTGTGAAACCCACCAGAAATCAGGTTATGACTCACCCAGTGGGCTCCAACCTACAGTTTGAGAAAGGCTGCTATAGCTGATTTTTTGGCTGTAGGAATGCTGGCTGCTCGGATTCTACAGAAAGGAAGGTATATATTTATGCTTTTGCCTTTTTAAAAATCATGTTTTAAGAACAAGTTGCTAGAGTTGCAAAAACAAATTTAGTGTGTATCTGGGGTGAAATCGATGGTTTGATGTCAGATGCAGGTGGCAGTGATACTTTGGGGTGAAATGCTCTGTAACACTTCATCCAACAGCAGACTTGGGCTTCCCATCCCAACATTATTTAAAACACATTGACTGAAAGGAGGTCCACTGGACTTGCTAGGACATACATGCATGAACGAAGAGTTAGTGATACAGCTTGGGGGCTACTCTGTCAAATTCTCCAAGTATTACAACTATCCAAGAGGAATCACTCAAAATCCATACGACACCAGCAGATCTCAGTACATTCCATCTACATAATGAAAGACTCATAATGAGTCTACTCATAAGGCCTTCTACTTGCCCTCTTGTCTTCTCTTGGATACTGTCCTTTGCTTCATTTCGCTTTGACACTTTTGCTTTTGCTGTTCTGCCTCCTGCTGCTTCCTGTCCTCAGGGAAGCAGGCAAGGCCTACAAGTAGGTGGCAGGGCATGCCAAAAATGCAGAACAAGAAAATCCACTGCTGCTCCTTCTCCCTCCACTCCCTGAAATGGAAGAGAGGAACAGAGAGAAGAGGAAGTTGTGGAAGCAAGACAAGTGCTGAACTGGAAATGGAGCAGCAGAGCTGGCATATCATCAGGTAACGGGGGCAGCACTTGGTACCCAGCCTCAGGCATCACAATGTTTTGAGGCAGCTTGGGTTTAGAATCATCTGAACTTGATAAATCAAGAGTCACTGTCAAGAGTTCGTGGATAATGCCTATCTCTGAGGCAACTGATATCACACATTGACCCAGTCGAATCTTATACTGGACTGATTTGGGCTAAGTGGGAAACAAACCAACAAAGCAGCACTTCTCACCTGAAGTGTCACTAAAGGCAGCAACAAGCTCCCATCTATTAAGATGGGCATCCCTCATCTTACATTATCTTCTGCATGCCAGAACACTTGGGGAACAAGGAATGTTTATGAATATTTGGGGAGTTGCACATTCCTAGTGGAATGCCATCCTCTGTGTAACTTCTGCCACTCACCTTGCCTTTTCTATCTGATGTTTTCTATAGACTCTCCAAGGACCATCAGCACCAAAGAGTTGAGAGAGGACCTTTGTTTAAAGTCATATGATACGATGTGTGATATTCTAAACAGACAATAGCCAACAAAACAGATTGCACATCTTTGTAGGGTCTAGAGTAGGGGTGCCCAAACCCCAGCCCTGGGGCAACTTGCGGCCCTCGAGGCCTCTGAATGTGGCTCTCGGGGAGCCCCCAGTCTCCAATGAGCCTCTGGCCCTCTGGAGATTTGTTGGAGCCCACACTGGCCCGACGCAACTGCTCTCAGCGTAAGGGCGACTGTTTGACCTCTTGCGTAAGCTGTGGGATGAGGGCTCCCTCCACTGCTTGTTGTTTCATGTCTGTGATGCAGTAGCAGCAGGAAAGGAAAGGCCAGCCTTGCTTTGTGCAAGTCCTTTTATAGGCCTTGAGCTATTGTAAGACCTTCATTCATTCATAGAAGTTCATCTTTAATGTATTCATTTATGTAAGCTTATGTAAATTTATTCAAATTTTAAATGTAAATTAATTCTTTCCCCCCCAGCCCCCGACACAGTGTCAGAGAGATGATGTGGCCCTCCTGCCAAAAACTTTGGACACCCCTGGTCTATAACTTCTGATCTAGCAGCCCTCTGCCACTCTCCCATAAGTCCTATACTACCACCCATATAACCCTCAGCTCCAATGATCTCAGTCCCAGTTTACAAGTCATTTAAAGCAAGAGAAAGTGGTGAGCCACACTGTCTATTTTTATATATTGCATGGGGTCCAGGCTTCCAAGCACTCAGACATTTCTCAATGAGACATCAAGCCTGCAGTTGAACTCCATGGAAAATGCCAGAAGGTGGCCATCTTGATACTGGTCACAGCATTTGCAAAATCTCGTTTTAATGATTTAAAACAGGGGTGTCCAAAGTTTTTGGCATCAGGCATTATAATATCAGGTAGGTTGCAACATTTAAGCATAGTATACCTACTGGCATTATATAAGGCCAAAGGTACACTGCATACATGAAGCGGTGGGGTCCATTTCCGCAAGACAGAAAGGTTTCTTCTCTTAAAAGGTATGAGGCTTCATTGAGTACATTGTACTGTTTGCTATACAAAAAGGAAAGCTTTACAACAGTCACCATCTAGACCGGGGTGTCCAAAGTTTTTGGCAGGTGGGCCACATCATCTCTCTGACACAGTGTCGGGGGCCGGGAAGAATTAATTTACATTTAAAATTTGAATAAATTTACATAAATGACTATATTAATGAATGAATATAAAATGAATGAAGGTCTTGCAATAGATCAAGGCCTATAAAAGGCCTTGTACAAAGCAAGGCTGACCTTTTCTTCACTGCCACTGCTGCATCACAGACGTGAAACAGCAAGCAATGGAGGGAGCCCTCATCCCACAGCTCATGCAAGACGTCAAACAGTTGCTCTCAAGGTGAGAGCAGTTGCGTGTGGCCAGTGTGGGCTCCAACAAATGTCCGGAGGGCCTGAGGCTCATTGGAGACTGGGGGCTCCCTTAGGGCCACACTGAGAGGACTTGAGGGCCGCAAGTGGCCCCAGGGCTAGGGTTTGGGCACCCCTGATCTAGACTCTACACATAGTAATCACATTTGAGGAGACAATTTCTGTTTTTGCAGCATCTTGTATCTTGACAGTCATGCGTAAATTTAAAAAACTCTGGAGGTTAAAAAGGTAAAATAGAGCATATAAGCTTCAGAAAGAAGTACATCATCCTGTGGTGATCTAATGAGGCAGCTGCAGTCCACCCTGCAGAGGTGGAAGAAGCAAGGCATGCTGCCTGTATGCCTGACCTTCCCAGGCATCCTCTGATACCTCACCAGGGAATATGAGCCATCCAAAAAGAGGTAGTCAGTGCCATCAAGAAGAAAAGACCAAAAGATGGGTGCTGTTCCACATCCTACTTCCCACCTGGGGTAATTTCAATTGCTGTCCCTCACCAGCCAGCTGGCTGCTATAAAAACAATCCTGAAAGCTACCCAGCAACTCCTTCACACCTACACTTGCCCTTTGTAGCTTTAGCACTTGAGCAATCTCAGTGAGGGAGCAAGACACTAGCTCTTGTCCCTAGTCAGAAAGAAACAACAAGTTATGAGAAAAAATAGCAAGAGACACACACACATAAGACACACAGACAAAAAGGGAAATGGGCAAGCATTGAAAAGGAAAAAAAAACAGGAACTTGGAGATGCAAAATGAAAACAATAAAACTGAATACAAGTACCTTGAAAGTAGCCTGGTCTACAAAGGAGATTGCAGTTCCTTGGTTCATCTCCAGGAAGGGAGGAAGAGAGCAGAAGGGTGGCCAGCAGCATAACAGACCACACGCTGGTTCAAATTAGCCAGTCCTTTTAACGGATTTGGGGAGATGGAGATTTTACCCTTCTGACTCAACTAAACCAAAGATGGGAAAGCCAGGGTCAGCTCCTTGAAGCTGATCATGGTCAGATGGATGAACTACTAGACCAATAAACAGGTGTCAGTAAAACCCAGCAGGTGCTGTCTGGCCCATTTTTTAACCCTGCAGTGTAGAGCAAGACCCTCTGCAGCGCCCAGTACATATTCAAGGTTAAGCCTTACTGGTGGACTCAAGTTATTGAAGTCAAAATGGAGAAGCTGTCCAAGCTGACTCATCCAAGACAGCACCGTGTTACATGGGCAAAGATTTTTCTACTGGGGAGAAGGGCCTCATTTATCATATGTGCCAAGAAAGTGGCATAACTATTTCTTTTTCATTATGGAAAGCTTCTTAATAGTAAGGGTACAACTGTCCAGAATATAAGAAACCACAGATCACCAGTTCCGAGATTAACAGACAAAACAATTTAGCATGTGTTTTAGCCTGATGGTGCAATAGTAGTTGCTCACAGAAAAAGTGTATTCATTTATGTGCTCTAATGAATTCTCCACAGTGCATCTCAAAGTTAATCAAGGGCAGGCTAGTTCAATACAACCTGATACAGTCTCCAAGAAAATCCACTTGTGGGACTAGAAATTAGTCACTATCATGCAGTAGATGGCACTGTTCCCTAAATGTTATGTTAGTGCTAACATTAGTAGCAAGGACAGTTTCCTGTGTTTGGACAGACAGAACCAAAAGACAGCTTACAAAATTAAGCATCTTGTAGCACTTTTTACACAGCACTTGTTGGTATTGACTTTTTAAGATGTAAAGTTAGATTTTTTGGCCCAAATGCCCATTTCACTCCTCCCCATCCCCAATTGGGGCAGTATACACACCATTCAGGAGTCTGTGAAGTAAACATCAGGCACACAGCCACAAGCCTGTTAATAATATAAAACTGATTTCAGACTAGAAAGATGCAATGCAGTCATATCCATACTAGCCAGCAGGCAAGCTTAATTTTACCAGAGATTCAGGATATCCCTGCATTTGTGGATCCCTAATTTGCAACTATATAAACAGAGGTTATACTTTGAAAGGAGCAAGAATGGAAAGGCAAGCACCAATAGCTCTGCCCATTGCCTGCATCTCTGCTTGCAAGTGAGTCAAGGGCTCCTTGACCCCAACAAGGAAGGAAAGCAACAAAGGCTTTGACAGAAACTTCAGATTATGCTCCTCTACTGTTCACCCCGTGTATGGGTCAAGTAAAATAAGAGAGAGCAGCTGAGATGTTATGAGTGGAGAATAATTGAGAGTAGGGGAAACAGTATTCACACTGAACTGGAGAGGGAAGGGTAGATCTCAAGCTCAAACGACAAATGATGCTCAGCAGTGCAATTCTTTCCTCCCCTCCCCACCACAGTTTCCACACAAAACAGCACTGGGGGCTGCAAAAGTGCTGGTGGGGAATAGCATAATCCTTCAACTTCCTGTGATTTGGTTGCTAAAACCAAAGCAAGCTCCAAGCTATGTCATTTTCTCCAGTGAAGAAAGGGAGGCTAAAATGAGTGTTTGGGAGCCCTTTCTCTTCAGATAGGGTCCTTAAAACCTTAGTTCTGTTTAGAAGAAAGGGTTAAGGAGTCCTTGGCTCACGTTTCTGCTTGAGTGGAAGAAAGAGGCTGAGGTATAACAGATCCCTAGAAATAAGCTGGACTGAAAGTCTGTGGAGGATGGCAAAGAATGGGTAGATAACCTCCTAAGGCCTAGGTCTCTCTCAATACCTCTGTAAGAACAAACCTCTTTCTACAAAAGTAAAAAGACTGTAGCCAAGTTTACCACTAAGGGAACTGTGAGTTCCATTCTCTCAGTTGAGACTAGCCTACAGTTGAGACTAGCCTCAGTTGAGATTAGACTACAAACAGTGGAGAGGAAGGTGGAAACAGGGAAAGATAAGCAGGGCAAGGAAAATATGATACAAATATTGGTCTTTTCAGAATGCATGCATTTAAGTGAGAGGTTTACAGAACTTCGTAACACAGCCATGTAACTAGCAGTTTGGATTCATTACACAGGCCTACGCACATTTTGCTATCTTAAAGTGAGACCTACTCTTGGGTATATTTGGGATGCTGAATCTGAAAATGGCATTGGTTTTGCCCAACTGGCTCTAGTTTTAGGGGTACAGCATAGCCACCTTATATGCCAATTCATGAAGCTTCCTCATGAGGAAACATAAGGAGGTCATGCAGTAACCTCCAAACTAGAGCTGATTAGTAGGAGCAGTCTAAAGTGGTATTTGCAAAATAATGCAAAATTAGGCTTAAAAACAAAATGTGATATCTCTTTAAATTGGGGTGGGCAAACCCTAACCCCAGGGCCATTTGCCTTCCTTGGGATCCCCCGATCTGGCCCAAAAGGAGCCCCCATTCTTCAATGAGCTTCTGGCCCTTTGGAGACTGCACTGGCCCACAACTGCCAGTCGTGACCACCAAGTTAGAGCAAAGGCTCTTATCCTCTCCATATTTTTTCTGCTTTTCCCTGGGCATTATTTTAAAGCCCCCCACCCATTGCCTCTGAACAACTTTTGTCTCCATGTGTTTCTGGCTTTGTCTGTATGCTTTCACTGGGCAAGAGGTGTGTGGCAGACAGTTCATAATTTTCATGTGGTTCTACAAGACTGTATTATAATTTTCATGTGCGTTATAAATATGCTCAGTAAAATTCATTCATTCATATAAGTTCCATCTCTAGCTTATTCATTTATGTAAATTTATGTGAATTTATTCAAATCTGAAATGCAAATTAATTCTTTTTTTTTTCCTGGCTCCCAACACAGCGTCAAAGAGATGATGTGGCCCTCCTGCCAAAATGTTTGCCCACCGCTGCTTTAAATCCACAAAATAAAATGAAATTTACCTTGTTCCAGGGAGGAGGGGAACACAGGCTCAGTCAATCCTGAAAATAATTGGTTAACCTGCAGTAGAGGCATGGCTTGGGTCTATTTGCAAGGCTAGCCTGGAGCAGTGGCCATTTTATGCATTCTCTACAACTTGCTCTCATGTTCTCCTCTCCGTGTTTCGTCTTTTTGGTGTGGGGTGCAAGTATGTGTGAAATACCTGCTTTTTTGCTAAATGCTTGATCTCCTGACTCTCTGATATGTTGCCTCTTTATGGGGGGTGGGTGTGTGTGGGAAAGAGAAAAAAATACCTGCTTTTTTGTTAAATGCTTGCCTGTTTGCCCTTTTGCTTCTTCCCCAGCACAATCCTATGTAGGCCTACTCAGAAGTAAGCCCCACTGAGTTCAGTAGGACTTACTCCCATGTAAGTGGGCTTAGGATTGCAGCCTTAATCAGAGGTGCCCTGCCAGTCACTCCTGGGATCCTACCTTGGGAGGGGGGGGGTGTCTTACGCCTTTTATGCCTGTGGCCATGTCTGCTGACAGCCACAGGCATAAAAATGTCACCCAAATGACAGTGATTGCACAGGATAAAAAGTCTTAAAATTGATTAAAATAGTGTTTTGGAATAAAAACACTGCTATAAACACCACTTTCAGCCCCCTCCCTTGTTTAAAGATAATGCCATCCACAAAAATATAAAACCATTTTAGATTGCCTCTACAAATTGGGCAAACCCAATGTCATTGTTGGATTCAGCACCCCCCCCCCCCCCCAAAAAAAAATCCTGAATTCATTCAAACATTCTTGGCAACTAAAAAAGCATTTTTTTTTTTGTAGGCCTGTGTTATGTACAATAGCTGTAAGAATCCAAATACAATGAACCAGACTCATAGGGAACATATACACTAGAACAGGGGTGTCCAAAGTTTTTGGCAGGAGGGCCACATCATCTCTCTGACACTATGTCGGGGGCCAGGGGAAAAAAAGAATTAATTTACATTTAAAATTTGAATAAATTTACATAAGTTTAATAAATTTAATAGCATATTAAATTAATATACTAGAGGTGGAACTTATATGAATGAATGAAGGTCTTGCAATAGCTCAAGGCCTATAAAAGGCCTTGCACAAAGCAAGGCTGGTCTTTCCTTTGCTGCCACTGCTGCATCACAGACGTGAAACAGCAAGTAGTGGAGGAAGCCCTCATCCCACAGCTCACACGAGAAGTCAAACAGTTGCCCTCACGCCGAGAGCAGCTGTGTCGGGCCAGTGCGGGCTCCAACAAATCTCCGGAGGGCCAGAGACTCATTGGAGATGGGGCTCCCTGAGGGTCGCATTGAGAGGCCTCGAGGGCCGCATGTGGCCCCAGGGCCGGGGTTTGGGCACCCTTGCACTAGAAGATGAAAGCAATGAGGCAAACTGGAGTAGGTGCCTTCATATCTCTCAATATGAACTTGCCCCTCCTCTTCCTGTGGTTGTGCTCACTCCTGGTGCCTGAGCAAGCAAAGAAGAGCATCTTCCAACGTCCTCTATGGGGCACCCCTGACCTATACGTGCAACTTCCATGGCAACTCCAGATATAGCCCAGCTCACTTCAGATTCATAGACGGTTACTGAGCTGCAGAGGGAGAACATTCCCACATCTGTCAAATGAGCACTAAAAATACCTTTAAACATCAGCATGATGAATGTTGTAAGAGACATAATTTCCCTCTGAACAAAAATGGGCTTCAGCTTTGCCTTTGGGAGAACTAAAACTGTGAGTACAACAATATCACCACACACATTAACAGACTATATAACTTTATTTTTTTTTATTTTGTGTAAGCTAAGAGGAAATTTATACACTGAAATTTCAAAAAGACCTCAGGCATGCACATAAACCTTTTCAGAGGTTGTTCTACATAGCATTCTCTTTTTCCATAGGAATTTCCCCAAACATTTACAACCCATAGTTTTACTGTACATACAGCCTAAACCATAGCAATCTATGATTATGTAATTTACACTGTGCAAAATCAAACATAAGAATAGTGGTACAACAAAAAATGTAACAGGTATATTTCATTGTAAGACATTCAGATAGTTTTGGTCCTTCCATCCCAAACCAAACTGATTAATACCTAGATCCTAACGATCAAGTGGTTAGGCAGTGATCACTTAACTAAAAGGAACTGATAGCAAATCTTCTGAAAGGCAAAGATGACAAAAGCCATATTCTTAGAAGTCAAGAAGCTAAAAACGAACCACCCTGCCCCCTCAAAGGAAAAGCCACATTAGATGGATAAAAGGGAAGGTACAGCGAGCTTAAAATGGAAACTACTGAAAGACCCTGACCTTTAGGCTTTTTCAGTAAATGTATTCTTAAAAAAAAAATCTAACTCATTGGGAGGGGGGATTTGAGAGGCAGATTGAAAATTTCATTTTTTTAAAAACGTTTATAAAGTTTTGTAAGGAGGACACCACCAGTGTTTCCACAAAGACATAAATGTTTATACCCCAGCACAACAAAAAAGAAAATCTTCAAAAAAGGCTCAACCCTCCCCACTTATTTACATGTTTCTAATATAAATTTAGGACTCCAGTATGTAAATAAATATACATAACTATGTATACCTTTCTAGTGCTGCTTACCAACAAATCATCTGAACTTGAATTTTTATTTAAAACAAGATCACTTCATAGGACCCAGAAAAAGGGGCTAGGGAAAGAATCAATAGAAATTGTCCAATTCACTTTGTTTTAGTCTACCTTGTCTTGGCAACTTGTTGAAGGTGTTAATGTGGCTGGGAACATCAACACCTTGGCATGCATGAAAGATAAGTCAGGAAGGCTAGAAATCACCTTGGCAGCCTCTTCACTGAGTTGTTCCTCCTTTCTGGGCTTTCTATTAAAAAAGTTAGAAAAGTTACTCAGTATTGTTGGAGAAAGACCTGCATCAGTTAAGTCAACTTTTTAGAAGCAATGAGTTCTTATCTCTTCAACATCTCTCACGGCTGCTCCTAGCACTTATTACCACAAATGCAATTTTTAAATGCTGCTCCATCTATCTATTTTGCTTATATGCACTGGTTTTATTATACTAGCCATCTGACATAGCATGTGTGCACACGTGCATGAAAGAAACTCAACTATTTCTTTCTACCAGTCATCATTAAACTGCCACCCTGACAGCAGATCTTTTTTATACATTCTAAAAATTAAAATGGACCAATGAAAAGCCAGCTAGTCTCCTCACACAAACATTCTGAGGCAATAAATTTACATGGGATGCAAAAAGCCAAAGATAGTATTACTAAGACCTGGTCTAAATGACACAAATGCTTAGCATCAAAACAAAAATCACAAAAAATAATCCAGTACCTTGACATGGATTCCTAAGGAGAATGGCATAAACACCACACATTACGCAGTTCAACAATTCAAAATGTAATGTGGGTTATCTATGTACCATAAGGCGAGTATATCATTTAGATCAGGTCTACCTCAGCTGTAAACCCCCCCCCCCAATACTGTATATCTGCACCAGATAAAATTAGTCAAGTATCCATGATACTAAAATGGTACAGCAAGAAAAAACGAGAACACACTTTCCGCTATCCATATTAGTAGAGGGAGTGTGAGTAAGGAGAAGGGGGACAGCTTGCTATGGCTGGCATTGTATGAACAGAAACTGAGAAATCTAGTGTTTTGATATTATCTTTTCTGAGAATATTCTACTTGACTTAAAAGATTTGAATTTCTATTGTAACATGTAAATCAGGACGCACTGGCTTGGATCCAAAGACAGGCTGAGTCTCATTATTCATGAGGGTTCCATTCACAGAACTCATAGGGATGGCAAAAATCACATTAAAGCAAATCCAGTTAAAAAACAATGTCCCCTCTGGAGGCGATTTAAAAACAGCCTTCCTGACCTTTGTAATGTAAGACAGTCATTAGGAAGACAATCCATCAATCTCTCTCCAGGTGCATAGAAAGGCTTCACCTCAAGCCAGCAACACCAGGCTTCACCTTCACCCAGAGTACTCCACTGGGAAAGAAAGCAAAGTGATTATCTTTCTGTCACATGCTCCGGGGAAAGGGTGGGGTCGCTTGCCTTGGAATGAAGCTGTTCTAAGTGCCTGGAGAAAGAATGATTGATGGATTGTCAGCCAGCTGCCCTCTCTCACATTAAGGAGGCTATTGTGAAACTACTTTTTTCCTTTAATTTAAAGGGCCCTTCTCATTGCACTGAGATAAAACCACGGGTGAAAAATCCATCGATAATTAGGTTATACCTGTAATCACATATGAAACAAAATTTTCCTTCTAACCTTCTGCTGCAGCCATCTATACCTTCACCCCAAATGACACCTAAGGTTTGGGAGACCTTCAGAAAAATATGCAAACACTTTATGTGTGCATATGGTGCTTTCTAAAATGTCATTTTATCATAAATACATGATTAATATGTTGCTACAAAAACATTACTCCTATTCTAACAGTCATGCTTGGAATAAAAAGACTTTGCCTCTAAGGAAGACAAGATCCCCAGTAAATGTATTCTTTACACCTAAGCACAGAAGCTTATCTCATCACAGTTACAATTCAAGTGGAGATGGCAGTGTCAAGAATGGCAGCTCTTCCTTTTGCTCCAAGCACAATTTTTCTGGTCCTTAAACAGACAGTCTTCTGAATAGTTTTTTCCCTTCCCTGCAGTATTTGTGGTTTAGAAGATAAACATTAATTCAAAATGAATATTTATTTAGCAACTGAGATGTGCCCAGTGCTGGAAACTTATACGTGGTACCAGCTGTTCCAAAGTAACCCCACCCATTCAGTCAGGCTCTAGGTAGGGGAGTTCATGAAAGATTTCTGTTCACCTCCAAAACTTTCTCCAGTAGCTGTCACAGGGTCTAACAAGGTTTAGGGTCTTTCTACTTCAGCTGTCTTCCTCTGCAGTGCCCATATTACACTCAACTCATCATTAGGAGAACACCACCAGGAAGCAGTTGTACAGAAGCTACAACTTACTTATTATACTACAATTACAGACCTTTGGGAAAGTAGCATTCATTTTTGATGACAGCCTCTGGTATTTCACTTAGATTTTTTCCTGTCTCACACTCACACTTGTCTTTACCCCTTCAGAAAATCCAAATATGGACAATCACTGAAAATTATGCTCTTAAGTGACATAACTAAGCAGGAAGTGATGTCATTAAGCAGATCTTTGTTTTCACTCAGCTCAGTGGGCTGTTTTCACTCAACTCAGCTGCGAATAGCAGAAGAAAAAATGTGTAATTGGTAATAATGTGTAAAAATTGGTAATAATTTCAAGACAAGGGAGAGCACAATTCTCACACAGGCTGCCATTTTAGCAGTGCTGCTTCTACTGAGTTGTCACTTTGTAGCTCAGCAGCTGAGATGCCTCAGCAGAAGCAGAGCTACTGAAAGGGTGGCCCACATGATAACTGCACTCTCTCAGCACCTTGGTAGTGTCTCTCTCTCTCTCCCTCACCCCTCTGAGCTTCTCCTTTCCCCCATATCATTCCATGCCTTTTGAGGCCTCCTTCATCTCTCCCTCCCTGAGCCTTGGCAGAAGCAGCACTGCTAGGACAGTGCTGGGAGAGCCCAATCAACACGTGGGTTGAATAAAAAGCTTCCGTGAGCCATATCCAGGCTGGGAGCCTTGTGTCTCACACACCTACAATATATACATATTTTTAAAAGCCAGGTGAGGCAACTGAGTGCACACCTTTGAAGAGCTGATGCAAATAAAAGGGTCTTCAATTACATAAGCACTTGACAAAATTACTACAAGTTTAACCCGTTTTTGCCCAGCCCACAGATGTACACATTTGATCCCTGTTGCATATATGCAACATTGGGCAAAAATGGCCTAAACCACTATTTTGCATAGGATCTGCACTGTCTATGCCTAGGGTTCCCAACCCGTGGTCTGCGGACTACTGGTGGTCCGCAGCACCCCCCCCAGGTGGTCTGTGACGTGTCTGGTGAAAAAAGAAAAAAAATGCCCTTCCAGGAAGAAAAAAGCCTCTGCAGTGCCAGCAGCCGCTCAGAGCCAATCAGAGCATAGTCTCTCCCTTTCCTGCCTTCCCCCTCCCTTCCCTCATCTGTGAGTGCCCAGACAAGCAAAAAAGTGAAGCGCAGGCGCCTTGTAAGGTGCGTGCGCGTTTGTGCAGCCTTGTGGCTCAGCTGCATGCAGAGGAGAGGTGCCCTGCCACCCACTGTCTCCAACCTACTGCCTCCATTCCTTGACCCTGTGCCTTCAGGTGAGTGCTGGCAGCCTGGTTTCTCAGGAGTCAGATCAGGACTCCAGCCAGCCTAGGAAGTCTCTTTTGCAGGCGGGCGGGCAGGCGGGTGGGGGCCTTAGGAAGAAGGGGGGCCAGAGGGGGGAGGAGGAGAGGGGCCTGAGAAGGGGGAGGAATGGGAGGAATGAGGAAGAGGAGGAGAAGGTTCCCAAAGGCATTCCTGGCTGGCTGGAGGGGTTTCCCTGGGAGTGGGTTTCTCTGGATGTGATTTCCCTGGGAGTGCAGACTCCAGCTGGCCAGGGAAAACAGAGGAAGGGAGTTGGAGGCAGTGTGGCAGCAGGAGAGGGGAGAAACAAGGGAGGGGTTTTGACACCCCTTTTGGAGAGGGAAACAGGCAGCCCCTCTGCTGTCTTACTGCAAGCTGCCCACTGGGGAGTAGCAATCCCAGAAGTTGCAGAACAGGCACCACCGTAGCCAAGTACAGCAGGTGTAATCCCTGACTTTTCCTCCTCAGAGAGCAGCAGCAGCTTTGTCCATGGGGTGCCCTCCCCCACCCCACACTTGGTCAGTTCCCCTATCTCCTCAGATTGCAATTCTATGCATGCTTACCTTAGAGTAAGCCCCACTGACCATAATGGGACTTACTTCTGAGTAGACATGCCTAGAATGGGGCTGTTAGTCACACTGTGGCTGTGATGAACTTCTCCAGAAATTTCTCCAATCCCCTTTTAAAGGCATCTAGTCTAGACACCATCATCCTTGGGGCAAGGAGTTCCACAGACTAATGGCAGAGTAGGCAGCTGTTGTTTTGTGGCTGCAGCCTACCTATAGGCTTGCTCACACTCTCTTAGCTCCAACCAAAGTAGTCCACAGCTAGAGCATGACAGCAATTACAAGAGGAAGTGAAAAGAGGTTTTTTCCCCCCTGAAGACCTTGCAGTGCACACCAAAAGGACTTTTCTTCCTGAGACATGCAGCAGCCATTCTGAGATGTCTCTCTGAGCTGGTGCTTCTCCTTCAGGACCCACCTGCCTAAATTGTGTTGAACACTTTCCTAAGGACTCTGGACTCACAAGTGGGGGGGGGAGCAGGGTTAGGGCTGTGTAACAAAAGGAACTGTGGAGGGATGTGTGTGCTTTTCATTGACTCCTTTAACTACTTTGCATGACTTGTCTGTAATCCCCTTGTGCTTACCCTCACCTCAAAAAGGGAGTTTTTCCACACTTAAAAGAGGCAAGGGCTGTTGTGGGGGAAAAGAGACTGGATTGAATTTGGTGGGTATGAAAACCTCTGAACTGGGGGGAATTATTTTGTGTTCCATGTATTCCATGTAAACCCAAGACTTTCACAGCTAGTGAAGCAAATGCAAGCACAACCATCACAATAATTATTAAATAATCCTCTTATGTATTACAAATTTAATTGTATTTTTTGTGTGCGAGGGGGGGTTGCATGTGGTCCCCGCCGTTTCCAAATGTTGCCTTAGTGGTCCCTGAGCTCCTAAAGGTTGGGAACCACTGGTCTATGCAGAAGCAATGAAGGAAAGAAATGTTCTGACATCAAGGACTGAAATCTTTAGAATGTCATCTTGAAAGCTACAGTGCTAATTAAAAGACTGTCAGACACACACTGAATTTACATAATTTCTGTACCAGAACTGTTAGAACAGTTGAAAAGAAATTAACAAGAGGAAGAGATCTTTGAGGTTTAGCACTTCCCCCTAGTGGGAAATGGTAGAATTAGCATGACTGGGACATGCTGCTTTATGTACTATCACTAGTTCAGAATGATTGAACTAGTGGAGCAATGTTGTAAGTAATACGAACTCCGGAAACAGCTTCATGTACTGCCTGCATTAGCCACTCACTGTGTTCATACACATTTAGGAATCTTCTAGTTCATGATAGAAATGTATTACTTTCACTGAAAATATTCGGAAGGTGTGCGCCAATAGAGTTTTTAAAAGGCACTAGTGAAATCGATTTTACAGGGCAAAAAGACAAAAGCAGATTGCAGGAAATGGGGGCTGATGAGCAATTGACAAGCTGTCAGCCGGCTAGTCTCAGAGGTGCATAGTGATAATGTCATCACCAGGTGCCCCCAGAGAAGATCGTTACCCACTTTGGGTGCCATGGGACTTGCTTAGAGCCAAAGGGATCTGTAGCCTGCTACAACAAGTTAAGGTTTCATGATGCTATCTTAATTATGAGACTCTGCTACAGTTCCTTACATTTTGCTGCTTAGGATTCGTAAGGGTCACTGATCAGTAATTTACCTTGCCGATGTGCTTGCTTTCTCTACTGTGGACATTAGCTTAGCGAATGCATCAGTCACTTTACTGGTGGTGTTGGAGGTTTCCAGCTTGGAAGTTGTTAGCTCGAACAGCTCTGGATCCACACCTTATAGCATAAAATTATAATCAGTGATAAATGTCAACAAGTGTTAATGATCAATTCCAATTTTGGATACTCTGTGTTCACTTTCTGTAAACATCTGAGTTATCTAAACTTCCAGTAGCAAATGAGGTAGAATTTGCTCATTTTCACCATGCGCTACTGAGAATTTCATGGCTGCAGAAACAGGGTCTTTAGACAAATTGACTTATAAGATGTTGGCCAGGAATCAACATTACTTTCTTTGGATACCACAATGGTTTCAAACTCAATTAGAGAAGACTCAGCACTATACATGATCTTTCATTTAAAAAGCTAGCATCTATTTCCAAGTGCTCTGGCTCTACAAAGCATACAAATAGTATGTACAATCTTCAAACCATTTAAAAAAATGATTCACTAAAGTATCAGCAATGTTTAATCATCAGTCTGATTTCTCACCTTCCGTTAAAACATTTATGGAAGGAATGGATTCAGGACCCAACATGAGAACCTCAAGAATAAAGCAAGTTTTTAAAAATATATAGCAGCACTCTCTAGACAGTACAGATTTTCTTTTTAACTGGCACACCTAGAAATATAAATGATAGCAAAACACCCATTTTTTATCATTTTGATTTGGGCTCCAAGTTATACATAGCTCAACTGGTTACAGAAATGTGTATCTTATAAAAGCTAAAAGGTGCATATAATTGTTAATTGAACTGATAAAACAGGGAATGATTTTGTTAAGCCAAACACTGGGGAGGAATTTCATCCTGTACTCTCTAAAAGCTTGCAATCTTTCAACCAATGTACTATATAATTTAAATACTGTCAGATGTTTACAGAATCCTAACACATACCAGTCACAGACCTTTGGAAGAGTCACATACAGGAATAATGGACTATAAGAAATAAAACTGAAATCCCATTAAGGTATGTCAGCTTATAAAGCTGTATTTGAAATAATCACAATGGGTCTTTAATATGTAAAAAGGGTTGTAGTATTTTGCTGCAATTAATATTTTCAAGCCATTTGGCAACTGTAGTTTCACTGCCTCTGCATGCGACTCATGAAGTCACTGTTAGAACGTGTTGAAAATTTTTTTTAACATGCCGAAGTGTTGGGGGAGAGTATGAAGAGGATTGCTAATTTATATAGGACAAGTTCTAATTTATATAGGACAGATGTTGACAGTTTGAAGAAACCATCTCAAAATGCCTGATCATTTCCCAGAAGGAATGTTTTTATAATTATAATAGAAAAATAAGCATGCCTAAAAACCTTAATGAGACTGAGGGATTTAGGTAACCAAGCTCAGATCAAGCTCCTAGCAAATGACACACACCCACATACACATACACTAATTGCATCTATAACCCACATACAGAGCTGCAGGCTAAAAGCAAATGACTTTCCAACAAACAAGGCAGGAAACCTACAGACAATGGTGAAATCTGTGATTTTGATAATAAATTTCTAATGAAAACCCAGAATAAATGGTAACGCTTGTTTGTAAAAATGGCTTCAGATGAACACATCAAAAGTTGAGTCAAAGTGTATTTTACTACATGCCAAAATATGTCCACTGGTAATGGCCAACACTGTGGAAATTAAAATAACTAACTGTTTTTAAAAGAGCATAACAGTAACTGTGAATAGCTACAGTATGTAACTCAACAAGATTCTACACTCTGAATTCCAGAAATATTCCTATACAATAATCTTATCAGGTAGTTCCAATACCTAACCAAAAAATGAAATTCTGGCTTAACTGTATAATAACAAGAAGGAGAAAGACCCTATTCAAACATAAAATCCCAAGGGCATGTTCCTTCCTTACATGAAAATATCTCCATAAGGCATATAAGAAATCTACTTCTTCCTTCTCTCTACCCTCTTTATCCCAATGCATGTATGTAGTTATGAATACATGCATGTTTTGCTCATCAAAGGGAAGTGTACACAGATCTGAAATGGTCTGGTGTTTTCAGTGTCCATGTATGGGAGGGTGGGGAGGAGAGAGGGTTTCATTGTGCTCTATGGCAGGGGTGCTCAAACTTTCAACTTTAGGGATGCTGGACCTTTAACAAGTGTATAGAAGAGAGAATTGCAGCAGGTGCAACTTGTCATCCCACAGGTGACAAGCTACACCTGCTGAAATTCTCTCTTCTATACACTTGTTAAAGGTCCAACATCCCTAAAGTTGAAAGTTTGAGCACCCCTGCTCTATGGAGACAGACATCTGTGCAGGGAAGGACTCAGCCCAAAGGGTTTAGATAATTTTTCATCCTCTAAAGAATTCAAAGGTTACAAGAGACTTCCTAATCATGCAGTATTTATTAAGCTTTTAGCAAGCATTTTACTTTTTACAACTGGGACTTCTTTACAGGATTAGTCCATTGAGGTGAAAGTAAGAACATCTTTAACTTCCAGGATAATTAAACTGAACAGACCAAGACACGCAATATCTCCAGATTTAGTCATAAGTTTTCAGATATTTTCATATTCAATACTATTTTAAAGATATTTATTGCCATTCAGTATATTCTTGCACAATATAAGAAGTGAACAGCTGTTATTTAAACTACCTGCCACCCCTTGTTTAAGAACTTCATTACAGCAAGGGGAAATGGCATTTATGGCCATCTGTTGCCATCCTCTATATGTTTTAAGGTCTATCAAGACCTATAATCTGTACTCCCAAGTAAGAGCACAAATTGTAGCCTGAAGGTATTTTCAACAGAGCAACATACACTCAGCAACATTTGTCTTTTGTTCCAATAGCTATTTAAAGTGTGATACTTCAAGATTGGAATCTTCAATTAAAATTGTTTACACATTTTAGGTTTTAAAATCCTTTGTCCGATTAAACATTACAGCACAGATCAAGGAGCGCCTACTATTCACTTGAGACAAGTGACAGAAAATGAAACAGTATCAAAGACTCTTTGATACCTTTCTTTGTGAGAAAATTAAAGCATAGACATTCTTCTTGTTTGTAGGAAAGTCACATAATGCGGCTCATGCTTTTAGTAAAAATGTTAAGAGATTAACTATGCAGTGTTTAGCACTCTGCTGACCTGGGATGGTGGTGCTGGTGCTAGAGCTACTGTCATCCACGGGCCCAAAGAAATCAAGGTTCAGAAGAGTGGAACCTCCACTAGCTTGAAATTCAGTGACCGTGTTGGTAGGCAGCCATATAGAAGGTAAGCCAAGGGAGGGATTTATGTGTAAAAAGGGGGTAAGACACACACTTGAACATGCCAGTTATAATTAGTACTCAATACATAGTTCTTAAAAAAATGACATAATAGTGCTTACATGATTAGTTTGTAGTTTCTAAAGATGTTAACAAGTCAGTGTACATTCTGATGTACAAATGCAAGGAATTCAACACTAGAAACTTAAGAGCTAGCCCACATTTTTAAGAACAAAAAGGACAGAACCAGAGAAATCCAGAAGAGATGTACCCAATTAAAGGGAAACATTTTTAAAGATCTAGAACCATTCTTCTAATTTAAAACCAAACAGTGTCCTCTGTTACTACATGAGAGCAAAAAACTATATTTGGTAGTGTTAACTAATGGATTTGTCAGGAGGTTAACACAATATGAATATTAGTAATGGTTCTTTACACATAACTCCTCAGTGGGAAATTATACTGTTCCCCTTTAATACTGAAACAGAAAAATCAGAAGATACATTTTAAAGAAATTGTTAAAGAAAGCATGATGAATAGACACCAGACAATAGCAAGCGAGTCCATCCAGGCTTTCCTTCAGCACCTTGTTGCAAATCACAAAGCTGTTACAATAAACACAAAGTTGTGTTTTCTAGTCAATAAAGATATGACCAAAATAATGACAAGTTTGACTGCATTATAACTAGGAATCAACCGGTAGCTGTAGCTGTAGCAAAATTTCAAAGTTTTGTTCATGTTCTTGGCACTTATTCCAAAGAAACTGTAACACAATTTTGCTTGTCATTAACAAGTTTCGTTCAGTAGCAAATTTCACAATTAAATAAAACTTAGCATGAATGAGCATTTCAGCATAAATAATATCTGTACATTTGACAGCTAATTCTTTAAAAAGTGTATCTTTTGCAAACAGGTTTTTGTTAAAAACTGTGCTTGAAAGCAACCATCACTACAAACCTGATTTTGCCATTTAGAACTTTATAAGGAAGTCTAAATAGACAAGAGTTTCTGGGGGCAAGAGCTCTATAGTAAGTACAAATCCCTTAACTATTCCAATTTTATAACATCTAATGGAATATTTATAACACAGTTTGTGTGTATGCAACACAAATTTAGCAAATCATGTCTTACCTTGCTCTTAAACATTACAGATTGCTTTAATTGGCTATAGCTAAAACAGAAAGAAAGCCTGAATTTCCAGAGTTAATAATATACGTATTTTTTAAATCAGCAGAGAGAAGTTTGTCTGAACTTTGTAGCTTTCTTAACTCTAGCTCTGGTGCTAGAGGCTCTACGGAGAGACGTACCATCTAAAGGGTTAGTAAGGCCACTGCTACTCCAGTCAAACTGGACAGGTGGTAGAGATTCCTAGAGTTGAAAAGTCAGAAATCAGATTTTAACCTTGGATCAAGTCATAGCATAACAAACTGTCTCACATGACGTTCTTCTGCATGCAAGTAAAAAGGTTACAAAGCACAAATTGAGCACGATAAGAGTCATAAGAGAGTGTCTCCTCTAACCCACAAATAGCTAAGGCTCACTGACTCTTCGTAAAGCTTGCCTAGTCTAGAACTATATGTAGGGCATGGCAACCACTACCAAAATAAAATGAAACAAGCCATTACATTAGGCCTGCAGAAACATTTAGGACTGGGGGCCAGAGAGAGAAAGAGAGAGAGAGAAAATCAGGATTCTTCAATCTCAGCCAAATGCAATACTGCCAAATGTATGCAACTTTAGCTGGATTTAAATGGTACAAGTAGGATGCTTCCTTTAAATAATGAAGATGACATACTCAAAAAATAATATTTGGTTGTGCTACTTAGGAGAAAATTTAAATCAAAATACTTTAGATGCACTTAACTCTGATGTTAGAGCAGAGTTAAGAATCAGACACTCTGATTGCAGGTGTCTCCAAACTTTTTGGCCAGAGGGCCACATCAAATATCTGGCATGGTGTTGAGGGCCGGGGAAAAATTTAAATATAAAATTTAAATAAATAAGAGATGGAATTTAGATGAGTGAATAAATGAATGAATGGGCTCATTTATTCAACCTCTCTGGCCCTCAGAACACCCTCCAGACACAATCAGAGCACAGTTCTGGTCATGTTCAGCTGAGTGGGCCACAGGCTTTCAGGGGATAAGAGGTTGGCCACGGGCCAGAAAGAGGCTTGCTGTGGGCCACATCTGGGCCCGGGTCGGGGTTTGGAGACCCCTGGTGTACTGGGTTCTTCCTATTTTGTGTGGAAGTTGTGGATAGGATGAAGGGGAACATTAATAATCTGGCTGAATATGCTTCTAATACGATATCTAGCTCTGTTTAAAAAACAAACAGAGCAACAGGAGCACGTGAAACTTGTACTGTATTGCCTACATTAACCCTCGAAGGGGGAGAAAATAATGACAAGGACTCTACTGAAGTTTGAAATTCTGAAATTATCTCTTTGGAATCCAAGAAAGTTTGCTTTGAAGCAGCAACCTTCTATTCAGTACCTGTCTGAGGCCTGCCTCTCTTCTTGTGTGCCATCCTTTGTGCTATTTCCACAGTAATACACTTAGAAGTGAACTATAGTATCTCTCCCTTTTAAAAATCATGGGACCAAATATACCAGGAGTTTATTTTACAAGCTGTAACCATTATGATCAGAAAAAAAGATTGAATAAAGTCATCTATAGATTGCAAGTGCAGGCAACATGAGAACTGGAGGAGGGCAGGATTTGCCTAGTATTTCACAGACCAACAAGTACGAATAGCTATAATTTTAAGAGCTCCGTGTACCTGTGTCTGGGGGTCTACCACTTCAAAGTACTAGAGCCCAAACCCACCAAAAGGCACACAGAGGCATAAAATTCGCTACATCTAGCAGCCATGAAGAGAAGCTCCAACATTCCATAGCAACTACAGACCTTCCTTCTAGTCTGCCCTCTGCTGGAGAGGAGCGAAGTTTAGTCAGCCCATTTTCTCTTTTGACCAGTCTATTCAGGAGTCTATACATCTGTTGAACTATGATTTCCATTCCAGAAGCAAACATTCCTGGAGGTGTCTGACAGTGGTATGGCAAGAGTAAAACAAGTATTGCTTTGCATCATGATGGTAGGGATTCCTAAAAATGCTAGTGCATCATTAGCAGTAATTACTATTGCTGTGTCTGCTCTACAGAGAAGGAAATATAGAAAAGCAGTATCTCATTAAATCAGTGTCATGCTGGACATGTTCTATGCAATTTAAAAGCTTGTGCACTTATGTGAGGAAGCTGGTCTAATCACCTTATGCATTTTTATTCATCTGCTACTTGGATGTACTTTTCTGACTTAAAAACAGGAGATACAAAATAACCTGGTCTACAAAATAAGCTGGGTCCACCGCACCTTTTGGCACAAATATTTCAGAAACTGCTTCCTGTCATCATTTGCTCACCACTCCTTCTTTGAAGTCCAGGCAATCAGAACATATTGCTCACATTTAGTTACTGGAGAAACACTCACATATAAAAATATTTTCTGAACCCCAAAAGTTTTCCCAAATGCCAAGAGGAGGGGTAGAAGGATTTTTTAAAAATGCAGTCAAGACTGAGTAGCTACTGAAGCACAGACACAGCACAGCTACATCAGTGGAGATTCCATTCACTTGCAGAAAGGATGTTGCAGGCACAAAAAGGACCTTTCCACAAAACAGGAGAGATCCTTGCAAGCATGCAATGGTCCTTCCACAAGTGGAAGATGCTGCTGACAAAGCTGCACTCCATCTTAATTTAGAATACAGTGTTAACATTTAAAATCTCTGCATACTTTAAGTGTGCCAAAAGATGGAAAATGGACAGTATAATATAAGATACAGGAAAATCATACAAGACTTCAAACAATCCATACCCATACTACAAAGAGGATAAGCTGTGAAGGTATAGTCTATCATCAAATCAGAGCAGCTCATATACTACTGATTAGAAAGCAACTAACTGTTGGGGCAGAAGAACTGCCCTAAACTTATACACGTCTCCTCACCATTGGCAGGCTGCCAAAGATTTAGATAAGGGACACCTTTCAGTCGCATAAGGAGTAAATTCCCAATACTGGGTAAGATAGGGCATACGGTAGAGAATGTAAAGAAAAACTCCCTGGCACCCACCTCAAAGGGTCTTGAACATATGCAGGTCAGTGGCTTGGATATTAAAAACTGGACATGGAATGCAAATAAACCTAGTGCTGTTTTGTGCAAGTGACAGAAGACTTCTCACAGAATAGTGCCACAACAAATCATAGTATGAGTCACAGTGGAAAAGTGAAAATACAGGATGTAGCATATTAACTCTAGTGAACCATTAAGAAGTATTAAGAGTGCTTATGCAAGCAGAGCAGTGTCTCATGATTTGAGGTTACTTGTCTTCTACAAAACAGCCTTCCATTAAAATTGAAAACTGCCTTCTGTGAGCTTTCTACCCACAGAAGAGCATCTTGGATCCAACCAGTTAGATTTGTCATGCATATGACCAAAGCCTTTTGTATTCTGGCATCCAAAGTCTGCTAATTTTTTTTTACCTGGAACTGATCGGGTGCACATATATTCATTTCTGGTGACACAGGTGAAGTCTGTCCTATTGAAGCTATTTTCTCTGCAGCAGATATCGGTTTCAGGGGTTCTTTAGTTGGTTCTAACATACCCTAGAAATTAAGACATCATGAATTGTAGTTACTTATTCAGACACACATCCATTAGGAACAACAGTCAAATCCTAAAGAAACAGTTTCCAACAATATTTTCTGAGCTACTTTTAGATGGTTGACATTTGGCTGACTTGATTGACATTTTGCATAAGAGAGAACTTGGTTTCTAGTCCTTCAGCAGAAAGATGGAATGTTAGTGTTGGAAGGTCCTTTGGAGGTAATCTAGTCCAACCTCCTACTCAGTGCAGGCAACAGCTACAGTATGCCAGGTGGTAGTCCAGCCTCCATTTGAAAACCTTCAGCCAAGGACAGCACACTGATGCACAGACTGTTCCAGTGTCAGACAGCTCTCACAGTTATGAAATTCTTCCTTGGGTCTACTTTAAACCTACATCCCTGTAGTTTCAACTCACTGGTTCTAGCGCTGCCCTCAGGAGCCACAAAGAATAAATCCTCCCCTTCAATAGCCATTCAGGTATTTGAAGATACCAATAATATCACGCCTTTATCTTCTTTCTCCAGGCAACACATATCAAGCTTTTGTAACAATTTTTCACAGGACAGTGGTCCTGACCTTTACTCAAAGGTAAGGGAACCACTAAGTGCATGTGGGGATAGGTAAGGGAGTGGCAAGCTGGCAGCAACAGCACTTCCAGATTCACACTGCCACCGCCTTCTAACAAAGAGTTTCAGGATTTTCTGGGTGGTAGAAGCAAGAACACAAGTTTTGCAGCATCTCCAGCCACTGCTGCAGATGGTTAAGACCCAAAACCCCTTTTTTACTTAGGTGGAGGCATAGCAAACCCGAAGTGCTGTTGCTGCTGTCACTGCCAACTTGCCACTCCCCTAAAGGGGGAAAATAGTGTTTCCCACTGCCCTGGGAGGGTCACAACCCCCAGGTTGGAACACTGTCATAGGATTTGATATCTAGATCTCCCACCATCTTTGTTGCCCTCTTCTGAATGTGGTCTAGCTTGCCAATGTCTTTCTTACAATGCAGTGCCCAAAACTGGATGCAGTAAATCCAAAACTAGTGTAGTACAGAATGGAACTATTACTTCTTGTAAACGAACTCTGTAAATAAATTCAGCACTGCATTCACTGTTTTGGAGCTATATCACTATGGTGGCTTATGTTCAGCATATGATCCAACCTAGATCTTTATACAAGCTGTCAGCAGGCCAAGTCTTCCACATCTTATACTTGAGCCTGATTTTTTTGTAACAATCTGCAGGATTTTTAAAAAACAAAAACAGTAGCGGCATTATCTTCTCAAGTTGATTTTTGACAACGAATAAGAAACTTCTACCAGTTAGAAAGTGGCAAAATAAAGACTTGTATTTCCTAATAAAACAGGAGCACTTTACATCCCGTGGTATCAGCAAAAACACTTTATTTTTACCTATTTTTATATTTTCATTTCAAAGTGTTTTATTATAACTGGTGCTTGCTGAAGAGGCACTGGATGTAAAGGTTCCTTCCCCAGTCAAAGGAAGGGAAACTCTGGATCCAACTTGATATTAGAAGCAGGTTTTGTGTTTAGGTTTGTTTTTTTTTAACACACAAAACTGGGAGGTAAGAGAATAGCATGAATAGAAGTTAGTAGTATCACAGTTTGGAATAAATGTACAGATGCTTCTGAATGTGCAATTACTGTCAATGTGTGATTTAGCGGCCCAAAGACAAAATTTTCCTTTCTCATAAGAGAGCACATGGTCCCAAGTTCAAATATCATGGCCAAACAAAATTTTGGCAATCATAGTCATGGCTTGGGCTTCTGCTCTCCCTAAAAGAGAAGGTTATAAGTCTTGGGATAAAATGAAGATTTTTGACTAACCTTTAAGGTCACACAAAGAACTAGGTAAACAATACAGGGTCATTTCGATCCTTTACAATGAATTTCGATCATAGTCTATTTCTACATATTAGAGATAATGCGAATGACACTAGCCAACAATTCAAGGGGATGCAAACTCTGAAATTCCTTGCCTACTTGACAGGTTAACAATATAGACAAACTCTGAATCTGATTAGTTATAAACCTTTGTCATTTCTTTTTAAATCTCAGTAGAGTATATTTCATGGCCTAATCTAATCCGGCACATATGGCTTGTTCACTTTTCCTATACTTAGAAACCTGGAAAACTTTATATGCAAGTATAATGCTTAGCTAAGTATGTGATATTAGTATGTTTGAACCATATTAAACAAAAGATTATTCCATTTGGCTTGCTAAGACCCTGAATTATAGTGATTGTTAAATCATATATTGTTCCTGCACAAGTTGAAGTACAACCATTCTCTAAATCGTAATAATCTCAAATTTATAATTACAGGTGCACCCTATTTATCCACAGATTTTTTTATCTGGGGTGGGGGAAGCGAAAGTCACACACACCTTTGCCTCCTTTGCCTTGCGCTGGCTGCCTGCTCCATTTCCAGGCAGCCCAAAACACTGCAAAAAGGCTCTGCCTCGCCCAGGTAGGGAAATAGCCCTGGAGCCCTGGAAGAGGTTCCCCTTGCAAAGGAACAGTAACACTCCTGGAGCCCCTGAGCCAGCAACGAGGCTGAAGATGGGAAGGGGGGGGCAAAAATCTCTGTAGCTGAACACATGCAGCAAGGTGGAGCTCTCTCTCTCTCACACACACACACACAGGGGCAGGTGTGGTAGCAACAGAGGGGATTGCTTTAAAAAACCCAGGGAATGTTTGCCAAATTCCACCCCCACCCCCCATTGAGGCAATCACCAACAAAAGCAAGTCTTCCCACCAAGCAAAGCATGAGATATAGCCTGCAATCCTCTCCACACTTTCCGGGGAGTAAACCCCATTGACTGGAACAGGGCTTACTTCTGAGTAGAAATGCATAGGGCTGGACTCTTAAAACATCAGCATCCCACCTGTGAAAGAAGCAGGGACAGCCAGCAATGGGGAGGGCCGAGTACAAAGGGGGAGGAGAGGGGATTGCTTTAAAAAACCCAGGGAGTGTTTGTCAAATTCCCCCCCCCCCCCACTGAGATGGTGCAGGCAATCACCAACACAAGCAACCCTCTCCCCCATGGTGTAGGCTATCACTGACACAGGCAAGCCTTCTCACCAAGCAAAATATGAGATATAGCCTACAATCCTCTCCACACTTTCCTGGGAGTAAGCCCCATTGACTACAATGGAGCTTACTTCTGAATAGAAACGCATAGGGTTGGACTCTTAAAAGATCAGCATCCCATGTGAAAGAAGTCGGGCAGGTGGCAACGGGGAGGGCTAAGTACGGAGCGGAGGGGATTGACAACAGCTGCCTTAGTTTCCTTCCATCTGGAAGTGTCAGGCTGCAGTGTATTTGCATAACTCAAGGAATTTAGCATAACATGTTTTTTGTTAATTGCGCTGAGTCACGGAATGGACCTAATGCAGGTAAACAGGCTCCACCTTTATCTCTGAATTCAAATGGAAGCTTTGATATTTTTAAGCAACTGCACAAAAGTGTTACAATATTACTTACCAATCCTGCTGCATACATGGGCACTATAACAGGTTGTTTCTTGTTGCCTGTGAAGAGCTAAGACAAATTATATTTCGATATGACTACATGGAAATGTTTTAATTGCAAAGTGTTCACTTAGATTCTTTAGTAATACAAAGAATTGCTAAATAGTTTCACATGTTTATAATTTATTTTTTATTCTATATAAAATACATCATCTGTTTTGTACTATATTGCAAAATATGTCACTGTACAACATACAAATATATCCAAGAAAAAAAACAATTTATAACTTAATAACTATGTAGCAAAACAAAGCTCATATGAATCTCCAATTTATAAACCACTTCAAATTGTTCCAAGCAGAACTAAGGGTTGTGCATTGTTTTGAACCTTACCTTTCCAAAAATATATAAATAAATGCCATTTCAAACAAGTGTGCCATCAGATTGCCTTCTTTCCCAAATTCAAGCTGGTTAATTTAATAAATACAGTAACTTCCTACACCTTATGAAATCAGTCACTTAAAGTTTTTGAGCACCAGCTAATGCCAAAGCAAGCTGCTGTTATTGATTTTTGATCATTCTTCAGCACTACTGATTTCTAAGATTTCCAAAAAACACAACTAAAGTAACTGTTGGCAGTATACATCCTGTCATTTTTCCAATACTAAGCAATACAAAAATCTCCAAAGAGGCAATCCTGGGGCATGTCCAGAAAATGCATAACAGATCTGGCTCCTGAATTTCCACATCTTTGACCATTATTAATTCCTACTAAACTTCCAAAGAGTTAAGTAGCACCTATTACTCATTTATACAAATTTTCTTTGAGCATTTTCCATACCCATTTTCAATCTGTCTCAGTGATGGTATTCCCTAGATCTCCTTCCTATTTTTGTTGATAATGCTTTTACTGAGGTTTGTTCTTACATAATCATTTTATACTTTACATTATCTATAAAATTATGTACTGAAGGACATTTTTAGAGTAAAACTGTGCCAGAAAAAGCAAACAGACATGTGCCTGCATTTAATGCTGCTCAAAGACGAATAAAGAGGAAAGAAATCGCTGCTACGTGGCTTTAATGATAACTTACAATGTTTCTTGTGTCGATTCCTAAGGAGCAGAGAAGCTTTTTGTTGCTGTGGGAACCACCCCATTGGTATCTCAATCCGTATGAATCGTGGATATCCTGAAGCTCTATCCATACATTCAACAGCTCCCTACACAACCAATTATAAAAAAAAAGGTGAGGGGGGAAAAAATGCTGGTACTTAGCAGCTTTAACTACTTTATTCTGAGTCTTTGAATGGATTGGCATACTATAAGATTGCAATTAAACTCATGCCCAAATGCCAATCCTCTAGGGAGAAAATGCTGTTATAAGGCTCTCAGAACAATTATTCTTCCAACTTATAATGAAGGCTGTAACAGACAGAATAGTGTCTACTTGGAATTCAAGATAATAAATAATTTGTAATAAGTGTAAATAATAAGCCACATCCCAATTAACTACCTTATTTGTACATCACTTAAGTGCATTAGTCTGTGACAGTACAAGCAACCACTAAATGATAAACCACACAAAATGATAATTTCTTGTAAAAAAAAAAAGTGCAATCAACTGAAATACACTGATACTGGAGCCTACAAAATTTTTTGCTGTACAATCACAGAAAATGTTACTGAAACCTTGCCACGCATCTCTCTATACATATTAATCACATGACATAGTCGGTACCTTTCTGATAAGGTCTCCTCTGTCCTTCCAGCCTTATTACCCGCTTCCAGCAAGAGATTTAAAGGAGTAATCTCCTCTTCTATTTCAGAAACAGGTACAGGAGGAAAACAGGCTTCAAATATTCGTTCTAGACGACTTAACAATGTGGTCTATATTGGGAAAGACAATCAAATGGTTGAAAGTTAGGCAAATTGTTTTTAGAGCTAGAGGTGAGCGGAATGTGAGATGACAAGTTTCAGATATTAATTCCAAGTACAGATTCAATCATGGTAAAAAACTAAATTATAAATATGTGGGCAAAGGAATACAATGGTAGCAAAAATGTGTGTGTTTGTTTAAATGCTTACCAATACTTCTTGGCCTAAATCTAAGCTCCATAGAACGTTCAGGTTCATATCCAATTCAGTAAGTAGAACTTCAAATAGACAACCACCATCCCCTTGGTTTAACAGCACCCCTTCCTGTCAACATCAAAGTCCCACTTTTTGTTAATACTGCACAAGTACTGAAGCAATGTACTTCTAACTCTATAACCTTTTCTTGATATGCTTTGCTTCTCAGAGCCAAGAAGGGGCCATATTCAAGCCAGTTACTTTTCAGTGAATCAACTTAAGACTGGAACATTTTATAAAACCATAGCCTTTGTGCTTTGTCTCCTTCCTATCCTTCTGACTGTGCTGAAATAATGTAAGGGAAGGCATCTTATGGCTATATACACACAGGGAAGGGGCAGAGAGTAACGCACTGTTCAGCTTCTAGAACAAGGAACCACGTCACAAGAGCCCTCTCACAAGACCTTCCACATTACCAGAGTAGGAAGGAGACATGCTACAATGGCTTCCACCACTGCTGTAATATCCAGAAGGGATTTTTGAGCTTGCAGAAGTAATCTGGACACATTACTAAACGTGCAACACCTTTTCTAAAAGTAATAAGATTACTCGCATGCTCTCCTTTACCGAGGACACAGTGCTGCGTTCTCCCTAATTTTCTTTTTAAACAAGCATCTCCTGCACTTAAAGATGACATTTCAGTTTCATTGGAAACATTTCACCTTTACCATGTACTGTATTGTATGGGCAAATCCCAATCTGCTTGAATTTGCTGTAACAGTAATAAATGAACACAATATTCTTGTTTGCCTGGACTTAGTAAGCATTTGTTACATTAATTTCAGTGTTCAGACTACTGGGATTTGTAGAAGAAATTTGCACAACTTGCACTCCAGCAAAAGTCACTTCCAATGAGGGTCCAAAACAAACACAAGCTATAAAAACCTAACAAAATCTGAGAATTTTTTGTTTAACCCATTTCAGAATTCTGTACTACCAAATTCTGTACTACTACAATTATGATAGTGAAATCTTCCAGATTTTGCCTAACAATCAGGGAACCACTGTTTGAACTGTATGAGCCTGTGCAACTTAAGATACTGCAATACCTTTGATACCTTAAGATACTGCAATACCTAAAATATATATTTATATAAAATCCCTGTGTGTGTGTGTGTGTGTGTGTGTGTGTGTGTGTGTGTGTGTGTATTATATATATATATTATAATAATAATATAATAATATATATATAATCCCAATGCAAACAGAGTTGGTTTAAAGTGCTCAAACTTTTGCTGACACAGAGCAAATAACTGGGGAAGAAACAGAGCCTGAGATAAAAAGGGCTGCTACTTTAGGTGCTCCAAGGAGCTTAGGTTTGCCCAGTAGTATTTTTTATTTCTCTTAGCAGAACAGTCCAACCCAACCTCCTTTCCCTCTGCCTATCTTATAAACTTATCTGATAAAGTCCTTGGAGTTTCAGAAGCTATTTGTTATGTGGTCCTTGCCCTAATGAGGAGAATAAAAAGGAACATAAACTGTGGCAAAAGAAATGTAAGAAGGTGATATGGGAGGCCAAGCGAGACTATGAGGAACGCATGGCCAGCAACATTAAGGGGAATAATAAAAGCTTCTTCAAATATGTTAGAAGCAGGAAACCTGCCAGAGAAGCGGTTGGCCCTCTGGATGGTGAGGGAGGGAAAGGGGAGATAAAAGGAGACTTAGAGATGGCAGAGAAATTAAATGAGTTCTTTGCATCTGTCTTCACGGCAGAAGACCTCGAGCAGATACTGCTGCCCGAACGGCCCCTCCTGACAGAGGAATTAAGTCAGATAGAGGTTAAAAGAGAAGATGTTTCAGACCTCATTGATAAATTAAAGATCAATAAGTCACCGCGCATCCACCCAAGAGTTATTAAGGAATTGAAGAATGAAGTTGCAGATCTCTTGACTAAGATATGCAACTTGTCCCTCAAAACAGCCATGGTGCCAGAAGATTAGAGGATAGCAAATGTCACGCCTATCTTTAAAAAGGGAAAGAGGGGGGACCCGGGAAACTATAGGCCAGTCAGCCTAACATCTATACTGGGTAAGATGGTGGAATGCCTCATCAAAGATAGGATCTCAAAACAACAGGCCTTGCTGAGGGAGAATCAGCATGACTTCTGTAAGGGTATGTCTTGCCTCACAAACCTTATAGAATTCTTTGAAAAGGTCAACGGGCATGTGGATGTGGGAGAACCCGTGAACATTATATATCTGGACTTTCAGAAGGCGTCTGACACGGTCCCTCACCAAAGGCTACTGAAAAAACTCCACAGTCAGGGAATTAGAGGGCAGGTCCTCTCCTGGAATGAGAACTGGTTGAAGGCCAGGAAACAGAGAGTGGGTGTCAATGGGCAATTTTCACAATGGAGAGAAGTGAAAAGCGGTGTGCCCCAAGGATCTGTCCTGGGACCGGTGCTTTTCAACCTCTTCATAAATGACCTGGAGACAGGGTTGAGCAGTGAGGTTGCAAAGTTTGCAGATGACACCAAACTTTTCCGAGTGGTGAAGACCAGAAGTGATTGTGAGGAGCTCCAGAAGGATCTCTCCAGACTGGCAGAATGGGCAACAAAATGGCAAATGTACTTCAATGTCAGTAAGTGTAAAGTCATGCACATTGGGGCAAAAAATCAAAACTTCACATATAGGCTGATGGGTTCTGAGCTGTCTGTGACAGATCAGGAGAGAGATCTTGGGGTGGTGGTGGACAAGTCGATGAAAGTATCGACCCAATGTGCAGCGGCAGTGAAGAAGGCCAATTCTATGCTTGGGATCATTAGGAAAGGTATTGAGAACAAAACGGCTAATATTATAATGCCGTTGTACAAATCTATGGTAAGGCCACACCTGGAGTATTGTGTCCAGTTCTGGTCGCCGCATCTCAAAAAAGACATAGTGGAAATGGAAAAGGTGCAAAAGAGAGCAACTAAGATGATTACGGGGCTGGGGCACCTTCCTTATGAGGAAAGGCTACGACATTTGGGCCTCTTCAGCCTAGAAAAGAGGCGCCTGAGGGGGGACATGATTGAGACATACAAAATTATGCAGGGGATGGACAGAGTGGATAGGGAGATGCTCTTTACACTCTCACATAACACCAGAACCAGGGGACATCCACTAAAATTGAGTGTTGGGAGAGTTAGAACAGACAAAAGAAAATATTTCTTTCCTCAGCGTGTGGTTGGTCTGTGGAACTCTCTGCCACAGGATGTGGTGATGGCGACTGGCCTGGACGCCTTTAAAAGGGGATTGGACACGTTTCTGGAGGAAAACTCCATTACGGGTTACAAGCCATGATGTGTATGCACAACCTCCTGATTTTAGAAATGGGTTATGTCAGAATGCCAGATGCAAGGGAGGGCACAAGGATGAGGTCTCTTATCTGGTGTGCTCCCTGGGGCATTTGGTGGGCCGCTGTGAGATACAGGAAGCTGGACTAGATGGGCCTATGGCCTGATCCAGTGAGGCTGTTCTTATGTTCTTATGTCCTGGGTGGCAAAGGAGAGAATGCTGTTCATTAAACAACTGCAAGTCTTCCCTTGGGAATACAGAACTAGCTGCCAAAGATTTCAAAACTGTTTGTGAAGAAAAACTAGAATGGTTGTTCCTACTTGGGAGGGGGGCATAGCAAAGCAGCAGTTGGGGAAACAAAAGGAGTCCATGCTCAGTCATACTATATGCTCAAAAATTAGGAAAATGATTGGAGAAATGGAGTTAGAGTTGAAAGTAGGGGTGCCTTCATTTAAACTGGTAAATCTGCACTGTTGGAATGTATAGTCTCTATTGCACCACATCAGGCAAAGCAACTGTGTGGTTCCCCAAACTTTTTTGACTGGCAGTTTCCTTGACCTACTGGACCATTGGCTGCGGGTCCCCATTAGGGCTAAAATCCTATGCTTCGTATAGGGTGCCAGTTTTTCACAAGGATTCTGCAGCTCCCCTGACTGGTTTCTATGGATCTCCGGGGAGCCACTGTTTACAGTCTGGAAACCACTGTCTTAACTAGATATACCTGCTGTCTTCCTACACTCATGAAACCAAGTCAGTAAAGATAGCACTTTTACAAGAATGCAATACATTTTCACTGGAACATTTTCTCTTCCATGAGAAAAAGGAAGAGAGCTGAAATAAAATCTGACATTTGCCCGGTTTGTTATATAGCACCAA
The DNA here is from genome assembly GCF_035046505.1 of Tiliqua scincoides. Classification (NCBI taxonomy): domain Eukaryota; kingdom Metazoa; phylum Chordata; class Lepidosauria; order Squamata; family Scincidae; genus Tiliqua; species Tiliqua scincoides. The sequence continues at coordinate 140,708,943 of NC_089821.1, read as the reverse complement.
GCTGCACAGTAAATTATCAAAAACAGAAAGCCATCATAAGTTACCCAATTTGCATGCATCTGAACCACATCCTGTCAGAAAACTGTGCATGCTGGGGCTGAAGAAGCAAGTATTCTTAATTCTAGAGGAACTATGATTATTTTGGAACTTGAATGTTGCAAAGCCAGCAAAAATAATGTCTTTAGCCACTGTTATTGTGCCTGATGGGGAACCAGAAGAACAGAAAAATTACATGTAGCTTCTTCAATTTGAGGTTGAGGAATATCAACACTTATGTGCTTGAATACCTTGATGCCAGAAAGGGACCAAGCTTCCAAGTTCATTGTTTTTGAAGAGGGCTATCACCTTCTGACATGTTGGAGAAGGGAGAGAAAAAAGGTAGGAATCAAGAAAAAGGATCCCATTTCAGCTTTCAAAGCTCTCAATCTATTGTAAAAGATGCACAAAACTCCTGTTCTCTCAGCCTTCCTGGCAAAAAGCTGACTTTCCTCTTTTTTGAATATCTCTAAATGCCTCTGCCATGCCTCCCTTCCTCCAATTGACTGAACAGGACTGGGCAGAGGCAACCAAAAGGAGGTGGTGGTGGCAGCAGCAGCCAGACAGAAGACCTGAAAGGTAAGAAGAAACAAGATGGGGAGGGAGCTCAGTCTCTTTCTTGCTGCCTTGCAGCTAGGCGGGCAGGAAGGAAAAGAAGACAAAATGACCCCATTTTGATTGCTCAAAACAGGACCACTGTGCTGCATCTTTATGCAGTACCACCACTGTGATTACTTGTGTAAGTAATGCTAAGCAGCTATTACTGCTTCAGTCCTCGTGCTCACTCGAAGTAAGTAAAAAGAGAATCCACATGCCGATGTGTTGACTGGGTGAACAGTAGACTGAAGGGGGCTGTCACGGGGTTCTGGGTACACCTCAGTGCTTCTCTCCTCCAAGCAACTGTTTCAGTCAGACTCATGGCTGAGCCAGTCTTGTGTGGCTATTTTTAAAGATGGTGAAAACCCAATCACCAATCAAAACAAACTCTATCAAGTGCAACTGACAGATGACAAACAGTTAGTACTGGGGGGAAATATGTTTTGGATTCAATAGCATTGATAATCAACCTAGTCTTAAATTACCGTAAAATTTTATGTACTTCCAGAAGAGTCTGATAAAAGTATTAAGACCACAGAAATTTCTCACAACTGCCCTCATAGGACATTGTACATCACCTATCTGCAGTATTTGTGCTTCCAAGAACACATAAACAGGTCCAACCTTGTTAGACACGGATTTGACTTAACACAAATGGCCACTGCAAATGAGAAGGAAGGTGCTGATCCCTGGAGAAGAGGAAAAATGCATCCCTTTAAAATCAGAGTTTAAAAAAACTACTTTTCTTACTGTCGTAGAGACACAGTCATGCAAGTGACCATTCCATTCTTCAGCTTAGCCAGGCAAAGGCAGGGGGACCTTTGCATTTCTAATTGCTAACTGCCTTTATAACAGTAAGAAAAGCTGTTCTTAAACCACAATTGAAACGGGTTTTTATTTTTTTTAACTGCTTTTATTTAACACATTTTATGGTGTCAGGGTTCCCCCACTCCCTACGGACCCCAGATTACCAGGGCAGGGGTCCCAGAAGGCAGAGACCAGCAGCCAGGGCCCATACTGGGTCAGTGGATACTGGTGCAGGGCCAGGAATGCCTAAGGGCCAGCAGGTGCTCCTTCTCAACTCCTTAGGCAGGAAGGGGAGGGGCAAGAGGAAGCAGAAAGCCCCATAAGGGGCGGGAGGCCAGTGATGATGGGCAGAGCAAAAAGAGAGGTGAGGCAGGAGGCTGTGCAGTCAACAGCTCCTGCCCAAGACCAGGGCAAACCAACCAAACCAGGGAGGAGAACCAGAGTGCCTCAACCCCCTCCCCCTGAAGCAAGTCTGAGGCCTCTTGCTGGGGCACGCCCGCCTCAAACCCCTACATCTAGTGTCAGCAGGGAGTTCCAGAATCAAACCCCTGGGGATGTCAAGGCACGACCTTATTCCATTAGCAGTAATGGAAGGGCAAGAAACCTGGAAGTGGGTCTTTAAATCTATTTTTGCACAGTTTTTTCCACTTCATTCTGGAAACCCAGTGGATAACGAGGGATGACCTGTATTTAAAACAAGTATTACTGACAAATTAATGCTGCACTCTTCTGCACATCTAGCTGGCAGTAAATTCAATTTTGAACAGTAGCCAAAGTCCAAAGAACTGGGTGCTATGCTCCATCAATGCATTCTTGAGCCCCAGCCACACCACACCATTCTTCATACCTATCTCCATAATGGTTCCTGAGGTTGCAGAATCCACCAGAACAGCATTTGATCAAGCATGGTTTACAGTCAAGGCAGAATTTAATGTAAGGAAAGTGGATACATCCAAAAAAGAATTTGGCTGTAGGATTTACATTCAAGTACACGCACACAGTAGTGGCCCACAAAAGTTACCAGTGGGATGGGGGGGGAATCACACACTTCACTGTATCTAATAAAACAAATGGTAAAATATGCTTAATGTTCCATAAGCAATTTAAACTACAGAAGAACAATTGAATAGTTACCTGAGCTGAAGATGGCAATTCCTGCAATTGTTTACTGCTAGTTCCATGTAAAGATGTGTCAGAAATGATGTCAGTCTCACGAGTTACTGAATCTTCAGGTTCGGAAGTTGCACCTGCCCTTTGTGACAGCCACACATCTTTTCTAGAAGGAGATTCCACCACCTGTTCATTGTCAAAAGCAGCCCAAGAACAGCTCTCTTTTTGCTCAACATCAAAAGCTTTCCATTCAGTAGCTTGATTACAACCAGCAGAACTGAAGTCTGAAAAGTCATCAGAGTCTGGAAATCTTTTTGTCACTGAACCAAAGTCTCCAAACTCACTGTCTTCTCCATTTTCCAGTTCTGAAAGATGCTCGATATTCACACTAGAACCAGGATCAGCTGTTTGGCATTCTTCCACAACCATGTTTGAAGTTTCACTCAGTTCAACAGGAATTGCCTTTGATGACAGTTGATGGATGCCACTTCTATCTGTAGAGTCACCATATTCATCACTTTGTTTATTAAACCTTCTTCCAGAAGAAGTCTGAAGATTTTCTTGGCTCACAGAAACTTGAGAGCCATCAGCAAAACCAAGAGACCCATTACTGACTGTGCCAAAGTCACCAAAATCATCTTCATCTAAATCACTGCATGGTGCATGTCCATTGCCACTTTCCCCATTTTTAATCATTTCAGAAACACACATGTTCTCTTCTGTAGGAAGACTGCTAAGACTTTGAACTTTACTTACATTAAGGTTTAATGCACTTGTAGTATAACTGGTCCGAAAAATATGTTCTTTGTTATTTGCAGCGTCACACTGTCCTCCTCCTATACTTTCAGTTGTGTCTCCTGAATTCACATTTGTCTGTGTAGAAGAGATAATGCCACTATGTTCCAGTGTTGTACAGTTCTCAGCTTTGAAGTCTTCACTGATCTCTACATTAATTTTTGAAATGCAAACCTGTTCACCTTTACTGCAAGTCTCTCCTTCATATTCACAGTTTTCTGCTAATGTCACTTCTTTTATTGATTCCTCCTCTCCAACTCTATTGATAATATTGCTTTCCCGCAGAGTTAATACTTCTTGATCACTAGAGTTTTTGCATATTTTATTTCCTGTTTCTTCTACTTGGGTTGTTTGTACATTTGAGAATGTGGCAAAATCTGCAAAATCCTCCACTGAGCTGGATATAGAATCTAAAAATCCAGTACTATGAGAGTTTGTAGTTTTCAATCCCTTTGAATCAGTGATACTGTCCAGATCTTCCACTCCCTGAGGATTTGCTGTTTCCAGGGCTGCAAACCCATTCGTTAGAACTTCTGGTCCCTGCAGTCTCTCACCATTACAGCTGTCTATTTGCTTATCCTGACTTAGAGTCTTCATATCAGTTCTAATAATTTCAGAGTATGGTGTCTCCAATTTCCCAATTTTCTTTACTTCTACTGGGTTTACTTCATCAAATATAGTGCCCAAACTTCTACAATCACATTTTTCTTTGCTAGTACTACTAGGGAGTCCTTTAATAGAAAGCTCTGTAATGCTGTCTTTATCCTTCCCATACCTTACAGGAGTTAAGGTTATAATGCTGTCCACATTGCCTGAGTAATCTGAGTTATATGAAGATTTGTGTTCTTCCTTTGAACTGGAATAACCTGACGCAAAGTCAAAACCAACACTAGTACCACCAGCACCAGAAAACCCTCCAAAATCACCAAATTCCTCCTCTTCCTCATCCTCAGCTCCATTATCTAGTGGTGGAGGGGATGAAGAGAACATTCGGATGATATCTGGTTCCATTGTTTAGCTCTTTATGAAGGTTAACTTGCACCTGTAAGAAAAAAATAAGAATTACTTCAAAATGCTAAGTTCTTAAATGCTAACAATTACACACGTGAACAAAACATTGAAAATATCTTTCACCAAAACCTGAAAACAATTTTCTGTAAGTAACACAACACAATAAAATACCAAGTCCATTGTTCTCCAAATATCCTTGTCACGACAATAGGAAGATCTATAAAAGATACAGGTGGGGTCTAGGTATTTGCGAGGGATCTGTTCTAGTACACTCCCCCCACCCATGGTTTTGGCCCCTGTAAGCCCTCCAAAGACAACCAGAATTGTGTTCTGGTTGCCTTTGGAAGGCTTTCTGAAGCCTGCAGAGGCTGAGTGCATCTGCCCATGGCTTCGGAATGGCTTTTAGAGTAAAAAAAATGCTACTTCCCGTTTTCCTCCAGAAACTGGAAGTACGTAGCATTTTTTTCAGCCATAAAGCCATTCTGAAGCCTGCAGAGGCCATGTACTGATGAGCGTGGCCTCTGTGGGCTCCAGAAAGCTCTCCGGAGGCAACTGGAGCACAGCTCCAGTCACCTTTAGAGCACAGCTCCAGTCCAGCTCCTGAACCTTTGGAAGGTTCAGGTTGGGCCAAGTATGGCTCAGCACAGGTCTGGTGAACCTTTGTTGAGCTGGATCTGCAGATATAAAATCCGTGGATTAACAGGCTTCATCTGTAATAGAAAAAACCAACAATTTTCCAATACGCAAGCTTCTTACCAACCAGATTCCTCCACAATTGGACTTGCCATGACTATGTTAGAAACTATATAACAAAACACTGTATTAGACTGTGTGTGTGTGTGTGTATTTAATCTGACTACTGTTTTTACAATATGTTACAATATATTATTTTTTATCTGTTTTAAACTATGTTTTTAATGTGTTTTAACCTTGTTTTGTAAGCCACCTTGAGTCCCTTCGGGGAGAAAGGTGGGGTAAAAATAAAGAATAATAATAATAATAGACTCCATTAACACCTGAAACTACTTTTAAGGGGGTTGTATCTTCGTTCTGTATGTGAGCAGAACGAAGCTCCTGAAAGCAAACTCCTCAGCACAGCAGCCCCCTGAACACCCCTCCAATCCATTCAGGAAGGATGGAAGACCCTTAGTAATAGAACTATAGGAATGGTTAAAAGGTTATAGGGAGATTTTTGCCAACCTCCTCCTCCATACAAACGTGCCTTCTGTTCACAGAAAAGACTTGGGATGCAACCTAATTATTTTGCTTACTGCATTTATAGATTATGCAATACTACCTGCTATGCAGTCCTGCTAACTGGGCAGAGGCCCTTTTCACATGGTGTTCCTCTTATATTTAAGAGGGAGAGCATCATTGATCCAATTACACTGGGAGAGTATCATTGATTCTAGTTAGGGTTTTTTCTAGTGGCTGTTTGCTGGTGTTTCTTCTGCATCTTTTTAAATGCAGTCACTTTTTGGGACGGGGACCACTTATTTCATTTTCTCTAAATTGCTCTTTGAACTTTTTTGCTGAAAAGCAGTGTATAAATATTCTTAATATTCTTAACATAATATTTATTAATATAAATATAATATTTATATAATACTATATAAATGAATAAAATAAGATGCTTTAAGCTTAAGCCCACTCTATTGGGATCAGAGATTAACTCACATCTGCACACACTAAAGTGCTGAGATCAGGAAGCCAAGCCTAGTAGAAAGCTGTGGAAACAGATGGATACAGGCTCCAAGGACCAAACTAAATACACTGGTAGCAAATGAGCATTTAATCACAGATCTGCTTCAGGCCTACAGAGGTGAAGGCTTTCAAACAGCAAATGAGGTATGCAGACAAGAAATGAATAATGTTTTCCCTTTTTTCTACATGACTGGGGCAGATACAAATGTGTGTGAGCACACGTGCATGCACACACAAAGCAGTACTATTGCTCCAGCACAAAGAAAATATTTCCCACATAGAATTAAAGTTGCAAACTCAAGCATTTTTCATCTTTATTGACTGAATAAATAATTATTTTCACCCTCCAGAGTTGGTTTAACTGATCTCTCCTAAAAACCTTATTTGCAAATACTGTATGAATACATAGGTAGGTTATGCAAAACTGACAAACATATAGGAGTGACACATTTCCTTCTCCGACAGCAGGGCTTTCCAAACTGGGGTGTCATGACGCCCCAGCCTGTGGACCCTGGCCACTTTCACCTTAAGGGGTGGGGGCAGCCTGGAGGCAGCGGTGTAATCCCCAGGATTGCGCCGCTCATGGGGGCTGCAGGGGCTTGGCTGCATGTACCTGAGCCTCCTGCAGCCTCCCAGGGATGCGGGGGAGCGCTGCACGACCTTCTGCAGGGCTCCCCGCAGCTTTGAAAGCAAACCAGAGTGATTGCGTCCCGCCTCCGCTAAAGCAGTAGAATACAATCGCTCCACTTTCACTTCTGATGCTGTGGAGAGCCCTGCAGAAGGCCCGCACTTCTGGGAGGCTGCACGAGGCTTAGGTATGTGCAGCCAAGCCCCTGCAGCCCCCTGAGTGGTGATCCCCAGGATCCCACCGCTACCTTCCCCCTGGCCCCAATGCCTCCCCCCCACCCCTGCAAGAACTTAGAGCGGCTCAAACTCTCCAAGGAAGTTTGAAAATGTTTTTCAAGGTTTGTTCTCCACCATACAATTTCACAAGGTCCACCTATTTGAAGTACCACTGGAAGTAACTGGTGATGACATCATCACCAGTTATTTCTGGGTTGGGAGGCCACATGCAACGCAATAAACACCAGTAAGATGCTCAGGATTGACGGGAGGGATTCTCAAGCATGAAAAAAACATGTTTTGATGCTCTTCCCCTCCAAGCCAAGCTTTCTACCACTGTTTGTTGCATCACGTTCCTGGTCTCCCTGCCTGCCAAGTGGCATGTTTCCAGGGGTTCTGTGAGTATCACCAGACTAGTGATCTGGTGGTACCACTGGTTGAGAAACATTATCCTTCTGCATCAAGCTTTCAGGTTCATTTTTACTGTTAGAACACATGACTGGTCAGCAATTAATGTTAACATGGTATAGGTTACACCTATACTAACAAAACATTCTACTGGTGATAGTATCCTTGATCATCACCTGATCAGGAACATGACTGAAGCCTACCATCAAGACTAAATTGGCATCATATGCCACTGATGCATCCGAGGTGCTAGCGCTGATATCAAGTCTAGAAAGTCTGGGTCCCATGTATCCAATACCAACTTCTTCTTCATACCTTCTGATGCTGTTTAAGATTAGTTATATCACCCATGTTCAGACAAGGACAGCATACAGAGTGGAGAAGTTATCAATGAGTATTTCTGTATTATTCAACTATTCTCTGTGGAGATTCAGACTGAACTTACCAGCCTGTGTATTTGTACACATTTTTTACTTTGGTTTTGTTTTACAAATTTTCTTCTCAAGATAGCTAGGGTTACAACATGAGAGCTTAAAAACACATTAAAACATTTTGTGCAAGTACTCGGTGTTCATTTTTACTGCTCCTTTCTCATCACTTGAAATCAAGATTTTCAAATATATAACCTCCCCCCACAAAAAAAAATTACTTGGATTTCAAGCACTAAAAAAGTTATTTCAAACATGATGAACTGCAAAAATATGCCCATTATCAAGAACAAGGGTCTCCAAACTTTTCAGCACGAGGGCCGCATCATATGTCTAACATGATGATGAGGGCCGGAAAAGAAATAAATAATACACGAGGAACCGATGTGCTGAGAGTTTGATAGAATACAATAAGTGGGTGGCAAGAGAGGGCAAAATTGACTTGCACAGAAGGGGAAATGAATTTTGAAAAAGCATAAAGTAATCTACAATGCAAATCAGAAACTTCTTTGTCTCAGTTTCTGTTCCGTATAAGTTTAACTTAACTTTAAATTTATATTCCAGGTCTCTCAGCATTGGTATATATCTCATTCAGCCATTAGAGATGCTGAATGCAGTATATAACCATGCTGGGAAACCCAAAGAGGCATCTTTTGAGCTATTTTAAACTCCGAGTCTCTGGGGAACCTAGCAGGCCGGATAAAATCCTCTGGAGAATCAGATGTGGCCACAGGCTGGGATTTGGAGACCCCTGATCAAGATGGTCATCTGGCATATAAGGTTCCTAGGAAGGAAATTACGATGTTGTATCTTAAAGCATCATACTTGTACTGCTTGAGCCAAGTCCCTGAAATAGGATGCATCAATTTCTAAGTAGTACACAGGAGAAAAAACTGTTTAAAATTCAAACACCTCACCCAGTTTTGCAAGTCACATTTAAATGAATAAGACTTGGGCAATTACAAGATAGCGTTCTTTCTGGAGATGTTTAGTAAGTCTGAATTTCTCTTCAAATTGAGTGAAGTTGTGTGTTATCAAAAAGTTGAACCTCTTGCCCAAAACACTTTAAAACTTAAGAAATTCTCTGTCCTCATTCAAGAACAATGATTCAGCTAGCAAACTAAGTTTAGTCAGTGCAAAGTGCATCTAAGTAGTAAAGCAAAATTCATAATTTAAAGTAAATGCTATATATTTTTCTGTTTGTTTCAATTCCTCACATACAACAATTTCTCACGATAAAAATACACCACCGGTCCATAAGGAGAGTGCTTCCTATAATCAAATTCAACCATGCTCAAAACTAAGCAACAAACATGCACACAAATGTACTCTTCTCACCACCACCCCCAACCTCAATACTATAATAGACTTCAAAGAAACCTGCTTATTGGTTTCTAAATGCTGCTTATTTGGTCCAGCTGAAACAAAAGGGTGTGACAAAACCTATTCACTGCATTATAGTCTTCAGTATATTTATTTATTACAGTATTTATATACCACCTTCCTTGAAGACTCGGAAACTTGAGCCACAGAGAATCAATGCAATTTTACATAGACAGTCTGACAATAAACCCCATTTTTCCAAATTGGGTTTAAACTATTGAGAACTTAATGTTCAGAACTCATTTAGCTATCTCGCATTTTGGAAGCTCACACATTTGAGATCACATATTTTAGCAGGTAATGAACTTGAGCAGCCAATTACAGTAGCTCCGTATTTTATGCAGCAACAGCATCTGACACAAGCAGCACCAGCTGGCAAGGTGCTAAGTTGAGAAGAGGCTGCTGCCACTGAGCAGCTACCACAGAGGAAGGAGACCAGATGAATTTAACTGCTGATTGGCTACACCTACCAAGAGCAGGCCATGAAGTCAGCAGCTCATGTCAGACATGCTGCAACAGCCATGCATGTGCATGGATAGCACTGGCTCCATGCCTCCAACTCAGTCATTTTCAACATTTGTGTGCCGCGAATGGTCCACAGGTGTGCCACAGGAAATTGGGAGAGGATCATTTATTAGTAGGGCTACTGGGGGATGTGAGCCCCCGCACTGTCAATTGCTAAAAACTGATGGTGTTCCTTCGGCATTTTCAAGCCTTGTCAGTGTGCCGTGAAATGAAGAGGTTGAAAATCAATGTTCCAACTTCAACTCTCAGCACCTGCTTGTAACAGCAATGGCTCCCCCTCTCCACAGCAGCAACAGCCTGTGACTTTCCAGTGCACATTCTCACTGGCAGCTGACAATCTCGGACACACTCAGATAATCATCAGCTTCTCTCATCTGAAGCCAAACATTAGGGGTGGAGGGTATTTAAGAGAAGCAAGAGAAGCAAGAACAGACACTGCTGTGCATTGCCACCATGTTGCCAGAGCAAAATGCCTGGAATATTTCCAGACCGGGAAAAATACCTGAAGATGATCTGTACTTTATTCTGCAAAATTTCAAAATACTTTTCCAACATAGAGTTCTAAGAATGTTTCTTCTGTAGTTCAATATGTTTGCATCATCAATAATGTTATTACCTTTGAATCTTAGGGCCTCAGAAATTTGCAGTAGCAAGAACCGGCTGCATGAATATCATTTTCAATTATTTTAAACATGAGATTTACAAAAACAGAGGATCCAGTCTCTCATTTCCATACAATACAAAATATTAGTTTAAAATACATATATTTACTCCTCAAACTTCCACAGCACACATCTACCAAAATGGGAGCAGGGAAGCAACAGTGCTTTGTTGAGCTACATCAGAATTCCCATATACAGGTTTCATATCCTAACATAAGGAAAGTTCCAAACATTTCAGGGATCATGTATTGGACATGCCTGCTATCAGTCATGAAAGCTTATGCCACAAGGAAATTGTTAATATTTAAGGTGCTACAGAACTCTTTGTAGCTTGTACCTTATTTCATCCATGACTCTCCTATATATAATCAGAATACGCAGGAATTAAGAGTTGTATATTTTCACTCCACTATACAAGACTAAAGTGAATTCATACTTTACAGTTGCATTCATGGCTTATAAACCTTTCTAAACCAGGTAATTAGGTTTCACTCCACAAAAGTCACAGGGCATTCAGAAAATCAAGCCTTTGTTTTGAAGAATCAAATTCATCTTCAATGCTGGAGAACCTAACTTTATGACAAAAAAGCCAGTCTTTGTTAAAGGCCTAGTTATCAGATAACTATGGAAATATGAATTTGAGCACAATGGCATTTTAAATGTTTTGGGGAAAAATAAAAAATTGCTCCTGATTTGGGAAGGGTGGTGGTGACAGAAACAGCTGTTGCTATGGTTTAAACAGTGAATTAATCTAGGTTTCTGGCAGCTACACATTTTTCTCCTTAGTGAAAGGTAATGGAATTTGTCCTTGATAGTTCAACCTCTAATTTTTTGCCTGTAAATTTTTAGTCATTTTACTGACACAAAAGTAAATACTGTCCAGTGTTGTTTTTTTAATGTTAAAACATGTTTTGTTCTGGACAGCTCCCATTCCTTCACACCCACACTGAAACGTAATCATTCAGAACAGATAAGTACATTAAATAGATTCACAAGCATTCTTTCATTTAAGCAAAGATTTGCTTTCCAAATGTAATTTCCCATTTTTGCCAATGTATATTATGTATGAAATTGATCCTCAACTGAAATACTTTTTAAATCTCATATTTTAAGTTATATTTAGCTGTTTCACTATGCGATTTTAATATTGGGTTTTATTATGGTGTCAATCATTCATTTGTTACACCACTTCAGTCAAGGTCAGAACAATACTAGTTATCAAATGTATTCATGCAGATAGGGCACAGTCACTGACATGTATGCGCTTGGCTTCTTCCTGCAAAATTTAGTTTGATTGCATGGGTGGAGCAAGGAGAGGGAAGTTATCTGGTTTTACCGCAGCACAGGGATGACAGACAGACTACATTGCCATGTCACACTTCCAGTTTTTCTAGACTAAACTATAAGCTACTAGTAGCCTTGAAATCTGTTATACTACCGCCTGTATGTGTCCTCTAGAGCAGTTAGCATCTTTCTTCAACCATTATGTGGGAATATCACTGAATTTAAATTTATAGTCATGCACCGCTTAACAGCAGGGATTGGGACCGCAATCCCTGTCATCAAGCGGGACATGAAGCAATCTAGACCCTCCACAGGGAAGGGGATGCTCCACTCCCCTCCCTTCCCGCCTTTGTTTACAGATGGGATGGGGAAGACAGGGAAGTGTTTAAAAAGAACTCCAATGTACACACACACCCCAACAGCTTGGCAACAGCCCCATTCTTCCACAGCTGGCTTTTTAAAGGGAATGACTAAAGTCTTCAAATTGTGCAAATGCTCCGGCAACTCAGAAAATGCCCCCATTATGACTCGTTTTTGAGTTGAGTTGTGGAGGGCCGACACTCATGACTTGACTCAAGGCAAGCTGCACTGGATTTGCCCATCCCTGCCTTTAAATATTAAGCCATCACCAGGGAGGCACTCCTTTTTCTGTACCCCACAGGGTTAGTTTAGCATAAAGTGAAACTGAGTGATCCAGTGACTGGGATACCTGACTGAGATACAAACTTCAAGATGGAATCAGAGATAGTTTAAGTCAACGCACTTACTACTTTCAACTTTTACAGACTAAAATTGACCAAATAAACTAGCTGTTCTAACTTACTGCATATTGATATTGTCTCACCAGTGTCCTTTCAGGGACCAAGTGAGAAATGGTAAACAAATGTGCTTTTAAAATCTCTCCCCCTCCCACTTCTTTAGCACATGATATAAAAAGAATAGAATTCATATTTGAGAGTATTAGCACCACAAAGCCTTAAAGTTGTTCTTGGTAAATAAAGCCACTCACTACATCTACCTTAAACATTAACAAGGAAGATTAAGATAACAAAAAACGTAAGTCTAGTTTATTGGCCAACTGGAGACATCTGACTGAGAATTAAACTACACAAGCACACAAAAAGTGCACTCTATAGGTGAGTTTCCAACAGGAAGTGCCTTTCTTTTCCTCGAAAATAGTCATAGGGAACAACAATTCTGTTTGGAATCAAGATTTGTCAGGAGGATGAACTCCATGCTCCTTGCATATGCCATCTTAAACCTGAAGAAGTTTCTCTTCTCAGTAGATTAAAAATGGTGTGTGTGATGAGCATGAATTCCCCGCCCCCCAGTACCCCAGTTTCAGCAGATACAGTTACCCTGTAAAGCTAAAGCAATAGAAAGTAGCTTCTAGTTGGAAGCTTGCCTTTGGAGCATATGTTTATGCCATCATGTGGTTTGGCCTTAAAACTGGTGATAAAGGTGGAATTTCCAGGCAGCTGGAGACAAGATTCTTCCAATAGCCATCCAGGTATTTTCCCTAAGAACAAAGTTTACTGATAAAAACAAAATCCTCTGATGTTTATCCTTAACTAGGCTCAAATATTCAGGATACTTTAAACCAGTAAGACAAAATTATTGTGCTTCAGACTAAAGAGGCAGTATTTTCAATTCTACACCTATTCACTACAGAAAAGAACTAGAGCACGAATTTCAGGAATAATCCTATTTATTCATAGGATAAAAGACCAGGTGCCTTTTTTGTCTTTTTAAAAAGTTATTCATGGTTTGAGGAAAGTAATGGTAAATTTTTTTGGTAAATGGTAAAGCATATTTTAGAGCAAAGGTTCTCAAACTGGTGGGCTGCATTAAGAGGCAATGCTGGGGATCAAGGGACTTTTTAAAAACTTACCCCTTTCTGCACCAGCCTCCAGGAACTGCAGGGAGACCTGCAGAGCTCTCTGCAGGGCTCCCGTGCCTTAAAACAATGAAAAAAATGCAATCATGACCCACTTCCAGGCTGCAATTGTGAAACCGGAAGTGGGTCACAACTGCATTTTGTTTGAGGCATGGGAAGCCCTGCACAGGGCTCCATAGGAGTCCCTGCACCTCCAAAAGCCAGTGCAAACAGAGCAAGGTTTTTTAAAAGCCCCTCTGATCATGTTGCCACCATCCTGCAAAGACTCACAGTTACTTTGAGAACTACAGTTTTAGAACATACTACATTTCAAACTAAACACTTTCAAATTAGTGTCCTAAAACAAATGCATAAGATTTTCAGATGCCTGAACATGTTAAAACAGCATTTCACAACACAATGTACAGTGGTCATGACAAAATGCTGAAATCTGCCTCCAAAAGCCTTAGGTGGAATCCCAGGGGTTGCTTCAAGGCCTTGCCGGCACAACCAGACCAGCCTCCACTGGTCTCTATAGAATGTCTCCAGAATGACTGGAAGCAACTTCTGGTTTATTTCCATGACTTCCTGTTGTCTGGGAGGCATTCCAAGGCCCTCAGAGGACCAAAGAGGGCCAGTGTGGCCCCGAAGCAGCCTTCAGGGAATTTAGATAAGGCTTTGGGGGGCAGACTTGAGCATTGTGTTGCAACTCCACCATGGAGAATGAGGTGGGTCATGGTGTGCAAAAGTTTGGGGATCAGTGTGTTAAAATATCCAATCACAGAAGAACAAATGCAACTTTGCTAGTATTACTCTGTCATGGCACTCATAATCCTGACAAACCAATCCTCAGCATTTTCAATGCATATTTGCAAAACCATATACATTCATGTGCCACTTAACAATGGGGATCGGGACTGCAATCCCTGTTGTCAAGCTGTGTTTGACGCAATCTGAACACTCCGCAGGAAAGGGAATGCTTAGCTCCCCTCCCTTCCGGAGGGTTGTCTAAGCTTCCTAGAGACACCATATGTCAGAGCGCTGCTACTGTGAGACTCAGACTGAGGGAAATCACATCTCTGGCACAACTTCTGGTTTCATGGAGGACCCCAGAAATCATGCAAGAGATGCGATTTTCCTGAGCCTTGCAGAGGCAGTGCCTTGCAGAGTGGCAGTGCCACTCTGGGAGGCTCAGATAACCCTCTGGAAGCAAGAGGATCAGAGTTCCCCTTGCATTTGGACGTGGGGGTGTGCACCCCTGACAACCATGTGACCACACATGGTCATTGCATATGCAATCCCGGCATTAGCCAGAACATCGGTAAGGGGCACACACCTGTACACTTGCAAGACAAACATAACAATGTGGTTTCTAAGTTTTTGTTCAAGCAGTGATGAAATTAATTCTTTTAGTGATGCACTCTCACAACAGAGCAAGGTCTGCTATGATTAGGTTCCAAGGCTACAGATCTATTTATTTTTCACATTTTTTCACCATTCTTCCTCCAAGGAGCTCAAGGTTGTAAGCATTGTTCCTCTCCTCCTTTTGTCCTCATAACAGGCCTGTGAAGTAGGCAAGGCTGAGAGATAGTAACTGGCCCAAGGTCACCCAGGAAGTTTCATGGCTGAGTGGGGATTTGAACCCAGATTCAACTCCCATACCACTACGCCACCTTGGCTCTCATTGCATTCTTACTCTTATCAGACTATGCCTGACTATGCCCCCATTTAACAAGTTGGAACTTACTCTCAGTAAACACGTATAGGATTGTGATACAAGTCATTTAGCACTGAAATTTAGAATTTCTTGGACAGCACCCAGAGAAGCACTGGTGCGACAAGGCATCTTTACTGCACCCTACTTCCTGTTGAAATTCCCTGATCTTTTGGAAAAGACAATGTTGGGTCTGAGAGACCATTGGTAATAGCAAAGAATGCAACATATGGGGGGGCGCACTAAAGTGGAAGAAATACTTAGAAACCACTAATACTTCAGTCATAGCTTCCAGGCATCCCCTGCTGCCATACTGCTTCCCATGCTGTTGCAAAGGGCTTCTTGATCTTTAGCACTGGTTTTTTCAGGATCCCATCTATTGTAATTTCCTTTTGCTGACAAGAAGAGGTCCATGCAGAATTTTGCTTTACAGCACAGTTCCTCATATCATACTGCATCCATGACCTTCAGATTCAGATTTCTGAGGTGCAAAATTCTGCAGTAGGAAGAGAGGCTGCAAATCTCTGGTATAGACGAGGAACACCACTTGTAGCTGTTTGGATGCAGCCATGGTCCAGTTCAGCTTAAAAATGTAGAGCCCAATTCTCAATCAAACATGTGTGGAGAAAACAGTCTGAAATTAATGACTCTACAATACCCCAGCCCAATTACTAAGCATACTTACTTAGAAACAAGTAATATTAAATGGAACATGCGACCATTCAAAGACAGCTGCTAGATAAAACCAACGATTCATCTAGTCCTGTGCTTCCCAAACTCCTACAAGGGAGCACTATAAATGTGTGTGGGGAGGGGTCAAGAGAGTAACACAATCCCCAGGATAACAATGCTGGTGGGGATGGGAGGGTTTGTTTGTTTTTACATTTACCTTCAGCCACTGGCACAGTACTGGGGAGGGATCCCTGTGCATGGAAAAAAGCAAAAAAAATGGACACTTCTGGTTTTGTCACAAAAACCGTAAGTATCTTTTTTTAGACTTTTGCAGGCACAGGGAGCCCCATGGAGGGCCTACCTCGGATCTCCCAGGACAGCAGAGTTGGCTACAAGTAAAAAAAACCCTTCCCAACCCCAGCAGCAGCGAAATCCTGGGGATTGCGATGCTGTCTTTCCCCCTCCCTTAAAGAGGCAGGAACAAGCGCTTTCCAGGTTGGTAGGTCGCAAACCACCAGTTTGGGAACCACTGATCTAGTCCATTACTTTATTCCTCCAAGTGTCCAGCCAAAATCTTTTAGGGAGCTCACAAGCAGTGCATAATACTAACAGCCTTCCTTTTAAATACTCAGCCTTCCTTCCTCCTAAATTGGGAGTCATCAGTGAATTGTGTGACAATGAATTCTTGTCAGTTGTATGAAAGTTGTAAGTTGTATGAAAAACGACTTTCACTAATATGAGATTCAGGCAGACAATCAGAGTCAATGGATAACCCCAATTTCTACTTCTATGGGAAAGAAAAAAGGTTTTCTACTTGCATTCTCTATATCATGCCTAGTTTTATAACACTCTTTTCTTGTGTTCACCCTTAGTTATCTTTTGTCTGGTTCCTGATGTGAAATTAGGATTTTTTGCTCCATTGTGCATCACTTTATGCTTGCTTACATTGAACCATCTTTGCCATTTTGTTATTCATTCACTCAGTTGGAGAAATCATTTTGAAGCTATTCACAGTCAACTTGAACTTTCATCATTCTGAATTATGTGGTATCATATGGGGCTGCAAACTTGGCACCTTGCTGTACACCTCCAAATTTAGGCAATCAACAAACAGCACAGGTTCCAATACCTGTGGAACCTTGTGGGGTCCTTGGGGAACCCCACAGCTTACCCACCTAAGTTATGAGAATTGTTCATTTTACTTCTATCCTCTGCTTCCTGTTGTTTAACCAGTTTCTGATTCATAAAGGACCTGACCTCTTCTCTCATGACTGCTAAGTTTACATAATAGACAAGTGTCCATTATCAAAAATGTTTTCACAAGTCCAATTATTTAATGACTAACAAGATATGCTTGCTTATACTCTCAAAAAAAAAACTCCAAAAAACCGTGAGATAAGTCTTCTTTGCAGCAATCATGTTGATTCTTCCTTGGAAAGGTTTGTTCTATTTTTCACCAATCTACTCAGAATCAAAATTGGCTAACCTGGCGTTTAATTTCTGGAACTTTTTTTAAGGGTTATACTGGCTGTTTCTAGTTCAATATGGACACCAAATTGCACATTTTTGCTAGAATCTCAAAAATTTCACATTTGAATTTAACAACGGAAGTGTATGCCACCCAGACTCTGTAACAAATTTTCACTTGTCATTTGCTCTACAATGTAATCTCTTTTCACCTCTATTTTATTCATTTTTCAGACTCCGTAGTGAAACACACTGCCCAGGCATGGGTAACCACCCAATAACTGCCCGAGTGAACACTGAGATAAAAATAGAAAAGCTGGATGAATGCTTTCTACTTGTTCTGGAATAATTCTCATGAACAATAAGAGGTTTTTCCAAGACTCTTTTCCAGAGGCAGGGATATAGTTCAGCAGAACAGCATCTGCTTTGAGTGCAGAAGGTCCCCAGATCAATACTCAGTATCTCCAGGGAGGGGGGAAAAAACCTGTCTGAAACCTTAGAGAGTTCTGTCAGTCAGAGTTAACAAAACTGATCTTGACGGACCAGTTGAGTGACTCAGCATAAGGCATCTTACTATGTTCCAAATGTTTGGCAAAACTTCACATTTAATCAGCACAAACTTGGTCACCTCAAATACTCAAAATATATCAGTACTTCATATGCTAGGAGACAAAGAGTTGACTTCTTTTGATGGACACCACAACCCAACACAACCTTTCAAAGTATTAAAACTCAGATCTACAACAGAGACAACCAGCAAAATAATGCTATACTTTGCTTAGCTAGCATAAGTTTACATCATCTATAATGTATAACTGGATTGTCTCTAAATAGGCTGCTCTATCAAGAACATTATACTACCTGTAAAAATTGAAGCGTCAAAATAATGAGCAGTACCTTCCCATTGCTTCTAATGGAAACATGAACTCAAGATATTACGTTTCTCTAGCAGCTACCTGCTTCAGTTACTAATGTCCCAGTTTCACGCCACTTATGGAGAGTCTAGGAGCCCATGGCATTATAAACAGGCAATGAGCAATAAGTTAACCAGCTCCTACAACTTTTCCCTCTAAGCAGCTGCTGTGGAAGACCTTTTTCTATAAAGGCACCTAAAGAAAGGATCTCAATGTTTCAAGCTCAAAAATACCTGAAGGCTATACTGCGTAATCTTTGCAATACAGAAGAAAGGTCAGCAAAGGATCATCTTCCTGTCATTATCTTCTTGTATTTTATTTGAAAGGGACAGAGGCCACAGTAACCTAAATGTTCAGTCAAAACAACTAGCACAAAAGTAGTATTTAGGTAACAAAAGCTTAATAGCTAGAGGCGTCTTCCTACTCATTGCACACATACAACACCCTTAAGATTTGACAGGAATGAAATATCAGTATACTGGAATGTCAAGACTTACATCCAGCCTCTCTCTGTTTCACAACATAAAAAAGAAAGAAGCAGCTTTGAACACACTACATCAGTGTTTTTCAACGTTTGTCCCCACCATACCACTTTGCACAGTTGACTATTGGAAGTATCACTGGATGTAAATGGCAATGATGTCATCATCAGCAACCGAAATGATTACTGGGTTGGGGCACCTTCCCTGTGAGGAAAGGCTACATCGTTTGGGCCTCTTCAGTCTAGAAAAGATGCGCCTGGGGGGGGGGGGACAGGGACATGATTGAGACATACAAAATCATGCAAGGGATGGACAGAGAGACGCTTTTCCCCCCCTCTCACATAACACCAGAACCAGGGGACATCCACAAAAGTTGAGTGTTGGGAGAGTTAGGACAGACAAAAGAAAATATTTCTTTACCCAACATGTACTTGTGGAACTCTTTGCCACAGGAAGTAGTGATGGCATCTTGCCTAGGTGCCTTTAAGAGGGGATTGAACAAATTTCTGGAGGAAAAGTTCATCATGGGTTACAAGGCATAGTAGGTATGTGCAAGCTCTTGGTTTTAGAGGCAGGCTGCCTCTGATTGCCAGATGCAGGGGAGGGCACCGAGGCACAGACTGTGTCTATTGTCTTGTGTACTCCCTGGGGCATTTGGTGGGCCACTGTGAGATACAGGAAGCTGGACTAGATGGGCCTTTGGCCTGATTCAGCAGGGCTTATGTTCTTATCTGTTGCTTCCAGTTTGGGAGGCTAGATGTGACACTACAAACATTGATGGAAGGGTCAGGGCAGACAGGAGGGCTTTTATGAGCATGCAAAAAGTACACACTGGAGGTCGGCCCATTGAGCTGAGCCCTCTACCACTTTTTGTTGTGTCAGATTGCTGGTCTTACTACCAGGTGATGGGTGTCTGGGGTTCTTGCGAGTACCACTGGACACTGCCTCAAGTACCACTGAGTTGAGAAACTCTGTGCTACACTGTCACTTCCATTCTCCCTATTAGCATTCCAAGACTTTCTTTTGCACTATTTTCAGCTCCCAATCTAGTAGGAGAGTGGTTCACAAACTATGAGGCATGGCTCCCCAGGGAGCCATGGAACCTAGCCAGGGTAGCTGCAAAAATTGTTGCAAAAAACCCACCACCCTAGACAATTTACAGGATCGTAGCCCTAATGGGGAGCCATGGCCAATGACCTAGTTACTAGCCTAGTAGGTCAAGGGAGCTACCAGTTGAAAAAGTTTGGGAACCACTGTAGTAGATTGTTGACCACTTTGTCAGTAAAAAAATCAGCATAGCCACTTTCAGACTGTTGAATAGATGGTCAAATGATAATGCCATACTACAATAGACCACGTAGTTCCCTCTTTCGCTCACCTTCTGGAAAAACTCAAGTTTTCCCATGATGGATTTTAGTTTCAAATATTTACTTAGAACACACAATAACAAAAACACAGCAGATTCCACCAAACCAAAACCCGTTTTATTGTAAGAAAAGTATTATCAGTGTTATCTCTGTCTATGTATATTAGTTATGATCCTCATTTATCTTGCTATTCAATGTCTTTGAGAAAATGAATCCCAATAAAGAGGTTGTGTGTGTGTTTCAAGGCCTTCCCTTTCATCAAACAGTTCTATAGTATCAAGACACTAGTACCTAATTAACTTTTGAGAGAGAAAAGTAGTTGTTTCTGTAACTGAATCGTAATGGGAATCCATAAGAAAAAAGTGTGTGAACCCACACACTTGGATACAGCCACAAACGCATGCCTCATCCTTATGGTTTAATGTCGTGCCAAACGCTCTGGAGTCTTCTTAATGTATTTTAAGTATTAAAGAATTCTTACAGTGCTTCTCCCCACATTTCCCCTACTGAAACTTCCCGTGACTGAAACTGAAAGTGTCTATTTCACTTTTGCCTGCCTCTAAATTAGAGATGAATTTTTGTGACGTTCAGAAAAACAAGTAGTCATTACTTGGCTGCTCAATCCCTATGGTAGTAGAATTGATTGTATTTTGTCTTAGGTTTCTTTTCTGGTCACATGAAAAGGAAGTTTGAGAACAAATAGCACAAAGTAAACAAAGTCTTCTTTCCTAGGGCATCTTAATTCTTCATGCTCTGGCAGCACTTGCAAGTGCACATATTTGATTTTAAAAAATTATGCTCCAAAATGAGAAGGGAACTTACAGTGGGAAGGGTAGAACTCTCAATTTATGTTTCAAAAAATCCAACAGTGTTATCTTTTCAACATAAACTCAGTTTACTGTATAACAAATTTGACAACTAGATGCTTTTTGTAATACTGTTCTCTAGTTAAATAGAAATAAACAACTCTTGCTTATTTATTTACGGGGGCAACAGCGCAATACATTTTCAGTCCCAAAAGCAACTTAAAATGAGATTTCAGGGAACACTCGGCAAAATCTAAACTGCTGTCAATTAATTCCATGAATAGATTTGCTTTGAAAACAAAAGTACCCCTACACCTACATGGAGTAGTTAACATTCTCATAATATTGTGTTACTGTTCAGGGTTGGTAGATGTCAACAAGTTCTGTTTTCTGTAGTGAAAACAGCAACATACAACTTCAAGTAGAAAAATGAACATAAATCCCCCAACCACAATATGAAACTTGGCTGCAAAGTACCTGAACTAAGAATTCCAACATTGGTAGGTGGGTATTCTCCATAGCAATTAAGGAATTATTTAAGTTATTTGTGTTTACCTGACCATTTATCTGAATTTTTGTAAAAACTTGTTTTAACCCTATATATCAAAAACACACCTATACTCACAAAACTATTCCTATACACCAACTCAAAGAGCCATCCAAAAGTAAGTTTACTGATCGCTCCTGCTCCCCAAATATAGCAGTCAACCCTGCACGCAGGTCACAAGAATTCAGAAGAAAATGAAGGATTGCTCTGTCCTTTCTACCTTTTTTACAGCAATAGATCTTTTGCTGTTGTCTCTCAACCTCATGTGAAGGTTATGCCCCCAGTGCCAAGCAGGAAAGCCCTCCACAATGGTCACATATGCATGATGCTCCCCTTTCATGTGCACGGCACAACCTGATTTGTGTCATAAACCCCAAAGTGCAAAACCTGCACATGCACAATGGTAGAGATAGTGAAGTCACACTGCTCAACCCAAATCAGCTTAAATACCCTCCTGGGGTATTTAAATACTGGGGGGGTTAATACCCCTCCCCCGGTATTTAAAGTACTGGTATCAGTAGAGAAAAAGGAAGCAAGTGTGAGAGGCAGAATACTTACAGGGCACACAGAGGCACTGGCAGCTGCGTTTGAAGAGGAAGAGACAATACATTGGCAACAAACCCAGGAGAAACCCAATACCTTTGACGGCCCAGACTAGGCCACAGGATGTCTTCATGAGGATGCTATCAGTTCCTCCTAACTTTCTAAAGGGAGGCACGATGTCTCTGCCTGTCACGAAGTCACTCCAGGGGGGAAGGAAGCGCCTGACAGACACCCCCTTTGACGTACGGAGCCCCTGCTGGACCAGGCTAAAGGAGGCCCACCAAGTCCAGCTTCCTGTGCCCCACAGTGGCCCACCAGATGCTTCAGGGAGCACACGGGAGGCCTCTCCTCACACCCCACCCCACATACTGGGGGCAGCCACAGGTCCCCCCAAGAGGCACATGCCCAGCCTTGTTGCACTGCGGGGGGAGGAGCTCCCCACTCCCCGCCCCCCCAACGCTTTGTGGCTGCGCCCCGAGACTAGCAGGGAGAGGAAGGCGTCGCAGGTCCTCCTCGGAAGGGGCGGGGGGCTTCCCCGTTTCCATGGAGAGGGGCTGCGCGTGCAGACGGCAGGCAGCAGGGGGGGAGACGCTGCTCGCACCAACCCTCCTCCTCCAGCAGTGGGGGGCCAGGGGGTCATCTCACCTGTCAGCCCCGACCGAGAGCGGCAGCGGCCGCAGCACTTACCTCTGGCCTGCTACAGGGGCGGCTGGGCCGAGCATGGCTGGGCCGGACCTGACTGGAAGAGAAGGGGAGGGAAGGGGAGGGTCACTCGGGGACTCTCGCGGCAACCGCCATCAAAGCGACTCCATCTGAAACTCCCGCCCCTCCCCCCTCCCGCTACGGAGCCCCAGGAAGCGCCTCAGTCAAGCCCAGCTCCCCCTCCCGCCGCCGCCCACTTTAGCTCGTGCTCTTCCGGCACGCAGCGCGACCAAACTCTACTCTCTTCAGCATCCCCTCCC
The DNA here is from genome assembly GCF_035046505.1 of Tiliqua scincoides. NCBI lineage: Eukaryota > Metazoa > Chordata > Lepidosauria > Squamata > Scincidae > Tiliqua > Tiliqua scincoides. The sequence continues at coordinate 140,686,000 of NC_089821.1, read as the reverse complement.
CCCAGCCCTCTTCACACATCACTTCCGGTGGGGCCATAGTGGGCGCGCGCGAGCCCCTAGAGGTAGAAGCGGGGTGAGAGTCACCTTCAGCGGCAATTCCGGGCGCCTCCAAACAACAACACTGCAGAAGGCTTTTGCTTGCGTCACGGAAACGCCAAAGGGCAGAACGACGCGGTGCTCTGAAGGCTAAAGCTGTCAGTGTTCGTTTCAAGGGCTGACACGCCGCTCTGGGCGCAGTGCAAGAGCAGTTGTGTAGTTTAAATACATAAAGCTATAAGATACACACTGCTTTTAACACGCACTGCTTTATGTGATGTTATTGTTATTGTGTATACATACAAACAGCTGTAACATCACATAAAGCAGTGCGTGTTAAAAGCAGTGTGTATCTTATAGCTGTGTGGGGGTGTTTACACACACACACAGGTTAAAATCCTATCCACACTTATAGGAGTAAGCGCCATTGACTATAATGGGGCTTACTTCTGAGTAGACATGCATAGGATTGGGCTGTCACTCAGCTATGACATTAAAGCAGTAACAGGAATTTTAAAAGTGTCCCTTTCAACTTGTACATGGCAAGCCTTTTTAAATAAACCTCCCTAAGACTTAGGGCACAATTCTCACCTGGTCTACTCAGAAGTAAGTCCCATTGTGTTCAATGGGACTTACTCCCAGGAAAGTGAGGTGAGGATTGCCGCCTTCTAGTCAACCTTTGTCAGCCTGATCTCGTTGAAGCCCTCCCACCATCTTTGTTCCGGGCGTTCCTGACCCTGCCGCACAGCCGGTTGGAGCAGCCATCTTGGATTTGGGAGAACCGTCTCGGGCTTTCCCTCGCGTTGCAGCAGAAGGGCGGTACACCGATGCCGAGGCGGCCATTTTGTGTAAGGGCAAGCTGGCCTCTCCTTCGCTTGCGATGACGTGTGAGCCACTGTCCACGTCACGGGCTGCCTCGCCCACTGCTTGCACTGCGTGCTGGAGTAGCAGGCTGGTGGTTCCTCAGTGCTGGGTTCTTGGAAGCCCCATAACACTTACTGATAAGAAGCGGTAGCCTTTCCATGATGGTCACACTGGGGAGCACATCATGTGCTGTTCCTCACTGCAAATGTACAGTACAAGCTTCATTTGCCTCTATGTTTGCTCTTGGTTTTGAAGCTCACTGTTAAACCCTCATAAGCTCATTTACAGTGTGTGAAGCACCACACTGCAGGGACCTGCGGTGGATGGGAGGCAGGTGAGGCAGAGCCTCCCCACCGCAGTCCTTCAAAAAGCACCACCACGTATGAGATGTGCGCATGAGGTGTGCAAGCTGTGCACTTGGGTTGTGTGTGTTTGCACACCTTGCATGTGGTGGCGCTTTGCAAAGGACTCCAGTGGGGAGGCTCTGCCTCACCTGCTTCCCCACCTACCGCACGTTCCTGATTGGAAGAGAGATTTGGGCTGCGAGTCTATGCACATTTTCCTAGTAATAAACCCCATTTAATGCAGTAGGACTCACTTCCAAGTAAACATGGATAGGACTGTATTGCTGAACATGGATTTTTGAGCCTATCCACCGCACCAGGCTGGCTACTGAGATTTTAAACACAAAGTATTATGATTCTTTATCTTTTCTAAACCTTTAAACCAGGGGTGCCCAAACCCCAGCCCTAGGGCCACTTGCGGGCCTCGAGGCCTCTCGGTGCGGCCCTCAGGGACCCCCAGTCTCCAATGAGCCTCTGGCCCTGTGGAGATTTGTTGGAGCCCACACTGGCCCGACGCAACTGCTCTCAGCGTGAGGACGACTGTTTGACCTCTCACGTGAGCTGTGGAATGAGGGCTCCCTCCACTGCTTGTTGTTTCATGTCTGTGATGCAGTAACGGCAGCAAAGGAAAGGCCAGCCTTGCTTTGTGCAAGGCCTTTTATAGGCCTTGAGCGATTGCAAGACCTTCATTCAATCATATAAGTTCATCTTTAATATATTCATTTATGTAAATTTATTCAAATTTTAAATGTAAATTAATTCTTTTTTTCCCTGGTCCCCCGATACAGCATCAGAGAGATGATGTGGCCCTCTTGCCAAAAACTTTGGACACCCCTGCTTTAAACCAATGTTTTTCAAACTGCGCTCCTTCAAGGGCTCCATTATACACCATAAGCAGCCTGCCCCCCTGCCTGGTTTGCTCATCTGTCCCTTTCACCTGGCCTGTTTATCACTCTCCTTCCTCATTCTACTCCTGCTCTGGCTTTTCACCAGCATTTGGTATTGGGCTTTGCACCACTCTACACATGTGCCGGCACTCTGGCACACCCCAAGACTTTGCACAGGGCTCCCCAAGGCCCCTTAGGAGTGTAAAGGGATCAGGAGACCAAAAAGTCTGAGAACCCACCTCCCAGCCCCCACCTCACAAAAGGCAGTATCTGATTTACATGCAACTAAGTTAACTTAAAATGGACTTAAAAAAATTTTTTTTATGTGTTTTTGCTCCCATTTTTTAATGGGAGCAAAACAATCACACTTTTATCATAAATATAGTCTTTAAAATTTTTATGAACTAAGTTGCGAGATATATGACTAGCTGGTACCAAATTTAGGCTGCAATCCTATACACACTTACTTGAAAACAAGTCCCAATGAACTCAGTAAACTTTACTTTTAAGTAGACATGAACAGGACTGCTGAAAGAATTAAAGGTTGCAGTCATAACCACACTTTCCTGAGAGTAAGCTCCACTGAACAAAATAGGACTTACTTCTGGGTAGACCTGGTTAGGATCGTGCTCATAGCCTCATTTTTTTTAAATTGTGAAAATATTATAACAGTCATGCGATATATAGCTAAAACTAATTTAAATGCCTAACTTGTTTGCCAATGTATTTATAATTAGATAGTATGATAACAAAAAGATACCTTTGCATCTTTTCTTCTTTTGCATCTTTTTAGATTGTGGGCCCTTTAGGAACAGGGAGCCATTTAGTTTTTTTATTTTCTTTGTAAACTACTTTGTGAACATTTTTTTGTTGAAAAGCAGTATATAAATACTGTTAACAACAACACATTATAGAATCACTTTTTAATAGTAACAGTAATAGTAATTACTATTACTATAAATACATATGTTGATACATAGTCTCTGCTTCCTGTTCTTTAACCAGTTACTGATTATCCCACACTAGAATTTGCTGAGACACTTTATCAAAACATTTTGGGTAGTACAAGTGCATAGGTATTTAAGTTTTCTAAGAAATCCACATGATTAATGAGGCAGGGTTTCTTGTTGCAGATTTTTCTTCATCAACCCATGCTGTTCTATGTACGCTTAATAGTTCTAACTTTAAGAATGAAAGTGAATCCAAGAAAGATTTGAAGTGATATAGATTGACAGTCTCTGGTCATGGTAGACGATGCTGCCATGATATGTGACTGCATTTGGGGAAATGTTATAGACCTGTACTTTTAACAAACTACTACGTATATTCTTTTAACAATGGTAGTAAAGGAAATTTACTCCTGAGTAAGTGTGGGTAGGATTACAGCCTAGGATAGTTAAAACTTTTCCTGCTTGATGTCACTTCCGGTCATGACATCACTTCTGGTGGGTCCCAACAGATTTGCATTCTGTCCCGGTGGGTCTCAGTGCTAAATGTGTGAGAACCACTAGGACATTTGTTCTACTTTAGGCAGTGCCTCTCCTTTAAAAGAACTTCCTCCACCACATTATACCAACCCGTCTGGGAACTGTATGCTGCTCTGTGCTCCCACACCAGAACAGATATAGAATTTGCTAGAGGGCAAGATCTTTTTCTCAGTAGCTCTACTTTTATGGGACCCCCTTTCCCAGATAAGCTCATCCATATTGTTAGTATTTAGAAGGCAAGCAAAACTGTTCTGTTCTTGAGAAAGCTTTCAGTATGTTTATTTACTTAGTGGTGTATGTATGGGTAGAGCATGAGACTTGGATCAAGGATCCAAGCTTCACCATTAAGCTCCTTGGGTGATCTCTTAGTCCAGCCTATTGTTCAAGGGTATCATGATGGAATAACTTAGGATATCATGATGGAATAACTCCTTTGTATGCTCCTTAAGAAAAGGATACCACTGTGATAAATACTCTATTGTATTTATAATGCTCATAAACAAATACTCATTGTTTATGTATTTTGTTGTAAAATAATGTGATGGTGATATGATTTTACATGTTGTAAGCTACTTTGAATAGCAAAGCCAAACAGATATAAGTATAATTGCAAAGGATGTACATTAAGGCTATGATCCTTACAGGCTTGTCTGCAGATACATCTGTCAGAGAAGTATTTTGACACACTGAATTCAATTCACTCACAGGCTGGTATCCAAAGTACTATATTACTTTAGACAATCGAAATGAGATATTTTACTTTTATTTTTTAAACAATAATTCCCCATATTGAATAACAAACTGCTCTAGAAAATCATGTTTCAGAAGTTTCATGCTTCCCATCAGGGCCCAGGTGAGGATTTTATCAGGGGTACAAAAAAATTTTTGGGCCCTTTGCAAAGGGGAGAGGTGAAACAGAGCAGGGGAGGATGGTGACAGGTGAGCAGAAAAGGAACAGGAAGGGACAAAACAGGGTGGAGGGTAGGGTAGAGACAGCTGAAAAAGTCTTTGGAGCCCAGGTCCACCCACCTATTCAGAATTTTGAAATGCTGTTCATATGTCGAAAGATCACCTTGAGCATGCAAAACTTTCAGTCCCAGTGAAAATATTTCTGCTTCATTAGATCATAGGTTTGGCTGTTATGATGATACTCCAGCTCACTATCTGGTTATCTACCAGCTCACTATTTACAATAAGTTGTCATTATTCCTCTCTCTCTCTCTCTCTCTCTCTCTCTCTCTCTCTCACACACACACACACACACACACACACACACATTTTTCTCCTGCAAAGATAGCTGTCTTGATACAACAATGGTGGCACACATGAATTAAAGGGTGATCCACCATTACAGAAAAACTCAGCTCATGGCATTAAGAGATAATACACTAGTACCTTGTATGCATAGCCAAAGTGATGGATGATGCTATTTGAGATATTCTGCCAGTTACCTGTCTGGAAAGCAGGGAGAATGATTGTAGGTGGCGCTATGACAATAGCAATAGGTGATCAGCCTAGTCAAAACTGACAGAGGGAGATGCTTGAGTGCAGTAGAGTACATGCAGCCCATTCTTGCACTTGAGGATTCTAAACTCAAATCCCAATAGTGTTTTTGTGTTTAATGAAATTTAAATATAATTTTTGTGCTCAAACTGTATATAAATTATGTTAAGTAAATAATGCTTCTTAATATTTCTGTGGCCCCCATCTTCTTTGGAACTGTTAAAAATTCTACAGCTTTAATTAACATAATTAATTAATGGTTTAAATAATTATGTCACCTTGAAATGTAAAAGAATGTATGCTTACTTCAAATTAGTCCAAGAAATATTATATTCCTGCAGTCATTACCACTGGGGTGAATGTGAGAATTACTGTCCTATGATTATACTTTGCCCCCTGGTGGTTATTATGAAAGACCATGAAAAACAGAATTAATTATTAATTCTAAAATGCCTTTTCACTTATATTTAAACAAGTAGGAAAATGAACAGGGGTCAATAGATTATTTCAATTTTTACACTTACAGGATAATTGCAAAAGGTCCTATGTAAACAACACTGGCAAAAATTATTCTGTTTGGCCAGCACTAGTGCTTTCGTGCTTTCGTGCTTTCATATGACGGTATCAAGCAGGCCCTAGGTCCAACACAGAGGAAAATTGCCCCTCTGAAGTCTGCCACAGGCGAGGTCATCCAGGATCGGGCGCAGCAGATGGAACGCTGGGTGCAGCACTACTCTGAGCTATATTCCAGAGAAAATGTAGTCACCGAAGAAGCACTGAACAACATTGAGTGCCTGCCTCTGCTGGAAGAGCTTGACAGTGAACCAACCCTAGAAGAACTTCACGTGGCCCTGGACTCCCTTGCCTTTGGCAAGGCACTTGGAAAAGACAGCATCCCTGCTGAAGTCCTAAAGTGCTGCAAAGAGATCATCGTCACTGAGCTGCATGAAATCCTCTGTCTCTGCTGAAGAGAAGGTGGAGTACCTCAAGACATGAGGGATGCAAACATCATCACGCTGTACAAGAACAAAGGTGACAGGGGTGACTGCAACAACTACCGCGGCATCTCTCTCCTTAGCGTTGTAGGAAAGCTGTTTGCCCGAGTTGCACTAAAGAGGCTCCAGGTACTTGCAGAGACCGTCTATCCAGAATCGCAGTGTGGATTCCGAGCCAACAGGTCCACCACTGATATGGTATTCTCCCTTAGACAACTGCAGGAGAAATGCAGGGAACAACGACAGCCACTCTTTATAGCCTTCATAGATCTCACAAAGGCTTTTGACCTGGTCAGCAGAGACAGCCTCTTCAAGATTCTCCCCAAGATCAGATGTCGACCCAGGCTCCTCAGCATCATCAGATCTTTCCACAAGGACATGAAGGGCACTGTTGTCTTCGATGGCTCCACATCAGACCCTTTTGACATCCGAAGCGGAGTGAAGCAGGGCTGTGTTCTTGCGCCAACCTTGTTTGGGATTTTCTTCGCTGTCCTGCTGAAGCAGGCCTTTGGAACTGCAACAGAAGGCATCTATCTCCAGACCAGATCAGACGGAAAGCTCTTCAACCTCTCCAGACTGAGAGCAAAATCCAAAGTCCAGCTGAAATGTCTGCGTGACTTCCTCTTTGCCGACGATGCAGCTGTCACTACCCACTCTGCCAAAGATCTCCAGCAGCTCATGGATCGTTTTAGCAAGGCCTGCCAAGATTTTGGACTGACAATCAGCCTGAAGAAAACACAGGTCATGGTTCAGGAAGTGGACTCACCTCCCTGCATTACAATCTCTGCGCATGAACTGGAGGTTGTCCATGACTTTGTGTACCTTGGCTCAACGATCTCCGACACTCTTTCTCTCGATACCGAGCTAAACAAGCGCATCGGTAAAGCAGCTACCACGTTTTCCAGACTCACAAAGAGAGTCTGGTCCAACAAGAAGCTGACGGAACATACCAAGATCCAGGTCTACAGAGCTTGCGTCCTGAGTACACTTCTGTACTGCAGCGAGTCATGGACTCTTCGCTCACAACAGGAGAGGAAACTGAGCGCTTTCCACATGCGCTGCCTCCGACGCATCCTCGGCATCACCTGGCAGGACAAAGTTCCAAACAACACAGTCCTGGAACATGCTGGAATCCCTAGCATGTATTCACTGCTGAAACAGAGACGCCTGCGTTGGCTCGGTCATGTTGTGAGAATGGATGATGGCCGGATCCCAAAGGATCTCCTCTATGGAGAACTTGTGCAAGGAAAGCGCCCTACAGGTAGACCACAGCTGCGATACAAGGACATCTGCAAGAGGGATCTGAAGGCCTTAGGGATGGACCTCAACAAGTGGGAAACCCTGGCCTCTGAGCAGCCCGCTTGGAGGCAGGCTGTGCAGCATGGCCTTTCCCAGTTTGAAGAGACACTTTGCCAACAGTCTGAGGCTAAGAGGCAAAGAAGGAAGGCCCATAGCCAGGGAGACAGACCAGGGACAGACTGCACTTGCTCCCGGTGTGGAAGGGATTGTCACTCCCGGATTGGCCTTTTCAGCCACACTAGATGCTGTGCCAGAACCACCTTTCAGAGCGCGATACCATAATCTCTCGAGACTGAAGGTTGCCAATACAAAGTGCTTTCGTGCTGAGGGTGGGGAAAAGCAGGATTTCCCCCCCCCACCTCTTGAACCTTTAACCATTTCCCCTAAAACTCAAAAACCTACAAGCCACCAGTAATCCTAATTAGTGGGTTTAAAACAAAAAAAAACCTGGCCACCAAAGAGCTTTAAGATCCTCTTGGTATGATATCCATGAGCCATAGTGGTAAAGTGAGTAATCCTAAAAGGAAAGCAAGGTACTATATTTCATATTTTAATACTCCTCCTCCAAGGTGCTCAGAGTGGTGTTCCTTCCTTTTGTTCTCACAACAACCCTGTGAGGTAAGTGAGGCTGAGAGATAGTGACTGGCCCAAGGTCACCCAGGAAGCTTCATGGCTGAGCAGGAATTTGAACCTGGATCTTCCAGGCCTAAGTCCAACTCCAGAACCACTACACTATTCTAGTAATTTAAAAGCAAAGTTTAATTTATTTTAAAGGAAATAAGCATTTATATAGCATTTACATGTTGCTGTGTAAACCATTATGTGAACTACTTTTGTTGTAAAGCATTTACATGTTGCTGTGTAAACCATTATGTGAACTACTTTTGTTGTAAGCAATCTAGAGATATTCATCATCATCATTAAACAAAATATTTCTAAAACTGGCAAAAAGCATACACATGTAGATAAATACCAGATCCCTTAGGCCAGTGTTTCTCAAACTGTGGTTCGGGACCCAGTAGGTGGGTCACAAGCCAACTTCAGGTGGGTCCCCATTCATTTAAATATTTTAATATATTAGACTTGATGGTATGTGACTGCATTTGGGGAAATGTTACAGACCTGTACTTTTAACAAGCTACTGTGCATATTCTTTTAACAATGACAGTAAATGGGACTTACTCCTGGGTAAGTGTGGGTAGGATTGCAGCCTAGGATTGTTAAAAATATTCCTGCTTGATGCTGTCACGTCTGGTCATGACATCACTTCTGGTGGGTCCTGACAGATTCTCATTCTAAAAAGTGGGTCCCAGTGCTAAATGCATGAGAACCACTGCCTCAGGCAAATGCCTTTTTGCACTTTCTGGTGGTAGGTATTACACCTGGCAGGGTTCACAAGTGTTCAGTGGGGCTTCTCAAGTCTGTGCCGACTATTTTGCCAGTGCAGACTTGAGAGACTCCATATTGGGCTGTCTGTCCCGACAAGGAGTTCTGGGTCCTGCAGAGCAGAGGTCTGCCAGTCCCACTCTCCTCCCACCCCAGGTCCTCCCGCCACCCTGCCTTCCCCCCACCTCAGAATACCTCCACCCCACCCCTGAGGTCCTCACCACTGCCTGGAACACTTACCTAGCACTGGGCAGCTGTGCTGGGCCGGCACCGATGCTGACTCAGCACAGGACGTCATGGGTATTCCTTACAGCACATTTACAACACCCAGTGCTGGCAGTACACTATTGTATAGCAGGGCCTATGAGAGGAATTTTATCAGGGGGTACAAAGTTTCTTCTGGGCCCCTTCCCAAAGGGGGAGGGGGCAATGGGAGCAGGCAGACCAGGAGGCAAAATAGGGAAGGGGGAGGGTGCTGACAGCCACAATAGTTTTGGAGCCCAGGTCCACTAGGCTTCTTGATGCAGAGCCCAGGTCTACCCAACCATGCGGAACTGGCAGATAGATAAAGTAATATTGAAAACCAAACACACTCCTAAGTCTCTCTAAAATCTTTGAAATATAGAAAATCCATTGCAGAAAAACAGCTTCATCGTATTTAGGCTCACACTAGAATGGACCAAAATGAACTTCTGCAGCAGCTGTAGCCCCACAGCTGGGTCCCTGAGCTTCTATACATTCCTTCATGGTTATGGGATCCACAAGCCAAAGAGCTACTGTGGCAGGCCGGTTTCCTCCCAGATTTGACACTGTGTTAAGGAGGGTCATGGATGCATTCCTGGGCCTAGAGTGCATGGCTTGCAGCAGTAGTTATTACTACATGCTCCTGGTTGTGCCCCGGCATCATGCATAGGCAGCGAGTTCAGGTGAGATAGGAAAATGTCAGATCCCAGGAACATTCTGGGCCCCCTCCTTTGGCTCCTGGGCCCCCTTTCTGACCCTGGGCCTGGGTACAAATTACCCTCTTTACCCCCCTCTCCTAGGCCCTGTTGTATAGTCATTAGTACACTGAATGCTGAATACTGTTCTTGAACCATTAAACAAACTGGAAATATATAGTATTTACAAAACTTGGTAACATGGGGGAGACAATAATTAAAGTGGCCTATCTTGCAGGGTTGATGTAAATATTACTAAGATAATATTTGTGAAGTGTTTCAACATGTACATATGGTATTATAGAGCTGAAACGAAGTTACATTTTTCTGCATCCCCTTCTAGGATGATCCTTTTGACATTTGAAACTGTAGTAGGATCTACTGAACTATCAATACAGAGTCTGTCCACAAGAGGGCCAGCCTAGGGAAGGAGCCATTTTGTTCTTTGCAGTCAATGTAAAAGAACAGATACACAGTAATTCACAAAATAACTGCTATATATTCATTTCAGAGCCAATTTTGAACTTTCCAATGAGAGTTTAACATTAAACAAAATAATTAAAATATAGGAAGTATACTTCTGCAGTTATTTTCTTAGCTTTGTAGGATTTAAGACCCAGATTTCCATGTATAATGTAATATCATTTCTGCAGCAAGCCTATACGTGCCCTTGATTAAATCATGATGGCTAGATCTGTGTTTGTTCTAAGTTGGTGTTTTGTGGTTATGTTCCTGTTTATCCATTACATTCTTGATGTTAATTTTGCATATACAATTCATTATTATATATCGTGGGTGGCTTTTGTTTATAATTCAATAAAATAATTTTTGTAAGGAGGTAGTAAATATATGTCTGGGCAGTTCTACCAGAGCACATGTGGGGAACATATAATTGAATGTCTTTTCATTTAAAGAAACAAATGTTTGCACTTAGAAAACTAGATGTCAGTGAAAAGGATCAGAGCTGTCTCTCTGATACACTAATTTTCCGTGGGTAGGATTTTTTTGTTGGAGGAGGAGGGAGTATTCCTTCATGTGAGTCCCCACCTGTGATTTAGTCTAGTTACAGCTTTATCTTATTTGTGGTATGTGACAACTAGGCTTCAGTCAAATTATTTTGTGCCTTAATTTTCCTTGTTTCTAGAGTGTGGCAACATGGCCTTATCTGCAAACTAGTGGTTGAATTTAGATGACATTACTTTTTCTTTGAATGAAAATGGAGAAATTGAAACAGATGCTGTCATGGTCAGAGAAACTGCCTGGATTTAGCTTATGGATTTCCAAGCAAGATGGCAACCCTTCTGCCATCATGTTAGGACAGGATGGCGGTGGCACTAGAAACACATTGATAGGAGGCTTCACAAGTGACCTGGATGGGGAAATTATCAGAGTATAAAGTATTCTGAAAACTCAGATAATCCAAAATTACCCAAATATCATGTGAGATCTCCAAATATTTTAGCTGGCTGGGTGCTTATTCATATTTCAAAGGTACTCTGCACTGCTACTGTTACCAGCCATTAGCCATTCACATTCTGAACTTTAAGGGTATAAAAACATCTTCAAAGCACAATCAGCCCCCTGAGACCCAACACTCCAGCTTTGATGTCAGCTCTCTCAAATTTATTAATATTAATGAGGTCAGGCCCGTCCTGAGTAATTTTCTTCCTCTAACAAATTAACAATGTATAGTTTGTACTTCATTGTATCAATGAAAAAGCACTGGAGAATGTTGTTCCAAAGGTTATGTCCCTTGTCTGAAAATGATTGGACAAAAATGCTATACATTTCAATGGGTACAGGCCCCAAATCTCTCTGCTGTCTGCAGCTACAAACCCCCTGGTATGGCATGCATTCTCATAGATATCTATGATATCTCACAAGATTTTAAAAACATCTCATAATCATGAGAACTGAGTCCATAAATGAATGTCTTCAGAATCTAACTTACAGTCTGAAAAACAAACATTTTTATCTCCTTCAGTTCATTTGTTTATCAGGTGGTGTTCTGTTTTTTTGAGTTGCTGATTCTTCTCACCCTTAGAGATTGCAGTTAGGAATCTGTATCACTACCTCCAGCATTGCCTATTAGTGAGTCTGCCCTCATACACTTTTCATACTCTCTGAAAACATAGAAATTATCCCCTGTGTTAATGGACAGCGTGATCTGAGTAACAGAAAACCAAATCCAATAGCACTAGGTCTGCCAAAACTCTATTCTAATTTTTTTTTAATGATTTCATTCTATGACATGCTGGGGAAAAGCAGCATGTTGACACATCTTCTCTCCTCTGTCTCTGCATCTCTCGGAGGAGAAACTATGTTATAGCCCAATCCTAGGCAGGTCTACTCAGAAGTAAGTTCAATGGAATGTGCTCCCATGTAGATGTGCATAGGATTTCAGCCGAGCAGCCCAATCCTATATTTCCCAGCGCTGCAGGATTCAGAGGCACCAAAATGGACGCTGCTGTATCCTGCAGGGCCAAGGAAGCAGCCAGAGTTCTCCTCAGGGGAAGGCCCCTTTTTTACCCTTACCCGGAATAAAGCCCTAGCACCCACAATGGGGGTACTTCAGACTATGCTAGCTAAATCACTGGCACAGACTTGAGAAGCCCTGTGTCGGGCTTCTGAGCCTAACACAGGGCATAGTATCTGGGGGATGAGGCCTCTGCAAGTCCCAAACCCCCTCCCCAAGGATACAGCCCAAGCCACACTGGTGCCACTGCATTGGCGATTGTGCTGGATTGGGCTGATAGATACATAAGATCTATTGAGAGCCAGGGTGGTGTAGTGGTTTGGGAGGTGGACTCGGACATGGAAGATCCAGGTTCAAATCCCCCCTTAGCCATGAAGCTTCCTGGGTGACCTTGGGCTAGTCACTTTCTCTTAGCCTCACCTACCTCACAGGGTTGTTGTGAGGAAAAAAGGAGGGGAGAAGCTGTGTACATTGCCCTGAGCTCTTTGGAGGAAGGGCAGTATAAAAATGTGATAAAAAGATACCCAGGTATAACTGTGTGAAAGTAACAGCCCAATCCATCAGCATTAACAGCCATATATGGGGACAAATGCATTTAATTTCAGTGACACACACACAAAATTGAATATGTGAAGGGATATTTGGAACAGAAAAGGAGAGAGAGAAAGAGGACTATGCTTAAGGATGAAAGGTGAATGGAGCAGAGGAAAAACAGCCCCAAAGTGCCCCCAATAGCTGAAATAAGGCAGCTATTTCAATATATTAGACAGGAAGAGGCAATCTAAAAAAAGGCAGTTTGGCTATGCTTAGAGCTCTGAAGACTCAGAACACAATGATAGCTGAACACATTATAGCTGAAAGAAGTGTATTTTTCTTCAGTATTTTCCATTGTCCACAACATCTGGTGCTGCACTATGAATGCATGTAGGAAAAATTTTGCATTCTGAATGTATTCTTTTCCCATTCAAGCATATGTTTATCAATGGTTTTATACAGTAAGTTTTACACAGTAATAATGTGGGAGAACGATCCTCTTGGGAACAGATCAGCACCAACAGAAGGAAACAACAAAATATAGGAACTGTAATTCTGCAAATGAGAATAGTTGTATGGTATTTAGTCTTAAACCAATAAAGTTCCTTTCCTTTGGTGGAAGGGACCACTTCACAATCACACACTATAATTTCTGTACTCAGTGATAATCTTGTGCCAGAAAAACACGTGGAAGAAATCATTCATAATCTTGTCCTGTTAGCAGGTCTTTGGATTCTGATGGCAGGAACAAAGATGACCCTGGGTTTGTATGTTTGTGCAACACATGTATCAATTTAATCTAATTTGTTTCTGTATACAGACAAAGCTCTAGGGTTTTGTAGGTCAATACAAGCCACCATAGGTCAGCTGAGAAACTGTCATTAAACCTAACAGCATTCAGAGCATGCCAGCTTTGTGTACCATATCAAAAAGGTCACATATCTATGTGTTCAGTCTTGAGGTCCTAATTCATAAAAAAAGGGGGGACAAAAGAGGATCAGAAGAGAGCAACAGAGATAAGATTATATATGGCATACAGTTCCTTTCCATTTCTGACAGACTATGATGAGCATTGTTGCCAACAGACCCATAAAATGGGGGTTACCACATGGAGTTACCACATTCTGAGGAGCATTGGGCAGTATGAGGTATTATGTGTGACTTTCTTTAATAGTAGGGAGGAGCAAAACTAGGTCTGACAGCTTACTGAGCTTCAGAAAACAAACGCATCACACACATTAGGTGTGTTTCGTTTCACCCGAACTACTCATACAATCACTAAAACAAATTCCCAATGGAAATTCTTCTGCAGGACTTTACATGCGAGTTTCTGTTTATGGTCATGAGCCACAGCCTGCCACATCTTGCATGAACACAAAGCAGCAGCCAAACCTTGCATCATTTTGCAGCAATATGTCACTATTCTGAATGCATAATATCAATACCCAAAAATGCATTCAATAGTTCTAATTTACTAGAACTAGCCATGTCATGTAATTAGCAATGCTAGAAGTACAGGGCAGGGTAGCTGACATACTTAAATCTACAATTCTCTAAAAATGTGTTGCAAATTCTGCTAAAGGAATATTAAAATCAGTAGGGATGATGGACTCTCTGAGCATTGCTAACTGCACAAAACAAAACCAAGCATAACATTACTGACAAAGAACAAATTACTCTGGCAGACCTTTTTCTAAGTCACAACGAGAATGCAAGCGAAACAACAAAATACTCCCAGCTCTTGGACTCTTGCTACCTAGAGCAAACAAGAATACATATCAAACGGTCCAATCCTATGCAGGGCCTACAGGAGCGGACCTCACAATCTGCTGCCACAAGTCCTATCACAGTGATGTACAAGGTACACTGCCACTGTGCACGCTGGAGCTGCTGATGCAAATGGCTGGAGACTCCACACATCCACCAACAGATCCTGGATGTCACTCCAGAGCAGTTACAGTGGTGGCAGGCGCAGTTTGTGGGTGGTTCAGGGAGGATTGGGGCATTGAGTGGGGGAGGAGGGGTGGATCTCAGTAGCACCAGCACACATCAAGAAGCTTTCCCCATTTTCTTGCCCTCTGAGGCCTCTCAGAATTAACATAAGAACAGCCTTACTGGATCAGGCCATAGGCAGTGGCGTCACTAGGGGGTGCGGGCCGCAGCGGGTGACACGCAAGGGGGGGTGACGCACACTGGGGGGATGACACGCTAAAATTGCGGTTTTAGGAGCAATGCTGTCATGCAATATACTGTTGAATGTGGAATGTCCAGCTGAACGCAGTGCAAAAAACCAGAGTGAAATATCTCCTTTCCTTCAAAAGGTATGGCCAAAAAACCGGAAAGAAAAAAATGCATGGAGCCCTAGGGAAAGTGAAACCGAGCCGTATCGCACGTTTACTTGTGAGTAGGCATACTTGACATAGTCCTTCGGAAAGGGCAGGCTGAGAGGAATCCAACAACATCAGAATGGTCCTGATCCAATGAATGCAGCCCCCCAAAAAACACCCAAGAAGGAGGTCCCTCCCTCCCAGCTGTGAATGTATTGAGCCCTACAGAAAGCGAAGCAGCCTGAGAGGGCAGGCTGAGAGGAATTCAACAACATCAGAATGGTCCTGATCCAATTCTTCGGAAAAGGCAGGCTGAGAGGAATCCAACAACATCAGAATGGTCCTGATCCAATGAATGCAGCCCCCCAAAAAACACCCAAGAAGGAGGTCCCTCCCTCCCAGCTGTGAATGTATTGAGCCCTACAGAAAACGAAGCAGCCTCACGGTTGCATTTACTTGCAAGTAGGCAGAGGTGCCTTGGCTTGTGATCAAGCCAGAAGGCAGCCTCCCCCCCACTAAAAAGGACAAGAAAAATAGGCTTCAACTGGTAAGGGGAATGTTTTCTATTTTGCACTTGTAAAGCCAGGCGGGTCTTTATCTTGATATGCTTGAAGTAGAAGGACTTTAAACTGGGCACTGGGGAGGGCTGGAAATCTAATTGATTCTTTTTTGGGGGGTGTTAATGCAAGCAGACTACAGAGAAAATTCACTTGGTGGAACAGGACTGTCTCTGCCTTATTTAATTATTTCTTTTATTTTAATTTAATTATTTATAATTATTTATTTTAATTTGCTTGATGATGTCACTTCTGGCCATGACATCACTTCCAATGGGTCCTGGACAGACTGTCATTCTAAAAAGTGGGTCCCAGTGCTAAAAGTTTTAGAGCTGCTACAATAAGGTGTTAGTAGTTGACATGGGGTGTGTGTGTGTGTGACTCTACCACTTTTCAAAATCACTAAAATCAGAGTTTGGAGGAATAATACCATCATGTTATATATCAATCAATGTGTAATTTCATGCAGAACGCAATGAAACAAACCACATTGAAAGATCTGTGTTCCATCAAAACGTACAGCCAAAAAACCAGTGAGGGCGGGGCGATGGCACATCACCACGCCCAACACCTGGGGTGTTGCCCCACCCACTGCATGGGGTGAAGCGTAGCTCTCCCGCACCGGGTGACATGAATCCTAGTGACACCACTGGCCATAGGCCCAGCTGGTCGCTCTCTTTTGCACTTTTTCCATTTCCACTATGTCCTTTTTGAGATGTGGCGACCAGAACTGGACGCAATGCTCCAGGTGTGGCCTTACCATCAATTTGTTACAATAGCATTATAATATTAGCCGTTTTGTTCTCAACACCTTTTCTAATGATCCCAAGCATAGAATTGGCCTTCTTCACATTGGGTCGACACTTTCATCGAGCTGTCCACCACCACCCCAAGATCCCTCTCCTGTTCCATCTCAGACAGCTCAAAAACCATCAGCCTATATGTGAGGTTTTGATTTTTTGCCCCAATGTGCATGACCTTACACTTACTGACATTGAAGCGCATCTGCCATTTTGCTGCCCATTCTGCGAGCTTAATGCCAGCTGAAAGGTGACATAGGTCTGAGAAGACCAACTGACAGCCAGGCAGTCTACAGAGAGGTAAGTAAAAAAAATATTATTTATTTACCTCTCTTGAGCTGCCTGGTCACCCTTCCCCACCCTAGCACACAGGCTGTGTTGTGGCTGTGCAACTGCATAGCATAAACTGCTGGGGGATGGGGGGATAGGGTTAGGCCATTACGCATAGACAATCTCTAATTATATTACTCCCACAGGGTCTAATTTGGATGAAATACTAAGCTTATGAATGGATGAATGAACTAATGAGGAGCTGTTTATAAGCTGTAACATTATACGGAACCCCCTTTGCTATGACAGACATGCAGGGAGCTCCTACTCATGTGGAGAAATTAAATGGAAACTGGACATTGAGCGGACAAGTTCACATAGTCACAGCATGAAACACCCTGGTGCTGCACTTTACATATTAAAATAGGGTTTCTTAAATGTTTAAAACTCGGTCCTCCTTCTGGGGACCCCCAAACCAGCACCTGTTTCACTGGTGAATGTGCAAAGATCCTTGAACATCGTTGTATGCATACAGCCTGCTGCATGCATGCAAGGGACAGTGGAATGAGTTCGTGATCCCCCCATGGAATGAGGAGAGGAAAAGAACAGGATATCTCTTAAAGCCACGTACAGGGAAACATGAGAACGAAACAGCAGCCCTTTCTGAACTCTCACATTTCCAAATCACATGATGGGACAGCATCGGTGCACTCACCCCCACAAACCCACTGCTGTGGAGAGAGAAGATAGTTCAGTGGTAGAGCACATGCTTTGCAAGCAGAAGGTCCCAGGCTTCCATATGTGGGTAGGGTTGGGATAGAACTCACAGACCTTGGAGAGCCATTGCTAGTAAGAGTAGATAATGCTGATTTAGTTGGACCAGTGGCATGACGTAGGCCCCACTCCTATCCAACTTTCCAGTGCCGATGCAGCTGCAATGCAGCCCCAAGGTAAGGGAACAAACATTCCCTACCTTGAGGAGGCCTCCATCAGGGCCAGCCTTGGGGTTGTTGGGTTGTTTGGTCAAACTGGGGCCTGCACGTGAAGGGGTCCCACACTGGGGCAGTGACTGGATTGCACACAGCTGCAGCCGGCCCCTCGCTCTGTAGCTGACACACCTGCATGGAATCTTCCATGCCAAGGTGTCGTGAGGAGAGCCTGGCTAGCAGAGCATTGCCACTGGAGGCCCTTCCTCCCACCTGCGCCTTGGTTTGATTGGCTTGAAATTGGCACCCCTGGAAGCAGTTGGCCATGACGCGGCTTCTGGGTACCTCGCTCATCTGGTGAGTAGAGGCTCCCATGGGGGTGGGGCCCCACAAAGATGTTTTGCATTGGGCCCTGCTCAAGGCCTGGTCTGACTTCCATGATTGCCCCGCCCCCCACTGCAGGATGCAGCATGTGCTCTACTGGCACAGCTGCATTGGCGCTGGAATGTTGGATAGGATTGGGATCTCAGTACAACTTTCATACTGTTTTGTGCTCACACCCCACTTCTCCAAGCAGAGAGGAGCTGCAGCACAAAACAAGTTCATGCTTCCTTGGAGGAGAAGTCACTGGAGGCTTATGGTATCTATGCAAAGTTTGCTTTATTTACAAATATACAGGTCTGAGCACGGGATGGAGCTAGGTAGCACTGCAAGTAACATCGGCTGCATGTGTCTTCTAATGCCTGCAGCTTCTAACTGCCAGCTCTTCTTCTTGGGTTCCATACCAATCTTTCCCAGATCAAATCCTAACTCTACCTCTTCCAGGATCTGCCAGTACATGCTGTCTTTTGTTTACTCACTGAGGGCCTGATCCTATTGGGCCTGTGCCGCCCCAGCACCAGCACACAGTGTCACAAACATGCCATACGGTACTCCTGCGACACTTACTGCTGGCCCAGCTCCAGTGCTGGCTCAGCGTGAGCCTGTGCTAAGCCAGTGCTGGGTGTAAGTAGATCTGGGGGGAGAACTGGTAAGTCAGGTGGGGGAGTGTGGGGAAAGGTGTGGTAGAGGAGGGAGTGGGGCAGGAGGGGACTGACATGGCTGCAGGCAGATCCAAGCAGGTGCAGATCCAAGGAGACCCATAGGGGCTGCCTGGGAATTACATGGGTAGACGCTGCGCTGCTTCCCAGTCCCATGGGATACAGCAGTAGCCATTTGATGCTGCTGCTGCTGCCCTGGGCACTGGAAAGCACAGGATTGGGCTGTCATTCACAGAGGGAAGAATCATCTTACATCTTAGCTCCTACTCCCAATAGATTGACTTGAGGGTCCCTTATTTGAGGTTCCAATTCAAGGAGTTTCTTTAGCCATTAACATTTCTTAACCTTCTTAATATTCCTAGAAGAATGGATGTTTCTTTTGTCCATTCCAGGCAAACTGACTAACCATTTTCTCAGGTCCCAGCTTTAGTGCTATTCTCATCCGCAACATCTGATCTCAACTTCACATGTTCCCCATGGATCCGTGAGGGTTCTCTGTCAGATTTCAATACACACAGCTCTTGGTTGGCGGAGAAGGAAAGCACCACCACCTCAGGTTACTTTGTCCTTTCTTCCAGGTGCCCCATCTGTCCCCTCCATGGGGACCTGCCAGTTTGAGAGCCATTGTATTAACATGTATTTCTGTGAGTATTTGATCATGCTGTTGTTCAATTATACCGTGAGAGTTGCCTCCAAAAATAATCTATTGTCTGCTACCATCAAACAGTTAAGAAGATATTCAGTGTCATGTTTGTTAGTTACCACTGACACATCAGCTAAAAGTGATCAATGCAGCTGTTAATGTTCTCTGTCCTAGTAATTGCGGACTTTCATTATCCTTCACAGCTCCACACAACACATTTATTATCAAAGGCTTCCCTTTGCCTTTGCTGGTTAGATTTTTGTTTTTTTAAGTAGTCCTGTATGCATCCTCTGAATGTCCTAGTATGAGAGTGAAAGTTCCTGAACATTTCTGTTTAAATTGAAAGCATTTCCAGTTGAAACTAAAAGATAACCCTACTGGAGTGATCCAATATGTTATTGGTTTATAAACCAATTGGTTTATAAACCAGTGATCCATTGTGGACTTTTTATTGGAAATGTATTGTGTGAAATGTAGAGATACAATTTCAGATTTAAGGGTAAGAAATTTCAGTGAGAGGGAGCAAGGTTTTCAACAAAGATAAAAGGCCTGTTCTTGAATATATCCAAGATTAAATTGCTTAATCAATCAATCATCAATCAATCAATCAATCAATCAATGATTGTAAGCCATTTAGGATTACTAGCACATAAAAAAAATACTGTAAGCGACTGTGAGCCCATGAAACAGAGTGGGATGCAAAGTAAAACCATCACCACTCCTGCCACCCACTCACCCACCCACCCAACCATAAGATGCAGACAATACTATATGGTTGCAAACCACCATGTTGCCTTTCCAGCAAAGCATCTTTATAGCACAATCCTATGAGACATCAGTTCCACTCTGTTCAGTGGGGCTTACTCCCAGATACGTGTGCATAGGATTGCTGCCATTGAGGACTAGAACACAAACGAGCTTAAAAATGCACCATGTGAGGGATGAAGAGTACTGTATTTGCAAAGTGTCAAGGGGTACTGTAGTAGGAAAACCAACTCTCCTTCTTTTCCACTTCTGGTTAAATATGTTGAATGTTTGGTTTAAATTACCTATCCAGTGAGAGGTTAATGGCTTTTAGCTTTCCACAGATAATCTCTCATCTTTTACTCCCTTAAAAACATGGTTTACTGAAGAAAAAACATGAAATTTACAGCCCAATTCTAGCCTGCCCTGGAGCAGCGAGACTGCTTGGCGTATGCACTGGAAGGAAGTTGAAGGTCTTCTTGGGGTAAGGGCACTTGCAAATTGGGCCCCTTTGTTACCCAGGGCCAGGACTGCAGAATGCCCCCCCTCCCAAAAATGTTGCTACCTCCCTATTGTGTCTGGGGGGCGTTCAGAGGGCCAGGGAGGACACATGCAGCCTATTCTGGCCTTCTGAGGTCTCCAGAAGGCCTAAAACCACAATTCCTTTGTGGGGGCAAAAACCGGAAGTGACGTTTTAGGCCAGGGGTGTCAAACTCATTTCATATGGAGGGCCACATAGCATTCATGATGCCTGCTAAGGATCGGAAGTGATATCCTTAGGCGAGAAGTGATGTCAATAAACAGGTCATAACCAAAAATAAACACTTTTTTCTCACTTAGAAACTCATTAGCTGCAAATAACAAAAGAGAAAATATACAAATCTTGATCATATTTCAAGATATGGGAGAGCTCAATTTTCATGTGGGCTGCCCTTTCAGCAGTAACACCTCAGCACTGCTCAGCAGCTGAAAGCCTGAGGGCCATATAAAAAGCTTCTGCGGCCCCCGGGCCTTATGTTTGACACCCCTGTTTTAGGCCCTTAGAAGACCTTTGGAGGGCCAGGGAGGGCCAGTCGGTAAGTGCAAGTGCAATGGCCAGTGCAAGTCCTCCATACTGGGCTTTCAGGCCTGGGAAAAGGAATAGGATCTGGCATATGCTGCCCTCCTCCCTCCACCCTTTCCTGCCCTCAGTCCCTGTGCTGCCCAACGGGAGCTTATGCACTCCATTGGATGCTCTTTTTGGATCCAGCTCTGACTGGATGGCACAGGCCTTTCTGTCAATATTGCTTACTTGCCAGGTGTCACAGAATGCTTTATAGTGCTTTCGCAACACCCCAGGCCGGTGCAGCAGTCGCTGTGATTGTTTTGGCACAGACACAGGATTGGGATGGTGCCATCAGGAACATATATTTTACAGTACAATCCTAGACATGTCTGCTCAGACATAAGCCCCAGTGATTTCAGGGGTACTTACTCCCAGATAAACGTGTATAGGATTGCAGCCTTAATGAGACAATATTATGTTCAAAGAGAAATTGGACAGCTTTTCCTATAG
This sequence comes from Tiliqua scincoides, assembly GCF_035046505.1. Taxonomy (NCBI): domain Eukaryota; kingdom Metazoa; phylum Chordata; class Lepidosauria; order Squamata; family Scincidae; genus Tiliqua; species Tiliqua scincoides. The sequence goes on along the minus strand of NC_089821.1, from coordinate 140,664,389 downwards.
ATTTGCTCTGTACTAGCCAGACACCCTGAGAAATAAAGCAAGATGGCCAGCAATGGAGAATCCAGAACTCACATAAATGTGTGTTATCCTCACCTGTACCTATGATGTGCAAATTTTATTCTTCATAATGAGCTGTTGTTTGGCCAGAATACTGATATTATTCAATATGCTAAGCCAGATACAAATTTCTGACATGTCTGCTCATGAAGATGACCAAACGGGGTGTGGTGGGAGACAACGTGGGAGTGATGTACTTGTCATTCTACTTGTTTGCACACTTCAGAGTGATCAGAAACAAAGCTTCAGTGTCATAATTTTGGTATGAGGGTGCAGAGGTGCTTTCTAGCTCCGACACTATTAATGGTATATTGGACAGAACAGTGATTTTCAACCAGTGCACCGTGGCACATTAGTTTGCTGCAAGCGGTTGCAGGTATGCCATGGGAGTTTGGGGAGGTTATTTGTCAGAAGGGCCACTGGAGGATGTGAGCCCCCCTCTGGTAGCATGGTATGCTTTGTCAATTTGTCAAAAAACTGCTGGTGTGCCAATTTCAGCACCTTTTCAGTGGGCTGTGAGATGAAAAAGGTTGAACATTGCTGGGACAGACAGACAGACAGACCTAAATTTTCACTATATTTCAGACAATCAAAAAAGAGGAGTCCCATTATGATAAAAAATATGAAACCAAAGGGTTTTGCGTAGACACATGCAAGCAAGCAAGGTGTTGGTCAGGTCTACACTCAAAGCCTATCAGAGGGCTGACCTGGCCAGACAGACCCCCTGAACTGTTTGTATTGGTGGCAGTTATAGTTTCCAATGTACCATTGGGAGAGGGTGGGGACTGCTAGAGAGATCCAGTGCCTGGTTTTTCCCTGGGAACCCTAGCAACCAGATACCAGTATTGCACATGTGAATACATACATTTTTAATATTGTTGGTTTTCCCCATAAACTTTCCCCTAAAACTTCCGCTAAACTTCATGTTTGGGTCTGGTGGGGAGAGAATGTTTAAAACACTTGAGAAAATTGTTGATCCTGTTTGCACCAGTATGATTCTCTAGAACAGTGATTCCCAAACTGTGAGCCATGGCCATGTGAGGGGAGCCATGGAATCCTCGTAAAAAACCTGCACTGTACAATGTATAGTATGGTAGCCCTAATGGGGAGCTGTGGCCATTGGCCCAGTAGGTCAGTGGAGCCACCAGCTAAAAAAAACTGCTCTAGAAGAACTTTGGGTTTTTTTGTAGTCTTTCCATGCTAGAAGTTTATTGTTACATTTTAATTGGGTTCTGTCCCTCAGGAATTGTTTGTTGAAGGTTAACAGGTACCAATAGCCTTTCAGCATAACACAAGTCAATTTGGGGGACTTTTCAAGATGTGGTCCCAGCAGTAGTGATGCACTGCATCTAGCTCTGAACTGGATTTCTGTTGTTAGGCAAGACCTGTATAGCAACATCTGCTGTGCTTTCCAGCTGACACCTCCAAGTGGTGATTGAGGAGTAGGGGAAGGACATGGTCTTACTTTTCTGGACACATGTCAGGTTGAAATGCCTGATAGCCGACTGTATCCAATATCTTTCTATTAATGCTCTAAAACTCAATTACACCAAGTCTAAAATTCTTGTTTTTGAGAAAAGTTGGATATGTCACTCCTGGGTTTTTCATGGCAAGGCAATTCAGCAAGTTAAGACTAAGTATCTGGGCTTGAATTTCCACTATAAGCTGTCTTGGGTCTGTCAGCATGTCTTGGCATTAAAATCTGCTAAACTTTCATCCCAGGCCATATTACGATTCTTCTACTCAAGAGGCAACTCTTGCGTCCCAGCAGCTCTGCGCATCGCTAAAACTGTGGCTTAACTTCTCTCTGGAATTCAGATTTGGCTCCCAGCTTTTAATCAGGAGGTTGAAAGGGGTCAATCTACCTTTATATACAAAATCCTTGGCCTGGCCCACTGTGTTCCATATGAGGCCTTATGCATGGAGCCAGGACAATATAGGTTCAAGTATTTAGCATGGACCAGATTTGTTAAATTCTGGCTCAATGTTGGCTTTAAAGCAGGACAAGCTCCCCTCCTTCAAGGATTACTTGCTGATTCATGGCAATTCACTGGCTTTCAGCGTTTTGTTCTAAAAATTCAATCTATTGGCCTTCCGCTGAACATCTTGGGTAATGAAATTTTAAATAAGGCTAGCTTGAGCATTATGCACAGACTATGGGACATTGGAAGTCAGAAAGTTAAGGCAGCAGCTAACAAGAAATGCTCCTCTCTCCAGATGCAGCTACCTCTGGTCCTTGGTCAGCACCCTAAATACCTGCATTTGATATCTGACCCTCAGACCCGGAGAGCACTCATACTTGCCAGATGCAATGTGTTTCCATTGCTTGAACCTGAAGCCAGGTTTAGGTGCCATCCTCAGATTTCTACTATATGCTCATGTGATCTGGGGGCTATTGAATCTCTAGGACATATGGTATTGCATTGCCCTCATTATAAGGATACCAGAAGCATGTTTTTAAATTCATTGCTGATTTGTCTTCCGCGTGCACATGATGAGATAATCTTGCACCTGTTGCTTGCTTCTACTGATGAACAGGCTATAAACCAACTGGCCAGTTTCCTGTATGCCATCCTAACTAGACGTAGATCCACTTTTCTAACATATCCCAATGATTTTATTTTTTAGAAAATGACTGCATTGGTTTGTGTGTGTGTGTGTGTGTGTGTGTGTGTGTGTGTGTGTGTGTGTGTGTGACTTGTGCACGCCTGTATGCTCTTTGTCTGTACACTTATTAATGCCTAATAAAGGTGTCTGAATCTGAAAAAAAAATCTGAATAGGGGAAGGACCCTGGCATTTTGCCATGCTGTGTAGGTATAACTTCATCAGCCCTCTTGAGCATCTGTTAGAACCCTCTGTACAAACACATTATCAATGTGTGTGGAGGATTTTTATCAAGCGCTTGCTGCACCCTGATTGCCTCTGCAAAGCAGGTCCTGCTAACTACAGTGACAATAGGTGACTGGGATCATGGTGGAGGGAGTTGACTCTGTACCCCAGTGAGCCATTGTAATCTTTAATCAGGCTGTTAATTGGTGCAACAATTTTTCAGTTGGCTCTTGCAGGCCTACTTTTTACACTTGCTTATATTAACAAGTTTTGTTATCTGTGGCTGATCTTTCATGGGCTCTTTTAATGCAATTACTTGGTAGACATTTGTGATTTCTGCAAAGGTGACACCATTCCCTTCTTGTACACACATTTGAAAAGAAGCCCGTGTGAAAAACCCTAAAAGTGTTTCCGAACCACTTTACCCAGTATTTGGGGGAAGGGAAGGTGCTCTCAAAGACCTTCTTCAGTCCTGTGAAACCACAGAGGGGAAGCAGATCATGATTTCTTCAGCATCTTGATTCCCCAGTCATTCTGTTCATTTATTTAGAGAGTCTCCAGTAAGAACATAAGAACAGCCCCACTGGATCAGGCAATAGGCCCATCTAGTCCAGCTTCCTGTATCTTACAGCAGCCCACCAAATGCCCCAGGAAGCACACCAGATAACAAGAGACCTCATTCTGGTGCCCTCCCTTGCATCTGGCATTCTGACATAGCCCATTTCTAAAATCAGGAGGTTATACATGCACATCATGGCTTGTAACCCGTAATGGATTTTTCCTCCAAAAACTTGTTCAATCCCCTTTTAAAGGCGTCCAGGCCAGACGCCATCACCACATCATGTGGCAAGGAGTTCCACAGACCAACCACACGCTGAGTAAAGAAATATTTTCTTTTGTCTGTTCTAACTCTCCCAACACTCAATTTTAGCGGATGTCCCCTGGTTCTGGTGTTATGTGAGAGCGTAAAGAGCATCTCTCTATCCACTCTGTCCATCCCCTGCATAATTTTGTATGTCTCAATCATGTCCCCCCTCAGGAGCCTCTTTTCTAGGCTGAAGAGGCCCAAACGCCATAGCCTTTCCTCATAAGGAAGGTGCTCCAGCCCAGTAATCATCTTAGTCGCTCTCTTCCCTTACCTGTTCCCCAGGTAAGTTCCCTTACCTGTTCCCTGCTTACCTGTTCCCCAGGTAAGTACTGTTCCCTGTAAGCTGCACACTGCAGTTGAGGTGCAGCCCACACAGCCCACACAGCTTCTCTCAGTGCCCTGGAGCTCGGCAATGATGGTGATATCACTGGGACCTTTGGAGCTGCTACAGTAGAGCTCCATACACTCCCTGAAGGGAGTGACAGGGGAACACAGGTCTCCATCTGTAAAAAAAAATGGGCAGAGTACTCTGTTTCTGTTTTCTGTATTGGAATGTTCACACATTCCCCATGAACTGAATTTTCAGACCTATAAAGAGCTAGTAGGGAAATCTGGTACAAATACTAATGAATGTTCTTACTAGTGATGGGCCAAAAGAGAGAGGCACAGTTTGTCCAGCCTTGTGCTTTTGAACAGACTCAAAAGCACTGAGCTGGCAAGAAGGTTATGTTGGGACTTTCACACAGGCGCAATCTGTCCAGCCTTGTGTTTTTACACTGCACAGAAACACTAAGTCGGCAGGAGTTGGTCTGATGGCTGCATTGGCTTTTTCACACAGGTGCGATCCATCTGGATGTGTGCTTTCCTGCCTTCATGATAGTGCTGTACCAAGTATTGATTCCGACTTCTGGACAAACATCTGGAACACAACCAGGTCATTTGTCTGTTATTTGCTGTGTATAACTATATAACCCTAAATACTATTTCAGCCTTGAAATATTTCTGTCTGTAGAGGATGCAAGCAGGAGCCTTCCTCCCCCATCAATGCTCATATTGCAACTCAAAGTGTTCAGTTGTGTTATCATCAACACTTTTCTGAAATACCTCTTCAAACACACTGGGTTTTTCCCCAGGTAAGTCAGGCAGCATTTGTCTTGAGGAATGACATCTGTGTGATAAAATAGAAAAATAATTTTCAAACAGGCCTTTACTAAAGTGGCAATCTGGAGAGAAGCTTCAGGTCAAACAAAATGGGACAGCAAGATGAGGCAAAGAATAGTTTTGACAATAACAGGGGCCAGAATCAGAATAAACAGCCCAGGACACACTGCTTAGTGGAACATTTCACATTTTATTGTCATGAAAATTTTCTTATCAAATTGGCACAACACATAAAAATAGATTTGTGGGCAGACAACACACAGTATTATTGCTGGATTGTTTCATGCAATACCTTTTCTAAAACCCTTTTAAAAAAATAAAATCAAAACATAATTTTGCAGAAACTGCAGAAAGCATTAAGAAAGCATTCAGTTTGGCTCATTTTCAAACCACTATCACTGCAGTGTGGGGCAGCTGTGTTCCTAATAAGAACTTCAGGGTACATGATTAATAGACTGTGGGCCCAATCTTATCCAACTTTCCAGTGCTGAGGTAGCCATACCAACATGACATGTGCTGCATCCTGTGGCATGGGGGGGGCAGTCTAGGAGGCCTCCTCAAGGTAATGGAACATTTGTTCCCTAGGGCTGCATTGTAGTTGCATCAGCTCTGCAAAGATTGATAGGATTGGGCCCTAAAAGTCAGAGCAAATGGATATATCATGAATCTACAGAGACTCACAGCACCATCCTACACACACTTACCTGGGAGTAAGCCCCACTGAACTCAATGAGACATACTTCTGAGTAGACATGCACAGGTTTGGGTTGTCAGACTTAAAGGATGATACTTTATGAACTTGATTAACTACTGCCACCAAACTATCAGGAGAGCTTATGTTTACAATGAAATTGTTTATCATGTACCAAAAAGAAAATCCACATGCTCAGCTGGTGTGTTCTCTTCCAAACACATTGGTAACAATAAAACATTCATATTGCATTTATAGCTCACCCTTCCTCCAAGGCAGCCATTTTTAACCACTGTGCCGTGGCACACTGGTGTGCCACAAATGGTCCCCAAGTGTGCCACAAGAATTTGGGAGAGGACCATTTATTAGTAGGGCCAATGGGGGACGTGAGCCCCCATAGACAGCATGGTGTGCCTTGTCAGTTGTTAAAAAACTGATGTACCATTCTAGTGCCTTGACAGTGTGCCGTGAGATGAAAAAGGCTGAAAATCACTGCTCCAAGGTGTTCAGGACAGCATAGGTAACTCACTCTACCCTGGGTATAGGCTTATTTGAGGAAGTGATTAGCCCAGGGCCAGCCAGTGAACTTCATGACCAGGTGGTCATTTAAACATGGGTCTTCCTACTCTTAGTCCAATCCTGAATCACTACATCACCATGCCGGCTATAACTCAGCAATCTCTAAAAGTGCTTCACAGACGCGATTTCAGTAATCTTTACAACAACCGAGCAAGGCCAAGTTATAGATGATTACTTGGAAGACACTCCCACTATGTTCAATGGGGCTTACCCCCTAAGTATGTGTGTGTAAGTCTGCAGCCTTCTGCTACAAACCTATGCCCTGTTACTTGCGAGTAACTGTTGATCCAACTTTTGAGTACACATGCTAAGAGCTGGGCTGCATCTGGACTTTGTGGTTGAGGAAAGATGTGACATAGGGGATTTCTGAAATCAGCCACACTGGATCTGTAAAATTGGGTTTTCTTCATTCTCACCGTCATAGATGATCCTGGATTTAGGAAGGAGCAAGGTGTAAAACTATACAATATGATGCTTACTATTGTCTTCATCAACAGGTCTTAAGACTTAAGTATGGCCTGAGGCCTCATTTTAAACCATAATTTTTAATATGAGCAGAACCAAAAGTCCAAATTAGAGTTCTGCAGCTTCACTGATTTGTGCAACATTTTGCTTCTCCTTTATTCCTAATGTACCCAGGACAGAAGTTGATTTATCAGATGCCACATACATCCGTTTTAGCTCCTTGCAATAAACATAATACTGTATAGACAAACCCTTGGATGGCAGCCAAGGAAGTGAATGGGAATTTTTCCACAACTTTCATAATCATGATGGGTGATGTCAGCTCCAAAAGCCCTAACAACAGAAACTATGAAAGACCTGCAGCAGAGTGGGAGTTTATTACAGTGCTATATGTATCTAACACCAGGCAAATGTCTATTACATTAAATGTATTGTTTGCCAGAACTGATAAAAAAAACAAAGCATGTACGACAGTATTCTTTTTCTCTTTTTAATCCCCAATCAAATAGTCTCAATCAAATCCCCAATGAAATAGCTATAGTCTCAAATGATTACATAAATGATTACTGAGTTACATTAAAAACCCACTGTTGTATTGCTTCTTCCTCTAAAAATGAAATCACAGTTATGAAATATAGTTTAAAGGCCATGGTAACTAAAAGATGACAAACAAAATATTTTTCTTACATCCTTTTGGCTATAAACACTGTAGTTCAGACTTTATTGCTGGAGGAGGAGGAGCAAATTGACAATGTGAGAACCAGGGAATAATCATTTACTTATTTTTTTTTTCTCCAGCAAAGACTCCAAGTAAAAACCTGACAATATTAGAAGAGGAGGAAAAGTGATCAACTCTCTGTCAAAGAAGCCATTTTTCAGCACCACTGGTATAAACAAGCTTATCCTCCAAAGTAATCCTCCAAGTTTCTAAGACTTACAGATTGCCAGTTAGCACAGCCAAAATCTGGACTGAAACTTTTGAAAAATCTTCCCATGTAACTTTGGTGTACATAGTAATAATAAAAAAAATTAGTCACACTCAGCACAGCACTGGGCAGTGTGATCTTCTACTTATCACCAAGTAGGAGCTCCACCTCTGAAAAAAAAACTGTGGAAGGCAGTGATCAGTTTTCTGCCCTCTGACTTCCCTCCTTTAAACAAATCAGGGAGAGCAGAACATGATGTCAGTGCACTTCCTGATTTGTTTAAAGGAACCATGCAATGAATGGTTCCTTTAAACCCCAGTGATCAACAGCTCCCCTGCTGTCATGAATGCAAGGAATGTGGTAAGGAGAAGTGGATTAGGGCAATTTTTTCTCTGGGTGCATGGTGGCAAGTCACTTGCCCATGCCCTAGCCTCACTCCTTCCTTGCGGTCCCTTTAAAAATCAGGAAATGAGGATCACACTCCTACGGTGAACTGTACTTCCTGCTTTGTTTAAAGGAATTGAGGAAGTCATGTGGAAAAGGATCAGATCTCTGCCATCTGAATCCACTTCCTGCTTATTTTTAGCGCGTAGAAAGCAGATTGAAGTGGCTCCATCCATGGCAGGCTATAGGGTAGCGGCAGCAGATTCAGTAAGAAAGGCAGGCCAAGTTTATTCACCACTCACTGCAGCCTGCTGTTCAACAGCCACATCATTTGCATCACCAGTGAGCTGGTCCTGCATGTCACAGAGAGGGCATGGTGACACTTCCCCCAGAGGGGGGAAAAATACGAGAGAATGATTTGTTCCTAGCCAATGTAAATGAAAGGACATAAGCATACTACTCTCCACACTCTTTGCCCAAACCTAAATATAATAATCAGCCCAATCCTGTCCCCCACCTCTCCATTGCATGCAGCCATGCCAATGGAGTGTGTGCTGCATGCTATGGTGGGGGCTGACCAGAAGGTCAAAACTTTTTTTACTTCTCTCTCAGTAGGCCATTTTGTCACCTATAGGGCTTCTTGGACCTACACTATTTTGCTGGCATAAATCTCTGGCCTGGGAAAAGGGGACAGGATCCAGCAGGTGCAACTGTCACTGAGATCTTTCCTCTCCCACCCTCAAACTGCCCCCAGTTTGCTTCATTCCCTGCCCCAAACTGCTCATGAACCAACCACGAACTGTCCTTGCTGCCACCTTACCTACTTTGGTGCAGCCTGGGTGGGCCATTGGTGAATGTAGGGAGCCACTGGCCATTTCTGCTGGCAGCTCTTTTGCAGTTGGCAGCATCATGCCATTTATGGAAGTGCTACACCATTTATGACAGTGGAACATGAATTCAGCCATTGCAAACAGTAGGTAGGATTGGGCTGAAAGGCAGTCAAATAGGTGCCTTTTTCCATGTACCACTGATCTCACACCAAAGCAACACACACATGATCATTTTTGGAATATCATGATGAACAGTCTTCCACTATTTTAACTTTCCCCCACCATTAGTTTGATTAGTTTTCTATTGCCATTTGAACAGAGAACAGCCACCATGTCAGCCTAAGTTTCAAAACAATGGCACAAAAGTTGTGTCATTGTTCTGCAGGTCGTGGCCACCAGGACAAACGGCCAGAGGCTGCACACATGCAAAAGCAGCCCCCTAACTTACTCCATCCCATTCTACTGCCACTATACTGATGACCATACAATTAGAAATGAATAGCCTCAATGCTATGAGAAAGCCAGAGCTAGAGCAGAGGTATATACATCCTAATTTCCTATATGGGGTGAACTAAAGAATGGCATTTAACATTCTCAGCATTATACATATACATAACTAGAGGTCCTGTTTATAATTGTTCCAGCATCTTTACCATTGCTCTGTTATATCTTTGCTCTTCCTACATTGTCAGTACCTTTTGCAAGCAAAAACACACCTTATTCACATTGAGCAGGTATTTCCCTGGAACCTGTTTTAATTTATGGTACTTAGGCTGTAATCCTATACAGTTTCCTGGGAGACAGTTCCATTGAATTCAGTGAGACTTACTTCTGAGTAGGCAGGCATCGGATTGCACTGTTATTGTTAGGTAACAGGGTTAACTCAGTGGTCTCTAGCTACTACTGTAGTCATAATTTCTATAGAATTTTTCAATGCCCTTTACACTTGGGATTGAACCATTTCTCCATGGCAGAGTATGTGCTTTGCATGTAGGAAGTCCCAGGTTCAGTCTCTGGAATCTCCATGTAGGTAAAAGCCCTGCCTAAAACCCTATAGAGCAGCTGCCAATCTGCATTGACAATACTGCCCTAGATGGTCCAATGATGTGACTCAATCTAAGGCAGCTTCTTATTCAACTTTGTACCCCTCAACATATCTATGAGATAGCTGGACTAGACAGTAGATTTACCTAGGAAAGTTTTATGGCTGATTAATACATCTACTACCCCCACTATCCATATGCTGCTAGCAGCTTACACATTGTGCCTGCTTCTGTATATAGCTGAAGAGCGCAATCCTAACCAACTTTCCAGCACTGGCATAGCTGTGCCAGTGGGACCTGGGCTGAATCCTGTGCTGCATTTGGTGGGCCGCTGTGAGATACAGGAAGCTGGACTAGATGGGCCTTTGGCCTGATCCAGCAGGGCTCTTCTTATGTTCTTATCCTGCAGTTGGGGGGCAGTCACAGAGGCCTCCTCAAGGTAAGGCAATGTTTGTTGCCTTATGTCTGAGTTGCATTGCCCTTATGTTGGTGCTAGAAAGTGGGTTAGGATTGCACCCTTAGAAGCAGAAGAGTGGGTCCATGCTCCACATCAGTACAAGGTTCAAAATATTAGTAAAAACATTTCTGCCTAAACCAGGACTGGGGTTTTTTTGCGGCAGGACAGATGCTACTCAGGGGTCACCAGTATTGGCATTCCTGGAGGGGGGCAAAACACTAAGGGCCAAATCCTATCCAATTTTCCTGTGCCAGTGCAGCTGTGCCAGTGGGGTACACACTGCATCCTGTGGTGGGGAGACAATCACAGAGGCCTACTCAAGGTATGGGAACATTTGTTCCCTTACCCCGGGGCTGCACTGCAGCTGCACCAGTGCTGGAAAGTTGGATAGGATTGAGCCCTAAGTTTCTTCAGGCAAAAGCTTTTGCTTCTGCAGTCGCAACTGGTGAGGAAGAGGGGCTGCTTTACACCAGTGGCCAGGCACCTGAATAAACTTAATGTTTTGCCCCCCCTCCTCCAGGAACGCCAGTGGTCAACAGCTCCCCTGCTGTCATAAATGCCATCATCCCATTCTCTGGAAAATCTGGCTCCAGGGATGAGAGGGTCCTGTGGAGTGAGAACAACGGAAGGCCTCTCCCCTAGTATGAAAGGAAAGGACAACAGAAGGGGAAAAGCTTCTGGGGTGTTCCCAGGTGTGTTGCTAAGCTATGGAAAACTTCATACAAGTTAGCAAATGCAACAAAAAAAATAAATCACAGGATCAGGAGTATAATTCTGCAGGATACTTGATTTCAATAGATGTATAAATTAAATATTGCTCAATCCATGCCAACTCTAGGAGCAGCCAAGCTGCGTTTAAAGCTATACAAGAATCTGCTTCTCTTTATTTTGAAATACACTCAAGTTCCATCAAGTCACAAGGCTTTGATGAAATTTAACTTCAGTTAAATAAGTACTAGTTGATTATCTTAGTCACAGGTTTAGCATGTCCTTTTCAGCTACTGATAATTCAGAAAGTTATCCTTCCACTGATTTAGATTAACATAGAGGATAAAATTATTCTCTTCGTCATATCTTTTTTCTGTTCATATATGATCTATTTGTTGCCTGCAATGCTACAATGGCAGATAATTTAAAAGTTATGCTCCTGTCTGATATTGTCAAGAGTGTGCGAGTCACAACTAAGATTTTGTACAGGTCTCCTGATCATCGGAATCTGTTTTTTGTCTAAAATAAACAAAAGACTAAACTCAACCCAAAAATGATGTGCCCAGGCTAGATTTCAGAAATAGAAAGCCTCCCTGACTGCATAAGTGTGTCAGACAGTGATCAACTACCAAATAATCCAAACATTTTATATAAAACCTCCTTTCCCTCTGTGTTCGATTGTTTTTATTCTCAAGAATATTCTTTTTTGCACCATATAGAAATATCGTTGGCTTTCTTAAGACAGTATAAAATGACAGTAAGTTCAACACTTTATACATCCTTACAAATTCCTATTGAGAATCTACCTATACAAAGTGTACAATTCCTATAAAAGTCACTCATCAGAAAAAAAGGGCAAATGTATCACCTGTAAATAAAACTTTTTAGGCTCTGCTCAAACTAAAAAGGGGAAATCAGAAGGAGATTCAAAATTCAGGTTAATGCTCCAGTTTAAAATATTGAATTGCCTAGATATAATTAACAGTGCAAGCCCATGCATGTCTACTCAGAAGTAAGACCTATTATGTCCAATGGGGCTTACTCCCAGGAAAGTGTGCCTAGGATTGCAACCAAAGCCTCATAGGCTTACCAGTAGCAGCAGAACCATATTGCAAATCTCAGGAGGCATGAATTATCTTTATATAATGATCGCTGAGGGACAAAGAACACACAGTGATTAGCCAGCAGAGAGGGAAATAAAGCCATGCCCACAATAAGAAAAGAGAAGAAGATTGAATATTTAGGGGTGAGTTTAATGTGGGCTCTGTGAATCTTTCTAGTGCAATTGAGGTTCTGTCAGAATTGTGACCTGACATTGATTTCAATGTGAAGTGTTATCTGCTTACACACTCATGCAACTCCAGGAATCTGACTCCGTTCTTCCAAATGTTTACAGTGCACAGCATGCTAGATTGGAAAGCATCAGGGGGTTAAGTATTATAATCACAATTATAATGCTAAATTAAAGAAGTATCCTGCTTATGGATCACCAGAAGAGTCTGCAACCAAAGACACAAACATATATTGATTTTTTTATTTATTCTTATGTACTTGTCAGTTGCTTATGAATACAATATTTACCAAATACTAAAGAAATATACTTAGTGTTTCGTAAATATTGTTGATTTTAAATTATCCTAACCATCTTTACTCAGAAGCATGTACTATGTTTTTCAATGGGATCTATACCCCTTCTCCAAAGGAGAATGCTTATCCTATCTAGGTTTACTTAGAAGGAAGTATCATTGAGTTCAGTGGGACTTTGTTCCAAGCATATTTGCATAGGATTGTGGTGTTACAGAATGAGCAAGTTCGGTAGCATGTTTGGTCAGAATTGAATCCCATAGAGTTCAGTGGGACCTGCGTCTTGGAAGTGAGTTTAGAAATGCAGCCATGGTTACTCAGTGATACTTCTTTTGGCAATGGTGAGGCATATTAAGGGAATCATTTGTACTCTTTTTAATACCCCAAAAGCAAAGTGAAGGCTTTAAAAGGGGATTGGAGAAATTCACAGAAGACAATAGCTTCCAGTCTTGATGGCTATGATTCCTCCAAATCCCATGGCAATATGCCTCTGAATACCAGTTGTAGAGGGCAAAGGTGGAAGAGATGCATGCCTTTCTCTCATGCTTTTGGACATCCCATAGGCAGCAGGTGGGTCACTGTGGGAAACAGAATGCTAGACTAGATGGGCCTTTGGCCTGATCTAGCAGGGCTTCTCTTATATTCAAGTTCTTCCTCACTGTCCACTGACCTATTTACTGTCATTTTGTGTAATCCCCCCCAACTTTGGGTGGCACAATGTCACAGGATGATGCTACTGAGATTAGCAGGTAAAATTGGACATGTTATGGTTGATGTGATGCCTTTGTACCTCAAACTACTCAGGGTCTGTCAGTTGTGAGAGTGCAGAGCCTCAAAATAAGGCACTGTAAACTATCTTATGCCAGAGCATGTAGGCTGCACCAAAGTGAATTGGGAGACTCTTATAAGGGCTACGCAAAAGAATTCCCAGCCATGTTTTATAGAGTTCCTATATGACAAGAAACTTGATCCCTCCACCTCACTAAATGCATTAGATGTAAACTGACTGATCATCTAAGCACAGAGTTACCAGGGGATGAGGGAGCTGGAAATGAAAGATTTAATACTAAAACCCCAATCCTGAGCACTCGGCACCAGCCCTACGCCAGCGCTGAGCGTTGCAAACCTGTTGTAAGGCATGCCTGCAACACTCAGTGCTGGGTCAGTACTGGCATCGGTTCAGTGCCAGTCCGTGCTCAGAGCCAGTCAGAAGCCCGTTGTCTGCCGCCCACCACCCAGAACAAGGGAAGAGCTCTGGAAAGAGGAGAAGTTAGTTGAGGCGAGGGGAAGCATTCTAGGGTGGGGAGGGGGGAGGAACCAGAGCAGGAGGAAGGTGGGATTGGTGGAGCTCTACTCTGCTGTATCCTGAACCCTGGGCTGGGCCTTGCGGCCCACGCAGACTTGAATACCCCTGTTGCAGGGCCTATGCCCTTACTGAGGGAAATGTTCCCTTACCTGAGGAGATGCTGGAAATTGCCCGGCGTGCTTAGGATGTAGTGGTAGCCTTTTTGGCACCACTGCTTCTCTGGGCACCGGGCAGCTTTGAATTGGGCTGTATGAAGATTCCTTCTTTGATTGATTCAAACAGATCTCATTCATGAGTCAGGCATAAGCTCATTTTGTTAACTTTCTCCTTAATTTTTTTTTTTTTACTGCAAATAAGTCTCCATAATAAATGTCTTAAAAATCACTATAATACAAGTTTTTAAAATAATGTAAATACATGTTTATTCCTCAGACTATAACACCAAACAAATCCTGTTGTTATGGTCCACTGTGAAACACTGTCCATGGGTACAAAATGGGACTGATTCCTAAACCTATGAAAAGTTATGGTGTTCATTCACTGTGCAGTGTAATTATAGTGATAACGCAGCCACAATCCCCACTAAAAACTATTATTTATGTGAAAGTATCTGATTTTCCTACATTATTGTCTGGGCAGTTTATAAAGGGCCTTTGCCCTTGTACATGCTGAGAATTTCATTCTCTTCCCCAACCAGGACAGTAGCTACCAAAGGCCAGAAGTTGCAAAAAATACAAATATATCTACAAACTCTAAGTGCACCAATAAACCTAGAAAATTCGTAAGTATGTGAGGGGGGCAACCCCCCCCAAACATCCATTCGCTCTGACCTACCATTTACAGCAGAATTACAACATCTTAAAAGCAGTTTCTGGTGAAGACATGAGCAGATCAAGCTTTTGTGAATTGTGAGGGCACTATAAGAATGCCCAGTGACTGTCCAAAAACAAAGAAGACATTTCCAAAACAATATGCCAACATTTGCCCAAAGAACATTCGTACATTCAGAAAGTTTATACTTGGCCACTCTTAAACCTCAGATTTTACGGTTCGGTTTCACTGTTAACACATTAACACAATGAGCATCAATAAATAAACTTAAAGGAAAGCCTTTAAAAATTGTATTCCTATTACATTGTGCAAAAACATTTAATAATGACCTACATTCTATGCAAATACCCTGACTAATATATGCAGGCCAAATCCAGAAGCCATTACTCAGTTTCTAGAGAACATTTTCCTTGGCCACTATGCCCCCAATGTAAAATAATTGCAACTGACCACAGTCCAGTGCACAGACTCCGGCTGCAATCCTATGTGCACTTTCCTGAGAGCAAGCCCCACTGAAGGCAATGGGACTTACTTCTGAGTAAACAAGCTTAGGATTGTGCTCGCAGTTTCCTTGATTCAGTGGGGATATATGTGTTGAACAGTGTGCTGGACTGTAGCCTCTGGATTGTATCATAAGAATTGATTTCGTTCAGAGAAGACACTGCAGTCATGCAAGGGGGAGTTATTATTTTTGTCAACCTTCTTGCCCTCCTCCTCTGAAAATCTTATCCTAAAGGTCCCCCAACTCTCAGAAGCAGGTGTTCGGAGGCACCAGAGTTACACTGGGATCAGCAAAAGTCACTCCTTCCCCCTTGAGCAAATGGAGCTTCTTCTGTAATGGTCTTAGAGATTGTGTCCAGCTAATCAAGCACCATTGCAGTCCATGGGACTTTTGCCATTGGTTCTAATGAGATAGCCATTAGGCACTGAGTAAGGATTTTGATATTTGGCCCCTCTCTCGTGACCTGTGTTACACTTACACTAACCCACTTAAGTGCAGGAGTAATATTTGCAAAAGAAAACATCTTCCTTACTGCTTAGTAACACACATAGCACTTGGTTTCATAAACTGCCCTTCCATTGGGAAGTTGAATACCTTCTGCAGCTTAGACAATGAAGAAACTCTTTCAGAATCCATGACAATTTGATTATCCAGCAGGGGTAGGCATTTTAGTTCCAAAGGGGTGGGAATGGCTCAATTCATCATCAGTTGCTTTCTTCATTAGGATAAATAGCACTTCAGTTCATCAACATGTTCTTTACAGCTTGCAGAAACAAAACTGTGATGCCAGCCTAGGAGGGAGGTGCCCAGGTATAGATGTCACTGCTCCTTCACACAGATGTTGATGGCACCTGAGCCAATTTGGAATTTAAAATTTTGGTTTTTATCTTTTTCTTGCTTTTTTTCCCTTTGATCAAAAACATCAACCAAGTTTAGTAAGATGGAGATCTCCATTAATCTTTATCGTATCAATAGCCGACAACTTCTCAATACGATGGTAAAAATCAAAAAGCTGATGTCCATCCACGAATATTCTAAAACGAGGGTGCTCACAAAGTATTTCAACCTGAAAGAAATAAATGAGGAACCAGGATCACAATTTTAGCTGGAGGGAAATTCACAGGACTAAAATATCACAAATATGGGAATTGTTTTCCATTGTATATTGCCTTGGCAAATGTCTGGGACAGTAATTCACTTATAAAGATATTATGATCCAAACTCCAATCACATAATCACCCAGTCATGGATAGCCAACAGTTTGCCGGCTGAGCCAGCAAGAAAGGAGAGAAGGAAGGTAGCCTGAAGAGTTTGGTGGATGCCCCTGAGCACTTCTAATCCCTCCTGGCCTATTCTGTTTGTCAAACTGTTCCCTCACCCACAGCTTGTAAACCACAGCTGTGGAACCTACAAAAGATGCCAACCCAAAAAGAAACTGGAGCAATGTCCAAAAGAATGATCCTAAATTTCTTGCTATTGACTGAAGTTCTTCTTGGACCACTTTGGATGATATGTTCCAATCACCAAATCAAAGACTGCCCATCAGGCACAGATGGAAACCCTCTAAAATCTCAGTTAACCCTCCTGTTTTTGTTAGCTGCCTAGAACTCTAAAATCAGGGAGGCTACCAAGCACCAGGTAGGCCACAGTATTTGGTTAATAGAGTGTATTCAACTTACAGCCCAGTCCTAACTGGACCGGGTGCTAGCACAACATATGTTGTGCTAGCGATGACTGGTTTACGGCAGTTGGAAAGCAGCCTCCATCGATGTGCACTGCCAGGCTACTTGTAGGGAGGCCAGAGCAGCCCCTTGTGCATCAGCAGATGGCCAAAGACTGCCACAGCAGATAAGGGGATGCCATGCAGGGGGTGGAATGGGGCGGTGATGGGGGTGAGGAGGAGGGTAGATCAGTTCCGGGAAGACGGTGGGTTCAGCTGTGGTGCACAAAATCCTTACCCCCTTCCTGGGCCTGACCTGCCTTCATGGATCAATTCAGACTTGCACCAGCTATTGAGCTGGTGCAGGTCCAGGTTTACCCACCCGGCCTGCAGGAGCTTACCCTGGGGGAAGGGAACAAATATTCTCTTTCCTTGATGAGGCGTCTAGAGGCTGAAATGCAGGGGAGACCACGATGACACCGCTGCACCATCACATGGGGACTTATGGTGGATTGGGATGTTTGGGGCTCACCCATGCAGTCATAATTAGAACAGGTGCAGTTGCAAGGGGAGAACTGCGTTTTTCTAGCAACTCTACACTGTTCAGGGAATGCATTTGCTGCAGAGGGAGAACTATTCTGGATTATTCTTGCAACAAACAGATAACAATTACTCATTTCTCAAGTCAAAACAAGATAGTTTGCAATGGCAATGAGTGTGTGAACCTGTGTACAAATGCCGTATCCTGTACATTCTTCAGAAAGCAAACAACTAATAATTTACTTATGATTACAGAGCAATTAGAATGTACATAATCCAGGTGAACAACTTAATGTAAGATGCTATCCCCAAAACTAACATTTCTGCTCCTTAAAGGTGCATGGAACTGAAAAAAAAGAAAGATCTTTTTCAAGAAAAGGATTCCATTAGAAATGGCTGAAGTATAAGAGAAAATGAATGCAGGATGTATCTGTGTCTAAATATGTGTCACCGGCTGACCTCTATCCTGATCTGACCTCAAAAGCTGACTTTGTCATTTGCCCTGTATTTTAAATTCCACTCTCTCCCACACTTCCTTAAGGAGGCACAACAACATAAGCAATAATGCTCACCATCATTATAATTTCAGTGTCTTACAAATTTTCATCTGGGGACTTGCCTAAAAACAAAGCAGCACTTCTGGCATATGGATAGACTTGATTGTTCTCTGCTTGCAGATTAGAAATCACATAATCTCAGGCAGCACAATTCATACTTACTTCACCTAATGCCATTCAAGACCAAAAAATGCAATCATACATATTAATGTAAACTTACACACAGTAAGTTACACACAGTTACAAACTTAACACAGTGCTTTAGCCGAACAGTTCTGTGTACTTCCTTGTATTGCAAAATGCACTATCATTGTCCTATATTTTTATATAATGCACTTGATGGTATGCTATCAATAAAATGGGTACCCTAAGTGTCATGCACTTGGCACCAAAACAGAGCAAGGGTCTCTGTGGACTCTGGAAGTAGGAGGAGAATTCCTGAGATATGCTGAAAAAGCTTAAATGTTAAATGCTCCCCCAGCTTCCCCAAGCCAAATCAGCAAGAGACTAGGGCAGAGGTTCCCAAATTTTTTTTTTGATTGGCAGCTCCCATGACCTACTGAGCAATTGACCGTGGTTCCCCATTAGGACTAATATCCTATACATTCTATAGGGGTGGGTTTTGTACAAATATTCTGAAGCTCCCCTGGCTGGTTTCCACAGCTTCTCAGGGAGCCATGGCTCACAGTTCGGGAACCACTGTACCAGGGCTATGCTGCACATTGGCTTCAGAACATGGGCCAGAGAAAGTAGCACAAAGACCAACAGAGTTGGATTAATGAGAAACAAGTGGCCTGGGGGTGGTGGTGGCAAGAAGTGAGAAAGGCACCAGAATGCCCCCCCTGCAGTTTAAAGGACATGGGAGAAGAGAAAGGATTGGTTTCAGAGAACAAGCATCATTAAGCTTGCTTTTACCAAGTCCAGTTTCTCCTGTTTCTTGCAATTGCAATGAGGAATGTATCCTCACCGTAAAGAATGGGCAGATAATGAAACCAGAGGCCAAGGAGATGAAAGGTAATGAGACCTCTGAGGCCAATTCCCCCCCACATACACTGCAAAACCTAGCATAAACCGACGTAGGGGATATGTTTGAGGGCTGAGTGGGTACAGAAAGCAAGCTCCCCCCTTCTCTGTGCCATTGTATAGTTTGCCATATTGATTCCCTGAACCCAAGACAAATGCTTGCTTAGGTTCCAAGGTGGCTTCCTTCTGGGTGTGGATCTTCTTCATGGATCATGAGCCAGCATAAGTGGAATACACATCTACACACACACTCAAACCAAACACCTGTTCACATAGTGCACTGCTTCCAGTGGAATTTGTATCTGGATCACACCCGATGCACACCCACTCCTGATCCAACAAGGAACTCCCCAATCAAAAGCCTGCTCTGGCATGCCATTCTCCTTAGTAGACTGAGGCAAGGAAGCATGGGTACAAGACGGAGAGGCCAGGAAGAAAATTATTCTCTTTAAGACTGGTGGCTGCCTTCTCAGAGACCTTTGCTTCATACACACTTAAAAGTTGAAAAAAATATTTAAAACTAAATTAAATATTCTTTTGTTTTACATTTAAATGTCCTTTTGATTTT
Source organism: Tiliqua scincoides (assembly GCF_035046505.1). NCBI lineage: Eukaryota > Metazoa > Chordata > Lepidosauria > Squamata > Scincidae > Tiliqua > Tiliqua scincoides. The sequence continues at coordinate 140,644,819 of NC_089821.1, read as the reverse complement.
AAAAATTGCTTTTCATGTTCGTGTGGATCCTTTCTGCTTGCCCCTCACTCACTTGTGTAGTTATAAAAAAAAACAAAAAAAACCACGGTGACATGTGATAGGATAAAGGGTTGGAGCAAAATATGCAAACTATGAACATTCTTTATGGGTCTATATTTGTTTACTCCTTGTTTTTGTGCCTAACTATGGATATAATGAGTTAGAGTGTCCCACAGAGTCACTATGGATATAATGAGTTAGAGTCACCCACAGAGTCACCATGGATATAATGAGCAAGAGTCATGGAGAGCCTCAAATGGATTCTGTGGAAGCATAACAACTACTATAGTTCCCACATTGAAACAGATATGTCCAATAACATCAGAAAGCATGGAGACAGTACCAATGAGTCTAAGACGTGCCCTGTAACCACTTCAAACGGAGGCATAATTGTAGACTGCTTTTAATGTATGGCTGTAATAATGCAAACCAGAAACCTTTCTATACCACTAAATACTATCATCTTTAATTTGTTGAAGAATTCCTGTCTGAACTTTGCAGATGAGTTGCCACCATCAGAAATCAATACATGCACTTATTATACACTTTATATAAATCAAGCTTTGCATCTACATGTTTTTAAGTGGCCAAAGATTCTTACAGCTCTGTGTTCTTTTTGACATGCACATTAAAAAAAAATTAAACATGATATCAATTGGATGTGGCTGCTTTATGAGCTGCTGATACTCACCCTGAAAGGTTGGTCTGGAATAAATGGAAAGTAAGGAAGAGATGCCTGCTCTTCTCCCCATTCACCAGATACACATGAATTCCTAAGGAACTGTCTGTCTGGGAAGATGGCTTTCAGTTCAATAGCTACGTCAGCAGGAGGATCTTCTGAGTCGCCACATGTAAGACTGATGTCAAAACTGTAATGGGAAGAGGATCCCGTTCATTCACCCGAAACAAGCAAACAAATCACATAACATAAGCAGCAATCACGTAGCACGTGTGATACAAACAAACAAATCTAAACTGAAATTCCTGACAGCTGGCAAATTATCATCATATGTGCATGACCAGCTTTCGTTCCTTCCTCTCTCATCTATGTCTTTCATAGGGCCAGTTCACACAAAACTTTTTTTTTCCTACATGGAAATTAGTCAGAAGACACATCATGCACAGCACATGTACTCCTGGGAAATGCTGGGCACCAAGGCCCTTCTCTTAAAATATATGCCCTCCTCTCTATAGGTCAACAGGGAAACCAGCACTCTATATTTACGATTGCAGACAAAAATAGCGATCTTCAGAAATGATGGATGCTTGGGAGTCACATTCCTTTTGTGGGAACCCAGCACTTTCCCGAAGTTCTTGGGCTGGGAAGGAACACACAGACAGAAATCCTGGCAAAGCCCAGCCAATGGGAAACCAGCCCTGCCTCTGTCTCATTACCTCTCTGGGTTGAGATCCACGATGCCCATTACTAAGACCTTCTTGCCTGGCCTCATTCCTCCTTTGATGTGCCCACAGAATGGGACAATCTGGAAAAGGATTGCAGGGATTCACAATGAATAGCCTCTTATGTAATGGGGGCAGATGGGGCTAAATCAGGCCCCATCAGAAGAGGGGAGGGGAGGGAGAGAGAAAGCCAAAATCCTTTTACCAGCCGTGGAAAATACACTTCTGCTTGCACGGGGGATCCCAAGGAGTTGTTTAAATGCCCATCCTCTATTTTCTGAAGAGAAAAAAAAACAAATGCACGCTGAGAGGCAGAGAAAGCAGGCTTTGTGTTCAGCTCCCAGACCTGTCTAAGGGGAAAGGAAGAGGGAGGGCCCTGCAAGCCACCCAGAGCCAGCGCCAATTTGATTGCAAGTCTTGAGCAAAGAAAGAGAATCCATATTTTTTTTGTTTCTCCAGCCACTTTCCAAAACAAAGGGTGTTGTCTCCTTTCTCAAGCACATTCCCAGCCAGTGTTCCAGGTACAACTGATGTCTATCTCAGGGAGATAAGAGCACCTTCCCCTAGGTGCACAGATCCAGCTGCAGGAGCACACACAGCAGCATGCATGCATGCTACACATATCACGCCCTCCCATAGAGCAGCACCTGTAAGATGGGGAGCCGGCAGAAGCCCCAAGCCTCGCGTCCCTTGCAATGCCCCAGTCTCCTTCCCCTCTGCCACCCTCTTTACCCCACAAGCAGCCGCCTCTTATGGCTGAAGGAGGACTATTCCTGGGCACTAGCTGCCCAAGCCTAGGCATGTCTACTCAGAAGTAAGCCCCATTATACTCAATCGGGCTTACTCCCAGGTAAGTGTGGCTAGCATTGCAGCCCTAATCTGTTAAGCAGTCCAATCGTAGGCTTGTCTACTCAGAAGTAAGCCCCATTATACTCAACGGGGTTTACTCCAAGGTAAGTGTGGATAGCATTGCAGCCCAATCCTATGCATGTCTACTCAGAAGAAAGTCCCATTATGTTCAATGGGGTTTACTCCCAGGTAAGTGTGCCTAGGATTGCAGCCCGGGAACAGGTACTCTGCTTGCAGCTCCCCTCCTTGGGGGCTAGTCCGTGGCAAGAGGGGACCTCGGCGTGCACCCCACAGACCCAGAAGCAGGACCACCCCCGGGGTTTAGGGAAAGTGCCACCTACCACCGCGTCCCTCTCTGCTACCGATCCCGCCATCTTGTTGCAACCGTGCAGCAGCTACCGACGCCTGGATCAGGTGGAGGAAGAGGGGGAGCGGCTGGAGGGCAGAGACTGGCTCAGACGTGCCTGCCTGCCGAGCGCTGGGCAAGGCACAGCCGGAGCTGACCTGGCAGGGGAGGGAGGGAGGAGCGAGGCGCGGCGCGGCGCGGCTCTCCCAAGCACCGGAGCCAGGAGGAGTCCCTGGCAAAGCCAATCCCCACTGCTTTGCGCGCAGGGCTGGCGGCGCAGCAGTCGCCCTCGGAGCTCTGCCTCTATGCCAGGCAGGCGGCATATAAAGCCCTGCCCCCGGCCTCCGGGAAGCCCAGCGCAGGGCATGGGACCAGGAGGAGCCGGCTGGGGTGGGGACTCACCGAGGTTGTTGCAGCTTGCCCTGCTGGCACGGGGCCTCCTAGCTATATTGACGCAGGCAGGCAGGCAGACCCGGGAGAGCGCTGGCTGGCTGGCTGGCTGCGCCAGCAGCCGCGGGGGGACACAATGCAGCACGCAGCCACCGCAGGGGTGGGGGGCACAACTTGAGAGAGGCGGCTTGGGGGGGCACACGCCTGGCAGGAATGAAGGGGGGGGGCTCTGTGCCAGAGGGGCTGAGCCCTCCAGAGACAGAACCAAGGGGGAGGCCAGGCAAGCTGTGGGGCTGACTGGGGGGGGGGCAAACACTTTCTGTGATCGCATTTCCTCCTCATCCTCTCTTCCCTACAAACATTCGCAAGGGTTTTAGGGTGCCGAAGCCGGCAGGCAGGGTCGGTTCTTTTTAATTCTATCACTGCATGGTGATGATGATGATGATGATGATGTACTGCAGACATCATGAACATAGTAAGAAACAAAAACAAACCAAAAACCCAGCATCATGTCATGTGTTCCCAGAATCATGGTAGTTATAACCTCCTGCTATACAGGAGATTTGTTTAAATTGAAGAATTTTAGAACTTTTAATTCCCCCCCCCCAGCACCTTACTGTCTGGAGAACAGACTGTCTGTAGCTGTCAACGGAGTGTCAGCTGTGGTTGTGGGCAGTCTCACCTTCTCTGGTAGACCAAGGGGGGCACTCGATTGGGAGATGCTTCCCCATGGACCTCCAGAGAGAGCAGAGAATGGACACCTGCAGCCACAGCTGGCAACAAAAGTAGCAACCCAGAAATCTTCTCCATAAATATTAAATCTAATAAATAATTATTAAAAATTTAATTGTATTTTTTGTGTGCGGGGGGGGGAGGGTAGTGTGGTCCCCGATAATTCCAATTTTTGCCTTAGTGATCCACGAGCTCCTTCCAACCTTTGGAATTATCAGGGACCACACTGCTCCCCTCCCACACACAAAAAAATACAATTAAATTTTGTAATAATTAGAGAATATTTATTAGAGATTTATTAGATTTGTTATTTATGGAGATTTCTGGGTTGCTGCTTTTGTTGCCAGCTGTGGCTGCAGGTGTCCATTCTCTGCTCTCTCTGGTGGTCCATGGGGAAGCATCCCCCAAGTGAGTGCCCCCCCCACTTCCAGAAATTGTGGGACTGCCCACAGCCACAGATGACACTTTATTGACAGTTGCAGACAGTGTGTTCTCCACCCTCTCTGGTGGTCTGTGGGGGAACATTCACTCAACCAGATATTTAAAGTGATCAAAGGTGATCTTTTTTCTGATATCTCGCTGACCGCTTCTCAGGGTTTCACGGACCACCTGTGGTCTTCAGACCACAGGTTGAGAATCAGTGCTGTAGAGAAATATTCTTTACTGTTGCCCACCCATAAAAAAATAACACATATCACTTCTGGTCTGGGACCCCTAGGTGAAAGAGAGACAAGTATTTTGTGATGCATTGGCGGTAGCGGCTTTAAATCTAGCCTGGTTTGCATGTGTGTATGTGACCATCTCTCTGAATATTTGGAAGAGGTGCCATTTAAGGGAGGGACAGCAGAGGTTCTCCTACACCATATTTTAGCCCACATGTGATCAAGAGCACCATGTGTCTTTGTGAATTCAGAGGCTTGGATTCAAGGAACCATGAGAGGAGAGAAAAGTACTGCACTGCATAATCCTATGCACGCTTACCTGGGAGTAAGCTCCAATGAGCAAAACTGAACTTACTTCTGAGTTAACATGCATAGGCTTGCACTGTTACTCCATGGTAAATTTGCATGGGATTGTAGCCTTAATGTAACATGAGCTGTATACTATCTCTAAGTAGCCCATGGAATGATGATGGTCTAAGGTAGACATTAACATAAACCCCTGGGCAAATTTCTCAATTTGCCACCTGCTGAGCATGCTACTTCTCAGCTGAGGTCCTCTGAAAAAAGCTTCGAAGGGAGCTCCTGAAAATTCCTGCTGCAATCACTGCTCCTACAGTAGGAGAAGTCCTGGAGCTCTGCTGCCCCCCCACTATACCTCTGCTCTGAATCCAAGATACCGTATCTTGACTGATTACACAGGCCAACACAATTTTGCTTCCTTAAATGTTACACCAATTCCTGGGTATATTTGGGGTGCTGATTCCAAAAATGGCATCCGTTTTGCCCTATCACGTCTAGTTTTGGAGACACGGCATAGCCTCTTTAGTGAATGGTTCAAGCAGCTTCCTAATGAGGAAGCCTACACCATGGCTTCCTCATGAGGAAGCTGCTTGAACCACTCACTAATAAGGCTATACTATATCTCCAAAACTGGACATGACAGGGCAAAACGGATGCCATTTTTGGAATCGGCACCCCAAATTCATATCAAACCACCATAAAGTTTGGGAAAAACTTTTCTGACCCTCAATTTTGTAGGCCTGTGTTATCATTATTGACTTGACCACAATGCTAGTATGCATTCCAATAAAGGTACAAGTCCCATTGCTTCAGCAAAGCAGCAGATGTGTGCTGACAAGATTGGAACAGTTATTACAAGGTATATAAAAGTGATCACAACAGATACTCTTACAATTCATGGAGGGAGTTTGTTTTTGTTTTTTGCAGTTTATTGGTTATATAGCGAAGGATAGGCCTTTTCATCTTGCCCCTCCTACTGAAATCAGACAAGGTACTTGTGGCCTACTATGTTCTCTTCCTCATCACTAATACAGAAGGCCATAATAAGACATAATAGACGTGTCTTTCCTGTTTCTGCCACATAGCTCATGAACAAGGCAACATGTGCTGATATAGCTGGCCAGCGATAAGATAGCACAATGCTATACAGTACCATTTACTGTTTTATAGCCAACTTAGGGCCCAATCCTATCCAGTTTTCCAGCACTGATGCTGCAGTGCTAATGGGGCATGTACTGCATTCTTTGGAGGGAGAGCAAGCACAGAGGCCTTCTCAAAGTAAGGGAACATTTGATCTTTTACCTTGGGGTTGCATTGCGGCAGCACCCTTAGGGCCCAATCCTATCCATTTTTCCAGTGCTGGTGCAGTTGTGCCACTGAGGTGTGCACTGCAGCCTGTGATGGAGGGGTAGTCACTGGTGCCTTCTCAAAGTATGGGAACATGTGATCCCTTACCACGGAGCAGCATTGTGGCTACACCAGAGCTGGGAAGTGGGATAGGATTTGGCCCCTATATACATACATGGGTGAGGAAGGCCTAAAAGATCACGTTTACAAATAGGCTCCCCAAATTCACGTTACAAAGCCCAAGTTTTGCAAACTGAAAAAGTGAAAGACACCAAAACACGAGGTGGTGGCTTCATGATCTGGCTCTCCCTCTCCACCGTTCCTTCTGTTCAATGACTCAGCACCCCCCTTCAAATGGCACCCAAGGGAGGTGTCCACATCTACCCTAGAGATGTCTCTGTGTCTGCTCAGAAGTAAATCCCTTTGATGTCAGTGGGACCTACTCCCAGATAACCATGGATAGGATCGCAGCCTTAACCGCTAAATTATACTAGCAGGTAGTACATAATGCAGTTTTCACACAAGCATGATGAAATATGGTGTATCAGTTCGTATTAGTTAATTTTGCAATAGTACAACTGGTCATGACCAGCAATAGCTTCTGTTTGCAGGGTTACTAGTCTGTATATTTTAAAAAGTAGCAACCTACCAACACACCTTTATAAAGCACACATCTTGACTAATACACTCCCCACTTGTCCTATTGTTATTCTTATGGAACTATAATCTTAGTGCCTCATGTTGACACTCTCTTCCCTGCTGAAATTAAAGCATTATTATTTAATAATAATTGCTGTTCCATTTCCTTGCTCAAGGCCTAGCTTTGCCAAAATGGAGAAGTGGGTCACGGGCTCCCACTCCATCTGGTCCCTCAGGTTTCACAGCAGGCTGTTGGGCTCCCTTCTGGCTTTGCTGCTGAAAAAGGAGATCAATTTATTGTACACTGTAGTCAGAAAGGAAGCCCCCATTCTTGCATTAGACTGAGCCCTGGTTTTACTTTCAGTGTATCAGCATAACATGAATGGGAGGGGGAGGTTGGTGGGAGAGAAAACAAACCAGAGACAGCTGGGAAAATGATCTTTTTCTCTGTCTGAATCATGGATTGTTTTGGCGTTGCGTATTCAGCTTCTCTTAGGCAAAACTGGTTGGATAAGACTGGAGCCACTTACATCTGCAAACACATTTGTAATGCCTCTTTTCTCTTCTTAGGAACCCTAGTACCAGCCGGCAATTCTCTTCTGCATCTTGCCAGCACAGAGGCCCAGGTCCAAGTGGCGCAGGCCTCTCTGCCAGTGCTGCATGTCTCCCACTGATGGCAAAGTGCTTTACGGCACTTTTGCGACACCCACCATCAGCACTGGGGCTGCAGCAACAGTGCTGGGCAACGTAGGATTGGGCCCCAAACCACACTGCTTCCTAACTGTATTTTTGTCTAAGTTTGAAAAGTCCATGACACATCTCTGATCCCTAGAAGGCTGGTAAGAGCTCAGTCACATGCAAATGTGAACTCTGAGAGAGCCAAGCTGGAGCACATAGAAACATTCTTGGGCTTGACCTTAAGAAATCTAAAGTTGATTATTGCCCCGTCCTGAGCGTCTCCCCCACTGGCATAACTAGCCTTGCACTGGTGGAGTTGTTTTATGGCAGTCACAAAGCAGCCTCTGCCGACAAGTTTAGCAGGCCAGCTGTTGGGGAGGAGTGGCCTCTTGCATGCTGGCGGACCCATGGAGACCTGCCAGAGCAGGTAAGCCTGCAGAGGGGATTGGTCACAGAGGCAGGGAGGAAGGCAAATCAGGCCCAGGGCAAGACCAACAGTGCACACTGAATCCTGACGCCCTTTTCAGTATAACCTTGCTGGTGCTGGTCTGAGCTCAGCTGCTGGGGCTTACCTGAGGCTATTGTTGATCCTGCTTGGCCTATGGTCCTTTTGTAAGGCACTGGTTTCAAGTGTTCAGGGGACCCTCTTTCCTATTGACCCTATTTTCCTATTTGAAAAAAAGAAAGGAACAAGGGAAGTATATAGGTTCTCAGTTTGTCATAGCTGGAAGCAACAGCACTCATAGTTAAAATCTCTGGGTATACCGGCCATAAAGCTAAAAAACAACTAATGTTGTTTGATGAATTAAAAAATGTTTCGTCCTACCATTGCTCGAGACATTATCAGGCATCCAAATGCAAAACTCCACCATTCCTATTTTTTAAATTCATCAAACAACATTAGTTGTTTACGAACAAGGGAATTCCAATCATTTCAGCCGAGACACCTGAAAAAGCTCTCCTTACATCAGCTTTCTCAGGAGTAAGGAGAGCTTTCTCAGGCATAATAATAATAATAATAATAATAATAATAATAATAATAATAATAGGTATTTATATACCGCCTTTCTTGGTCTTTATTCAAGACTTTATTCAAGGCGGTTTACATAGGCAGGCTTTATTAAATCCCTTATTAAATAGGGATTTTTACAATTTCAAAGAAGGTTCTTTCTTTCAAGAACGATTACATTCAAGGTGTTTCATTTCAAGGTGTTTCATTCCGATCTGGCTTCACATTCTGGCCTCCATCCTCCCACGCTCAGAGCAGATGGAATTGCTCGGCTTCAGCTTGTCAGCTGCTCCAAGGTCGCACGGTGCCGGTGGCCTCAAACTGGCAACCTTGTGGATGTTATCTTCAGGCAGACGGAGGCTCTACCCTCTAGACCAGACCTCCTGCATAAGCAGGTAGGGTGGCTGCAGCACTTTTCCATGTTCAATGACAGGATGGTACTGCCTCCCCTGCCACCCCCACACCATATGATCCTGATCTTCATGGCTGATCAGGGATTTGAATCTGGATATTCCAGGTCAAAGTCCAACTCCCAAACCACTACACTATCCTGGCTGTCATTACACAATGCCATTGAATTTCCATAATGCCACCACAAATTAAAATTTTGGGTTAATTTTTCAGAGTTGTCATTTCTCAAGTGTTCGTTGAGATGTATTCATGGCAGCTCTTGGGCTTTGGAATTCCCTTCTACTGAAGGTCTTAAAAAGGCCACATACACAAATTTTGTTATACTAATGAACAGCACTGTTATTCAGTTAAGCATTTACCAACTTATAAGCAGGATGTTCTTAAAGTCACCATTAGCTTATGGGAGAGGGTGGAGGAACACGTTTAAAAATAATTATCATAATAATATTTGTCTTGGCTTCTTTACCGATGCTGGGATATATACAGCATTTGTTCTCACAACCCTTGGAGAAATTGTTTTAACTACTTACCTGATGGGAATGGAATTTAGAGAGCAAACTTTTTCTACACTGTTGTTTTAATATTGGAACAAGGGCTCAATAATGTATTTTACCTTCCGTATTTTTGGGGGGAAGGCAGATTTGTTTTCATTATAATATTAATGACAGAAAAGCACATCTTACTTTACTAAGAAAGCACAGTGAACATGAGGTCATTGCAAGATGGCTTCTGGTAACATTTTTTAACAGTAAGAGAGATAAATAATATGTCTTTCTCTGGCCACTATACAGGGAACCATCCTGCTTAGAGACAATCTATCTCTGATGCTGGGGAAAAATAATCAATGAAAATGATTACTATACCATATCACAGGCCTACAAAATTGAGGGTCAGAAAAGTTTTTCCCAAACTTTATGGTGGTTTGATATGAATTTGGGGTGCTGATTCCAAAAATGGCATCCATTTTGCCCTATCACATCTAGTTTTGGAGATATAGTATAGCCTCATTAGTGAATGGTTCAAGCAGCTTCCTCATGGGGAAGCCATGGCTCTTCCTAGGCTCTTTCTAGGCTGACTTATGTTGTCGTAGCAGCTCAGGCCCCGGTCCTTCCAGCTCTTTGGAGATTGTAGTCCAGGCCTCCCGGCCCAAGTCCCTCGGCCCTGTTCTGGAGGGCACTGCCCTGGCTGGCCGGGGTCAGGCTGGCTGGCCTTGGGAGGGCCCACGGTACCTTGGTGCTGGCTCCCTTGTCAGTTAGTCCCCCTGGGTTGTAGTTGGCGCCGAGCAGCCATCTCAACAACCATGTCTCTCCAGGGTACGCCCTCTGGGTCTGGGCCGACCCTGGGTCAGGAGATCTCTGCCCCAGCCCCCTCCCTATGGAGGCCTCTCTCCTTGGCCGGGGTCACCCTTTCCTTCTGGCTTCCCTCTGGCCCTCCACCCCTCCAAAGAGGAGTGAGCTCTCTCCTCCTCCTCCAGCTCCCTTATGAGGCTTACCTCAGGTCAGCCTAGCCCCATTCTTCCTGCCCATCTGTCTTCCTGCTCCCAGCTGTTCCCTGTCCCTACTCCCATGTAGGTGCCCTGCACAGCCCCCAGTCCTGCTGACACTTGGGGCTTACTCCCAAGTAGGCCTCACCTCCAGAGGAGACCCCTGCTCCCAGGGAACTCCTGGCCACCTGGGGTGGGCCTCGGTGACAGTGCTGCATAGACCAACTCTGAGGGAGCAATTTTTTTTTTTTTTGTAATCAGCAAACATTACCTTATTTTTACTCTCTCTTTTGATCCAGAGAGCTCCCCAATAGAATAGAATGATGGATTTCTGAAACAATTGCATGATCATTGTGTAAGCTGTTGAACAGTTCATTTACTCTAAAATAAGATGTGGAAGGCTGAGTTAGGTCAGGATATTACATTCATTATTTTAGCGCTATGTAATTTTTCCTGGGGAAGAATGTATGTGTTTGAAATGCATCAGAAAACTATTCCTGCACCTATTATTTTCTGCCTTTTTCATTATTTTGCTGGATGGTGCAGCACTCTTTCTGTCTGCATCATTAAGGACCAGTGGTTTCCAAACTTTCCCTACCCAGTGACCAGTGGTTTCCAAACTTTCCCTACCCATGAGTAAGCACACACATGTGAATTGGTTTCACAGTCCATAGGGCTGAATACATTTTCCTTGTCAGCTATCAACTTGTCAGTTTCAGACCCACCAATCATCAGGTGATGATTGAAAGTTTGAGAACCTTTGGGATAGACCAGGACTTTTCAGACTGGGGTGTCATGATGCCCCAGCCTGTGGGCCCTGGCCTGCTTCCCCTTAAGGGACGGGAGCAGCCAGGAGGCAGGGAGGAGGAGGCAGCAGCACGATCCCCAGGATTGCGCTGCTCAGGGGGGCTACCGGGGTTTGGATACACTTACCAGAGCCTCCTGCAGCCTCCTGGGGGTGCAGGGAGCCCTGCACAGCAGTCCGCAGGGCTCCCCGAAGCTTCACAAGTGAAAGTGAAGCAATCACGCTCCGCTTCCACTAAACCGGAAGTGGAGCGTGATCGCTCCACTTTCATTTGTGAAGCATCAGGGAGTCCTGTGGACAGCCACACAGGGCTCTCTGCACCCCCAGGAGGCTGCAGGAGGCTCTGGTAAGTGTACCCAAGCCCCTGCAGCCCCCCTGAGTGGTGCGATCCTGGGGATCATGCCGCTGCCTCCCCCCCCCGCTTCCTCCCCCTCCACCCCCACAAGGACTTACTGTGGCTTTCAAACTCCCTGGGAATTTGAAAACCATAGAGATCGACCACTCCTGTGAAATATTACATCACAAGGAAACAGTTATATACAGTGTATAATTCAGGCCATAGAAAAGAATGATTATGGAAGGGCGCAATCCTAACCTGCACTGGAACAGGCAAGCCAAGAGGCTTGTGCTATATCCAGCACAGGATAGGGGCCCAAGGCGACTCAGCTTTTCCCCTTACCCTTGGGTAAGACGCCCTGGCCCCAATGGATCTCCTAGGACTTGTGCCACCTCCTAAGGTGGCACAAGTCCAAGGAGAGCGGAGCAGCTTGAAGCCATTCCGATCTCCCTAGGAACAGGGGTTGGGAACAGGGAGCGCCTCCCGCCCCCCACCCACCCGCCCCCTTACTCCTGAGGAGGTGCAAACATGCTTTATGGCACATTTGCGACCCTCCTGGGCTAGCACAAGGGACTTGCGCCAGCCCAACTCATTCTCAGGATTGTGCCCGAAAACAATCAATAAGAAAATGGAAAATGATATGAAAATAGCAGGTGCCAAACAAAAATCCATGATGTTCTTTAACCCAACTACCAAGTTCATTTACAGTCAGCCTGAAACAAACTTTTGCCTCTACTAGTGTTCCCTTTGATGATTTAAAGAGTTGCATCTAGTATCTGGCCCCCAAAGGAATGTAGCCTGATGAGAGTTTTGGTGTGGCATAATTACCCTGCATTTATCACCCAGAGCAGCCTGATGTTGCCTGCTAGGCTTATAGACTCACTTGCATTGCCTATACGGTGTTTCGTTGTCAAGACGTGAAGCGTTTTTAGGTTTCACGGTGTCTCCTTTGGTTTCAGGGTGGAAAGCTGGAATAACAATCTGGAAAAGATGAGCAATGAATAAGAAGAAAATCTGGCAAGTGTCTGAGTCATCTGAGCAAACAAGAGTTGTGCCAAAATGTTTTGAATAAGAAAAAAACTGTAGAGGAATAAACATTTATTAAAGGTCTGCAATGGCTTCCTGGCACTTAGAAAACAATTGCCCAGTATTCCTGTTTTATTGGCAATTCATAATTCAGACTGCACAATAGTTAGAACTGGAATGCAGTGCCAAATTAAAGTTGAAAGACCAATTAAAAATTGTGTGAGAACATAAGGTCAGAGACTGGCTAGGCCCTCTGGGGTGGGGATGGCACAGTGCCTTTCCCCCCTTTTGCCATAGACAGCGAATAGCCTCAATTCCATCCCTTTTGCTGAGTTAATGTAAACTAGAAATTGATAAAGCCACCAATAGGCTTCCCTGCTTATCATGATCCAAAGAGGTCCCCCGTGTTCTTAATCACAGTCTGACTAGGAAAATTGACCAGTTGTACTGCTGCAATAACAGGAGAGGAAACACCTGGGACTAATGTTATCATATGGCAGCCCTGTCAGATGACAGATTTGGGACACCATTAATTCTCAGCCACTTGCCAGGAGTTAAATGTGTTATTTTAGTTCTTGCCAGAGGGGCAATGGGTGCAATTTGGATTTTCCACTGGCATCAGCTCTTCCAACACCTGTTAATAACACCTGTTATTCAGATGTGTGTGTGGTTTTTAAATTCCTTAAAAGCCACTGTGAAGGCTACATTGGCTAAAAGGGTATCCAAAGTGAATAGCAAACATTTGAGAGTATTTCCAAGGAAAGCAATGTTAAGATGTTTGGGGATGTAGGGCTCTCATGTTTATCAGTACCAACAATCAGATGGGCCAAGAACTGGCAGACCACACTATTATTGTCCTTTAGCAGTAAAATGACACATTGACATAACTGTTCCATTAAAAAAAAAAATCAAACTTTAGAAATCAGGTGAAGTAGAAAGCAAAGGTGAGCTCCATACTTATTTTTCTGGACTTGTTCCATACTGACTGCCCCAAGTAGGCAAAGTGAAGCTTAGGATGTCCAAATCAAGTAATGTTCCATGAACATCATAGGAGAGGATATGGTAATGCCACATTTGTTGCTTCATGAGCAAAGCT